>NW_026909167.1:6574589-6902089 GCF_033115175.1 Lepus europaeus | reverse complement strand
TGGAATTGATTTCTATTTTAATTTGATTGGAGTTATGAAAGCAATGATATGACTCCAATTTTCTAAACCTTGTTGACACATATTTTCTGAATTAACAGATGATCCCACCTGGAGAATTTTTGACAGCTGTTGAGAACACATGTTTTGCTGCTGTCAGGTAGAATGCTCTCTGTGTAACTGTTAGGAAAAGTTGATTTATAATATTGTTCAGATCTACCACTCTTTATTGATTTCCCACCTACATATGCTATTCTGTGTTGAAAGTGGAGTATTGATATGTTCTGCTTGTTCCCTTGCTGTTTATCTCTTCAGAGCTGTCAACATTTTCTTATATATTCTGGTGTTCTGAGGTTGGGTATGCATGTTGTTCAACCTAGAAAAGTACACAGAGGAACACGCAAGAATATCAAGAATAATATGGAAACAAAATGAGGAATTCAAAAAACACATAGAACAATGAAGAAGAATCAATCGATTTTCAAGATGTACAAAATAGTGAATAAAAAGAAAAAATCAAATAGAAAACTTCTACTCCAAAGAACACAACAGAAGAAATATTTTATTATGCAGAAATTGGGTTGGACTTGTATGATCCTCAAGCTCTGATGTATTTCCCTGGCACAAATCCATGTCTTCTACTGAGAGCATCATTCCAGGACTTCTTCAGGGAGGGATCCATCCCACCTGTCAGTGCAAGTGGTAAGTGAGGATAGAACTAGCTCCTGCTGCAGGGGCAAGGGTCATGCTTGTTCTTCCTGCTGTGGCATTGTTGGTGCATGAGGAGTTGGGGCTCAGATGTGCACATTTTAGGAGGGAATGCACAGGCCCCAGGATTTAGCCCTGGCTGTGGACACACTGTCTCTCTGTTCAGCACAAGGCACACCTGCTTCCACCTAGTGTAAGATGCCCAGGAGTGACCAAATTATGTTTCCCTCAAACACAGCCAGGAGGGAGGGAACCCAGGCCACACCCACCTTGAACACGGCTTCTGCTGTCTGTCATCAGTGTCTTTAGTTAGAGAGAATGGCATCTGCTGATTCCTATTTACAAAGAAATGACACAGCAACTCAGCAAAATGGAGTCAGGAATGTTATTGTTGTGAAAATGGGCAAATACAAGAGATTACACAAAATTAGTAAGTATTAACTGCACTTCTGAGAAGGCATAACATGTTAACTACTATGAGATGTGTATTTAGCCACTTTTTTTCACATCAACTTTTTTTTTTCTTTTTTTCTTTTTTGACAGGCAGAGTGGACAGTGAGAGAGAGAGAGACAGAGACAGAAAGAAAGGTCTTCCTTTGCCATTGGTTCACCCTCCAATGGCCACCACAGCCTGTGTGCTGCAGCCAGCGTACCACGCTGATCCAATGGCAGGAGCCTGGTGCTTATCCTGGTCTCCCATGTGGTGCAGGGCCCAAACACTTGGGCCATCCTCCACTGCACTCCTTGGCCACAGCAGAGAGCTGGCCTGGAAGAGGGGCAACCGGGATAGAATCCGGCGCCCCAACCGGGACTAGAACCCAGTGTGCTGGTGCCACAAGACAGAGGATTAGCCTATTGAGCCACGGCACCGGCCCAACTTTTTTTTTTTTTAAGATCTGTGTTGTTTATTTGAAAGGCAGAGTTAGAGAAATACAGGTAGAGACAGAGAGAGATCTTCATCTGCTGGTTCACTCCCCAAATGTTCACAAAGGGCTGAGCTGAGCCAATCTGAATCCAAGAGCCAGGAGTTTCTTCCAGGTCCCCCATGTGGGTGCAGGGGCACAAGTATTTGGGCCATCTTCCTCTGCATTCCCAGGTACATTAGCAGAGAGTTGGATGGGAAGTGGAGCACCCAAGACTTGAACCGGCACCCTTGTTGGGTGCTGACATTGCAGGCCAGGGTTTTAACCTGCTGTGCCACAGCTCTAGCTCCCATTTGACTATTTTTAAAATGTACTGTTATTGTGGTCCTGACAAAACAAAATATAGTTGATGAATTTTATCATCTTGAGCATTTCTAAGTGTACATGCACATTGTTATGGGACGAATATTCAGAACTGTTTTTCCTTATGAGACTGAAACTCTCTACCCATTGAATGAAAGTTTTACAATTCCACCACCACCAACTCCCAGTAACTGCCATTCTACTTGCCATTGCCCAGACTATGGAGTCTTTAGGAGGTACAGTGATATTTCAGGGTCACATAACTGAGAGGGTAGAGGGAACCCTCCTGGATCTCAGTTTGTCTCTGCAAAGCTGGGTTCGGATTATACCTGGAAACTCCCTGGGGTTTTCAGATTGGGCTATGCGGCATATATGTGTGTGATTATGGACATGGCATGAGGCAGATGGAGGATGAGACTTTGGAGAGGTCTTTTCTGCTGAGGAATCCCATGAAAGAGGATCCCAAGAAATGAAATCAATTTCTTGAGGAAAGTCTACAATAGGACCTGGAACTCAGGGTGTCTAAGCTTTCTTTGCTGAAGCCCCACTGGAGAAAGCCATCTGTTCTGCTGCTTTGTCCTGACTTTCCAGGAGCCCAGACTCAAGAAATCCTGGAAGTGAATACTTTATAACTGAGATATTGACTCAGCTCTTGCTATTGATACCTCGGGCATTCAGGCAGGAAGGATCCCATGGTGACATGGGTTGTCCCAAAGAAGGAAACTCTAGGCAAGGTCACCACTCTGATCCCACTTGGGCATTGCAACACTACTTCCCCTTTTGTGAGTATTTTTGGGAGCCTCATGTAGGCTGTCCTGTCCCATCTAGGAACAATTTATTGGAAGAATTAAAATCTGGGTCAGCCTGTTAGGTCTGCAATCTAGGTCATGAAGGCAGAATGGGAAGAGGAATGTTGTGCTGGCACTCATGTTTTATGTGAATCCTAAGCTAGAGAAATGTTCACACAGAAATCTCTGCTTCACCTTGCTAACAGAAAGTTACCTGGAACAGAAAGAGTATTGATAGCCAGATGGGGTTATGATACCTCCAGACCTGGCTTTAGAACCACTGCAGGAAGTTGAAAATGTACTTAACAGAGTCATACACTTCTCCCTGGGTGATGGGCAATTTCACCACACTGACAATGAAGCCCAATGCTGACTCACCTTGAATGCAAGTGCAGAGGGATCTTCAGTAATGGCCAATATGACCTCCCACTCTTGTTCTTTAAAAACAAACACACAAACAAACTCCAAGTGCATAATTTGAGAAGATATAAAGATTTTCAGCTACATGTGCAGTGTTGGTGGTAATGTAAAATGATGCAACCACCACAGAAAACAGTTTGTTCTTCATTACATTGAAAATAAAATTTTTATATGATCTGATAATCTCAGTTCTGATTATATATCTAGAGTTATTTAAAGTTCAATATAAATAAGGTATTAACACTATTTGCCACAGCATAATTCACTGTAGCCAAGACTTCTAGTGTGGCCTGCACTCACAGTGGAAAGTTATGCAGGCACAGAGAAAAGAAAATCCTGTGACATGGATGAACAGTGAGGTTATTTTCCTAAGTGAAATTAGCCACAAATATCAGTCCCCCAAGGACAAATACTGTAATATTCCAATAGATGAAGTATTTAAAGTAATCAGAGGGGTCAGTGCCGTGGTGCCATTGTTTAAAGCCCCGTAAAGGTACGCTTCAGCAAGCCAAGGAGCAAGGGGGAATCACCAGTGTCCTGTAGCTTGACCCAAAAATAAAGCTCCCTGGCATGAACATCTTCCTTATAATGTTTACAGAGGGCTAAAAAAGGGCTTAATGGAGTACAAGATACAGAGTTCTTGTACAGTGGGCATACTGGAGGGAATTGGAGAAGGATGTGAGTTGGTGCCATGGAACTGGAAAACTTTAGTTAAAAATCTTGTTTACTCTAGCCCAGTACACTGTTTGAGCTCAGGAATAGAGACTGGCCTTCTGTACAAGACATAGATTAACTAAATAACAATGTCTCTACCAATTTTGAGCAGTTGCTAAGAGAGGGAGTGTATTCAGATCTTGGTCAACAAGTTGCTTATCCTTGAAGGAAGGCTTATGTCAAAATTTCTAACATTAATTAAAAGCATGGAAAAAGATTCTTGATGTTAAAGACCTGTCCACTTCCTTTCCTTCAGCCCATCAGAGGCTGACTGAGGGCTATATGTCCTTTGTGGATAGGCTAGAAAAAGCTATTGGACATCAGGTAGATAATCAGGAAGTGGCAAAGTATTACTAAAACAAATAGCTTATGAAAAATGCAAATCAGGGTTAAAAAATGTTTTAAAAGCTGTTGTCTCCAAAACCTGAAACTACGATGGCAGAAATGATTAAATTCCTTCAAACAGTACAGACTGAGACTTACAAAACTAATTTACTGGCTGCTGCCCTTAAACATCCTGCTAAAATAAAATACTTTGGCTGTGGGAAGCAAGGTCATTTTATTATTTCTTTTTTCTTTTATTTATAAAAGACATTTATTTATTTACTTGAAAGGCAGAGTTATAGAGAAGCAGCGGCAGACAGGCCATAGCAGAGAGCTGGATTGGAAGTGGGGCAGCTGAGTGCTGCGCCTCAGAGGTGGCATGCAGATCTTCGTGAAGACCCTGACCGGCAAGACCATCACCCTCGAGGTGGAGCCCAGTGACACCATCGAGAACGTCAAGGCGAAGATCCAGGACAAGGAGGGCATCCCTCCCGACCAGCAGAGGCTGATTTTTGCTGGCAAGCAGCTGGAAGATGGCTGCACTCTGTCCGACTACAACATCCAGAAGGAGTCCACCCTGCACTTGGTCCTGCGTCTGAGGGGAGGTGTCTAAGTTCCCTCTCAAGCTTTAACAAATATCACTGCACTTTTCTTTCAATAAAGTTCTTGCATTCCTGTGTGTCTCACATTATGGGATGCTGGCACTCCAGGCAGCAGCTTTAACTGTTATGCTACAGCACCAGCCCCATCAAAGTCATTGTAAAAGAAACTTTCTGTCATTGCCAAAATCAGTTACTCAACCTTCAAAAAAGTGTCCAGGGTCTGGATCTGTGGCTTAGAGATCAGCTCTCTGCTATGGCCTGGGAAAGCAGTAGAAGATGGCCCAAGTCCTTGGGCCCCTGCACCTGTGTGGGAGACCCAGAAGAAGCTCCTGGCTCCTGACTTTGTATTGGCACAGCTCTGGCCATTGCAGCCATCTGAGGAGTCAACCAGTGGATGGAAGACCTCTTTCTCTCTTATCTCTCCTTTCTCTATATAACTCTGACTTTCAAATAAATAAATAAATCTTTTTAAAAGTGTCCAAAATGCCAAAAAGCATATCACTGTACTAATCAGAGCTGCTGTGTTCTCTCAGTTAAAACTGAACCATGGTTCTGCTGAGGTGAAGCTGCACTGAGGCTTTTATAATAAGGAAAGGGAGGGGATGTCCAGCTTTTTTTTTTTTTTTTTTTTTGACAGGCAGAGTGGATAGTGAGAGAGAGACAGAGAGAAAGGTCTTCCTTTTTTGCTGTTGGTTCACCCTCCAATGGCCGCTGCGGCCGGCGCATCTCACTGATCTGAAGCCAGGAGCCAGGTGCTTCTCCTGGTCTCCCATGCAGGTGCAGGGCCCAAGGACTTGGGACATACTCCACTGCCTTCCTGGGCCATAGCAGAGAGCTGGCCTGGAAGAGGTGCAACCGGGACAGAATCCGGCGCTCCAACCGGGACTAGAACCCAGTGTGCTGGTGCTGCAAGGCAGAGGATTAGCCTGTTAAGCCACAGCGCTGGCCGGGCTTTGCATTCTTTGAATATATACAGGGTAGGGTGAGTGCACTGGTTTCAATTGATGCAGAAACTAGCATGTGATTCAATAGGTCAAGCTGCTCTTCTGACATTGGCATCTCATACTGGAGTGCAGGTTTGAGTCCTGGTAACTCCTCTTCCATTCTAGATTCTTGCTAGTCTGTGGAGAAGGCAGTGGATATTGGCCCAAATACTTGGTTCCATGACAACCATATGGAAGACCTGGATGAAGCACCTGGCTCCTGTCTTTCATTTAATTGAGTCCTGATTGTAATGGGCATTGTGTAGCAAGCCAACAGATGAGTGATTTCTGCTGCTTGTCTTTCTCAGTCTCTTTCAAATAAAAAATTGATTTAAAAATGAAGGCGTGACCATTTGACATAGTGGTTGGACCACTGCTTGGGATGCCTGCATCCCATGTCAGAGAGCCTGGGAAAAGTCCCAGGTCTGCTTCTGGTCCCAGCTTCATGTTGGTGTGCATTCTGAGAGACGGTGATGAGGGTTAAAGGAGTTGAGTTCGTGCCACCCTTGTAGAGACCCAGATTGTGTTTCAGGTTGCTGGTTTGGGCTTGCTCCTGCCCCAGCTGTGGCATAAAGTTGGGAAGCAAACCAACAGATTTGAGATACACCTGCAACTCTTCTTTTCAAATACAAAAATAAAATAATTATTTTTAAAGAGCAACAAAGTTTTCAAAATCTTTAAAATAAAAACATCAAGCTGTTTCAAAACTATCACAAATGTATTCAGAACAGGAAACATTGTGAATATTATTGTATTATTTCTGCAGTCTCCATACAGGCATGTACATGTTTAGAGGGGTCCAGTTTTATAACTTTGGCCTAATGGGAATTGGGTAAATTTTATCCTTTATAGTATTTGATGCTGTCCCTGTTTTACTAACATGATATGTATATTGTCATCTTAAAATTTGGTCATTTTAAGAGTTTATTTTGAAATTATTTCAAACTTACAGAAATACCATGAGTGAGTCCCATTCATTGAGAATGCGTTATTATCCTGTTAGCACTTTTTCCCCTGACCCACGATGTTTCTGCTAACTATAGGGTGATCCCCTGATAAAAAGCATATGAACCCCAATTTAGGAAACCAACATTAATTCAACATTATAGCCCAATCCACAGAACTATCATATCATTTTCCAACTGTGTTAAAATATCTTTTCTCCCATTGTGATTCAATGTTATTTTTCTGGAATTCTCCTTGACACTTCCCTAATATATAACCCTTAATAGATATCAAGAGCAGAGATGACTTAAGCTGGATCTGTCCAGTGTTGCTTTCTGAGAAAATGTGGGCCCTGAATTCTCATCAGAAACACCCTGGTCTGATGCTGGACTCTCCTTAGTCTCCCATCTGCTCTATGATGGATGCTATCAACTTGGTATTTAGTAAATTTCTGCCATATTGATTCACATACAACCTTTCAAGGATTTATTTATTTATTTTGAAGGCAGAATGACAATGAGAGAGGGAACTATATCTACATCTACATCTATATCTTTTAAAATGATTTATTTATTTATTTGAAAGTCAGAGTTACACAAAGAGAGAAGGAGAGGCAGAGAGAGAGAAAGAGAAGGTTTTCCATCTGCTGGTTGACTCCCAATTAGCCACAACAGCCAGAGCTGCATCGATCCAAAGCCAGAATCCAAGAGCTTCTTCCAGGTCTCCCATGCGGGTGCAGAAGTCGAAGCACTTGGGCCATCTTCTACTGGTTTCCCAGGCCATAGCAGAGAGCTGGATCTCTCTCTCTCTACCCCCCCATCTCCCTCTCTCTCTCTCTCTCTCTTTCTCCCCCTCTGTCTCTCTCTATATCTATCTGTCTATCTATCTATCTATCTATCTCTATGTCTGCTGGTTCATTTCCAAAAGAGTTGCAATGTTAAGTTCTTTGTCAAGCTGAAGCTAGGGTAAATGACTGTTTCCTGGTCTTCCACATGGCTGGCAGGGCCCAAGGACTTGGACCATGTTCTGAAGCCTTCCCAGGTGCATTCACATTGTGCTTGATCAATAGCAGAGAAGCTGGGACTTGAAGCAGCACCACCGCACTCTCATGTAGAATGCTGGTGTGGCAGGCAGTGGCAAAACATGCTGTACCACAGCATTCATATATGCTGTGCTGTATACAAATTTTTATTCCTTTTTGGAATGTGTGGACTTTTATTAAAAATATTCTAATATTACAATAGTAACCTATTTCCTATCAAATTTTCATCCAGTACCTTTGATATTCATTATTTTTAATTATCAACACTATATGAAATGCTGCTGTTTTAATGCCCAATATTGTTTCTCTGTTCATATTTTGATCTAGCTCAAAGCTAAGGGCTCACTCTTCTGTCCTAGTTAGTGTGTTATTATGTACTGTATCATTATGAGTTCATAGATTCTTACCTTGTTAAAGGTATTATAGTCTGAAATTATGTGTTCTGATGCTCAGGTTATTCCAGATCCTAGTGGAATCCTCTTCAACACACCAAATTAGAGCCCCAATATTTACAGTTGGTGTAAGTACCATCCTAGGAGAAAAGATTCACTAGTTCTTATCTCCCTTCCCTGAGTTACATTTCCCATAAAGGTGCCATTTCTTTCATCAAGTCTTGATACTACTAATGAAGATTTACCATTCAGCAGTACTCTTCTATGTTTTCTCTGGAGATGTTCTTCAGTACTTAATTAAAAGGCCATTTTACAAACAAAAATCTCATCAAGTCACACTCCTCTTTCAACTGTGTGGATGGTTTCCCACTGACCTGTGAACAGGGACCATAGGACTTACTGTGGTCTTCAGAAAGACAATGCCATGGGTTGTACCCTGTTAGGTCTTGTCTACCAGTTGTCTGCTCACTATCCTCTTCTTACGTGCTAGGAATCAGAAGGCTCTCAGTTGTATCACAAACATTATAAATTTCCTCTCAACCCATCAAAAATTACTAAAAGTTCCAAATGTGACGCTAAACATTTTTTTTATAAAAAAGATTTTATTATTTCATTTGAGAGGTAGAGTTACAGACACAGGGAGAGACAGAGAGAAAGATCTATCCACTGGTTTACTTCCAAATAGCCACAACAGACTGAGCTGGGTCAATCTGAAGCCAGAAGCTAGAAGCCTGGAGCTTCACTCTTCTCCCCCACATGGTTGCAGGAGCCCAAGCATTTGGGCCATCTTTGACTGCTTTCTCAGGCCAAAACAGAGAGCTGGATTGGAAGAAGAACAGCTGGACCTTGAACTGGCACTATAGGCAGAGCCTTAGCCCTCTATGCCACAGTGCTGGACCCTAAGTTCTTTTAAAATAAGATTTACTGGTTTTTTTGAAATTATCAGGGAGGTGGATCAGAAGTGTAGCAGCCAGAACCTGAACTGGCACTCACATAGGATTTCATTCTCACAAATGGTGGCTTAAATGCTAGCCCATACTTGGCTGATGCCATGGCTCAATAAGCTAATCCTCCACTTGCGGCGCTGGCACACTGGGTTCTAGTCCCGGTCAGGGTGCCGGATTCTGTCCTGGTTGCCCCTCTTCCTGTCCAGCTCTCTGCTGTGGCCCAGGATTGCAGTGGAGGATGGCCCAAGTGCTTGGGCCCTGCACCCACATGGCAGACCAGGAAAAGCACCTGGTTCCTGGTTTTGGATCAGCACAGTGCACCAGCCGCAGCGGCCATTGAGGGGTGAACCAATGGAAAAGGAAGACCTTTCTCTCTGTCTCTCACTGTCCACTCTGCCTGTCAAAAAAAAAAATGCTAGCCCCTCCTTATATTCTTTATGTAATTACTTTTAAAAGTCTCCTTCTAAATAAAAGATATCTCTATTATTTACCAAGGTTATTGTGCAATTTATTAATTGTCTTTATTTATAAGTCAAGCTAACACCAGCATTTGTTAGACGATCTAAATGGGGGGCAGTGCTATGATGCAACAGGTTAAAACCCTAGCCTGCAGCACTGGCATCCCTTATGGGCACCAGTTAGAATCCTGGCTGCTCCTCTTCTGACCCAGCTCTCTGCTATGGCCTGGGAAAGCAGTGGAAGATGGCCCAAGTCCTTGGGCCCCTGCACTCATATGGGACACCTGGAAGAAGCTCCTGGCTCCTGGCTCCTGGCTCCTGGCTCCTGGCTCCTGGGTCCTGGCTTGAATCAGCTCAGCTCTGGCCATTGCAGTCATCGCGGAGAGAACCAGTGGAAAGGAAGACATCTTCTCTCTCTCTCTCGCTCTCACTCTCGCTCTCACTCTCACTTTTGCTCTCGCTCTGGCTCTACCTCTCTCTGTAACACTGTCTTTCAAGTAAATAAAATACATCTTTAAAAAAAGAAACTTAAATGAGTCCTACCCCTTGGGCATAAACTCAGCTAAATCTACAGTGTCTGTCATCTGTCCACAGTAAAACTCAAGTCTGGTACATATCTCTCTTCAGCTAGACATTACCGTGTCCTTCCTTTAAGAATCAAGAACAGGGGCCAGCATTTGGTGCAGATTAAGCAGCTGCTCACAATGCTGACATCTCAGATGAACTCAGGTTCCAGTCCCAGTTCTGATCCAGTTCCTATTAATGTGCCTAGGAAAGCAGCAGAACATTGCTGAAGTTCTTGGGCACTTCCCACCTATATGGAAGAACCATTGGATTTCCATGCTCCTGGTTTTTGCCTGGCCCAATCCCAGCAATGGTAGTCATTTGGGGAGTGAACCAGCAGGTGGAAGATCTCCCTCTCTCTCTCTCTCTCTTTCCCTATCTCCCCCTTTCCCTCCTCTGTAAGTCTGACTTTCAGGTAAGTAAATAAATAAATCTTTTTTTAAAAAAAAGAAACCAAGAAAGCAGAATATATTCAAGAAAAAATGAAACAATTATTTTTAATAAAGAGTCCAGAACAGACTATAAATGTGCTGCTACTCTACATTTGTCACTATGATGTGCTGAATAAAAAATAATTAATGTATATTATCATGTACTTATTTGGATGACTGATTACTGGTAATTAGTATTTAGTTTTAAAGAAAAAATTTCAAGTGACAATATTCATCAGTAGAAAAAGTTGAAACAAAGTACTCTCTTAATCTCACAAAGTCATGTGGCTAGGAGAAGGCATATCTGATTTATTCTAATCAGCCTTCCTAAAATTTATAAATTTTTTTCTGGGAACAGTGAATTTGGCTTATCATAGAAAGTTCTTTGAAGGTTCTTGTTTTTGTTTTTTTTGACAGGCAGAGTGGAAAGTGAGAGAGAGACACAGAGAGAAAGGTCTTCCTTTTTGCCATTGGTTCACCCTCCAATGGCCACTGCGGCTGGCGCATCGTGCTGATCCGAAGCCAGGAGCCAGGTGCTTCTCCTGGTCTCCCATGGGGTGCAGGGCCCAAGCACTTGGGCCATCCTCCACTGCCTTCCTGGGCCATAGCAGAGAGCTGGCCTGGAAGAGGGGCAACCGGGATAGAATCCGGGGCCCCAACCGGGACTAGAACCCAGTGTGCTGGCGCCGCAAGGCGGAGGATTAGCCTGTTAAGCCACAGTGCCGGCCTGAAGGCTCTTGTTAAACTTGTTCCTCTTTGAAAAAGTAAATTTTACTGCGTGATACTGCAAGAGATAATTTTTGATGTATAGGAAATTTGAAAACCAATTATGCTTAGTCTCTAATTTCTGATTTACTTATAGAACAGAAATTACACAAATTTCACTTTGTCTAATTTTTAAAAATATTTACTTATTTATTTGACAAGCAGGCACAGACAGACAAGGGGAGAGACCAAGAGAGGTCTTCCATTTGCTAGTTCACTCCCCAAATGGACATTATGGCCAGAGCTTGACCAACTCAAAGCCAGGAGCTTCTTCACACATGGGTACAGGGGTCCAAGCACTTGCACCATCTTCCACTGCTTTCCCAGGTCATTAGCACAGAGCTGGATTGGAAATGGAGCAGCCAAGGCATGAATCGGCACCTGTATGGGATACCAGTGCCACAGGCAGAGGCTTAATGACTATGGCACAGCACTGGCCCCCACTTTACCTAAATTTACAGTAAACCCATGAGTTGCGCCAGAATGCAATTTTCTTTTCTTTCTCCTTCCTTCCTTCCTTCCTTCCTTCCTTCCTTCCTTCCTTCCTTCCTTCCTTCTTTTCCTTCCTTCCTTCTTTTCCTTCTTCCTTCCTTCCTTCCTTCCTTCCTTCCGTCCTACCTACCTTCCTTCCTTCCTTCCTTTCTTTCTTATTTTTCTGTGTCATGAAACTTGCACATTGCATCCAAGGACATGGACCAGGGAGAGAGGCTTATGATTACTGTGTGCAAGAACTCTCCTCTTGAGGGTCAAAGCATCTGGCAAGGAAACTCCTAGATTAAGTCCTCAAGTGCCTCTCTCAATAACAAGTGAGAGAAGGTGTGCTAACTGGAGAGCATCTTTGGTTTAATTAACTCTGGGAGGTCTGAGCATTACTGGGGTCCTCAATGGGATGTATCATGGGTGAAAATCATTTGAATGTGACTATTCACCACTAGAGGGCTCTGTAGGGTCAATTACATTTTCACAATCATTGACATCTGATTCTCCACTATTGTCCCCAGCTGCTCTGCTGGGGAGGAAAATCTGCTCCACTTGTAGGATACTTAAGTACAGCAGTGGAGAAAGCATAACTGAAAGAGCCCACAGCTGAGGTCAAGGCATAAAGACACTTGCTTCCATGTGAGAATGGCTGAGAATACTGTCTTGATTGGCTAAAAGTCATCATGAAGAGGATCAAGGACATCTGCATCTCCAAGTGTATTTCTACCTCCCAGCTGTGAACCCAGAATAGGGCATCCATTAAATAAACAATGATTCCATACTTCTATGTGGTGCCTTTCTGCTTAATATTGCCTGCTGAAATCTTTTTGTTCCTATGTATTTTTACCCAGCATGATTTGTCTCAATTTTCTCACTTCTGCCTGACAATATTCAACAATTTGCACACTGTGCTCTTTACCTGCACACCCTGCCAGCACTTTTTCTTGATATGCATTATAAACCTGATAAATTGCCCTAATAATTTTTATTACTTCATCATTGTAAAAATGCCAGTATCATGTTCTTTAATAAGTTTGGCATAATACTGAAAGGTGGGAGCCTTTGCCATTGAAGACACTGTATTTTTGCTCACTAGTATTACCTAGATTAGGAGTAGTGATATCCTCTGATTATAACTTCAGTTTGAAAAATTTGAACCTGGAGATCCAGGTTGGGTAGATTTTTCTCTTCGGTGGAATTAACATGCATACATTCTATAATCCTAATGATTTTTAGTTCTTTAACTAAGCTTTATATAAAAGCACTCAAAATTTCATGGTTGTAAAATTAAATGATAATGTGTATTGCCCTTTTGAAATAATTTCTTATAAAATATAGGGGCTGGCACTGTGGCATAGCGAGTAAAGCCACCACCTGCAGTGCCAGCACCCCATATGGGCACTGATTTGAGACCCAGCTGCTCCACTTCTGATCCAGCTCTCTGCTGTGGCCTGGGAAAGCAGTAGAAGATGCTCCAAGTCCTTGGGCCACTGCATCCACATGGGAGACCTGGAAGAAGCTCCTGGCTCCTGGGTTCAGATTAGTGCAGCTTTGGTTCATTGTGGCCAGTTGGGGAGTGAACCAGTGGATGGAAGACCTCTCTCTCTCTTTTTTTTGGTCTTTCCTCTTTCAGTGTAAATGTGAATTTCAAATAAATATTTTTTAAAAAGAAATATTTTATACAATTATTATGCATCTGCTATTATATAGTGCCACACTGAAGCACACAGCCTGAGTGTTGCCTGCTTAAATCCATTTAGAGATAAAGAGTAATGTTCTCATGATACAGGGCTGACTCCTCTACCCTTGCACAGAAAAATAGCAGGAACATACAGGCCACAATCTAATACCCCTGAATAGCAGCAAGTGACAGCAAGATACAGAGTGAAGGAGTCTGGAGAAACTAACTTAGCTTCATTTGATATTTCAGGTGAAACTCGGTCCTGTATTAATAATCATTATGAGCTACAGCTTCTTGCATGTCATGTTAGTGTGTGAGACTTTTGTAAACTAGCTATGCCCAATAAAAACCGTCAGTAGTTAAATATACGGTCTAGATAAATGGTGAGCATGCATCACAATAAGGAGTAAGATTAACTCAATCTTAAAACCATGAGGTTCCCAAAAGAAAAACAATAAAATAAATCAAGGGGCTGGCACTGTGGTGTAGTAGGTAAAGCTGCTGCCTGCAGTGCCGACATCCCATATGGGCACTGGTTCAAGTTCCAGCTGCTCCACTTCCAATCAAGCTCTCTGCTATGGCCTGAGAAAGCAGTAGCCGATGGCCCAAGTCCTTGCGCCGCTGCACTCATGAGGAAGACCTGAAGAAGCTCCTGGCCCCTGGGTTTGGATTGGCACAGCTCCAGCCATTGCAGCCAATTGGGAAGTGAACCAGCAGATGGAAGACCTCTCTCTCTCTGCCTCTCCTTCTCTCTCTGTGTAACTCTTTCAAATGGATGGATAAATTAAAAAAAAAAGATACAGACTAGCTGGATGTATTAACACAAGATCCATTTTTTACTGCCTGTAATAAACACATCTCTGCTACAAAGATACATACAGACTTTGAAAGTTAAAGGATGGAAAATGATATTCTATGATAACAAAAAGTAAAAAAGAGAAATATTAGCCATGATAATATCATGCAAAACAGACTTTAAAGCAAAAACTATTAAACAAGCAAAGAAAGGCATTTTGTATTAATGAAGAGATCAATACAACAGAAAGATGTAACTATGATAAATGTATATGTACCCTATGCCAGGTGCATGATTGCTTTTCATCTTTTTAAAGATTCATTTATTTATTTGAAAAGCAGAGCTACAGGGGGGGGGGTCTTTCATTTGCTGGTTCACTCTTCAAGTGGCCAGTGGCCAGAGCTGAGCCAATCAGAAGCCAGGAGGCAGGAGCTTCTTCTGGGTCTCCACATGGATGCAGGGGCCCAAGGACTTTGGCCATCTTTTATTGCTTTCCCAGGCCACAGCAGAGAACTGGATCAGAAGTGGAACAGTGAGGTCTCAAACCAGTGCCCATATGGAATGCTTAACCTGCTTTGCCACAGTTCCAGCCCCAGTGCCTGATTATTTAAAACAAAGGTTAATGGATCTTAAAGAGACATTTACTTCAATCCAATAGTAATGGGTGACAGCAATATCAGAGTTTCATCAATACACAGGACAATTAGATAAAGAAAAATTGAAAAAGACAACTAATCTACACTATGGACCAAAATGACAGAATTGACATATACAGAACATTTCATCCCATAGTTGCAGAATACACATTCTTATCACAAGTGCATGGAACTCCTTCTAGGACAGATCATATGTTAGGCCATAAAGCAAATCTCAGCAAATTAAAAGAAAATGAAATCATACCATGTATCTTTTCTGACCACAATGGAATGAATCTGAAAATTAAGAATGTAAGAAACTAGAAAGCATGCAAGCACATGGAGTCTGAACAGCTGCTCCTGAATGAACTGTGGGTCATAGAAAAAATAAAATGTAAATAAAAAATTACAGGAAAGAAGTGAAAAAGACAACATACATATCAAAACTTATGATATACACCAAAAGCAATTCTGAGAGTTGAGTTTATAGCAATTAGTGCTTACCTCAAAATTGGAAAGGGATCAAACAAATGATCTAACAATCCATTCAAAACCTAAGTTAGTATGAGGAAAGAAATTCTTAAAATTAAAGAAGAAATAAAATTGAAACAAAAAAGAAACAAAAGATCAGTGGAATGAGCAATTATTTTTGAAAAAATTAAAATTGATACACCACAGGCCTAACTAATTAAAAAAAGTGGAGATGACACATATTAATAAATTCAGAAATAAAAAAGGAAATGTTAGATACCACAGAAATAAAATTCATCAGAAATTATGAAAAAAACTATATGCCAACAAATATAGAAGAAATGGATTGATTCCTAGATAAGCACAAACTACCAAAAATTGATGCACGAAGGCACTGAAAACCTAAACAAAACAATAACCAAGATGGAGACTGAATAAGAAAAAAGAACCTCCCCACATAGAAAAAGCCCAGGACTGGATGGTTACACCTGAGCTCTACCAAACTTTTACAGAAAAACTAATTCCAATTCCTCTCAATCTATTTCAAACAACTGAGATGGAGGAAATTCTCCCATACTGCTTCTATGAGACCAGCATAAGCTTAATTCGAAAACCAGAAAAATATACAACAAAGAGAATTATAAACCAGTATCACAGATGAACCAAATATGATTGTTCACTTGGACCAACTGGTATCCCTGGTATGCAGGAATGGTTCAACATTTGCAAATTAGCAAATATGACACATCACAATAACAAATAGAAGAATGAAAACTGTTTATTTATTCATCATGAGAGAGTGTTGTATTTTATCAAATGGTTTCTGCATCTATTGAGATAACCATACAGGTTTTTTTAGTTATTCTTTTTTTTAAGCTTTATTTTATTTATTTGAAAGACAAAGTTAGAAAGAGGTAGAAACAGAGAGATCTTCCATCTGATGGATCACTCCCCAGATGGCTGCAATGGCTGAGGCTGCACCGATCTGTGGCGCAGCAGGTTAAAGATCTGACTTGAAGTGCTGGCATCCCATATGAGTGCCAGTTCAAGTCCTG
Organism: Lepus europaeus; assembly: GCF_033115175.1. NCBI lineage: Eukaryota > Metazoa > Chordata > Mammalia > Lagomorpha > Leporidae > Lepus > Lepus europaeus. The sequence continues at coordinate 6,885,665 of NW_026909167.1, read as the reverse complement.
GCTGCTCCACTTCTGAAGCAGCGCTCGGCTATGGTCTGGGATAACAGCAGAAATGGCCCAAGTCCTTGGGCCCCTGCACCCATGTGGGAGACTCAGAAGAAGCTCCTGGCTCTTGGCCAGGAAATGCAAATAAAAATCACAATGAGGTTACACCTTACCAGAGTTAGAATGGCTCTCATACAAAAAAATATGAAGCAATAAATGCTGGTGAGGATGTAGGGGAAAAAGTTCCCTAGTACACTTTTGGTGGGAATGTAAACTAGTGCAACCGTTACTAGAGGCAGTATAGGGTTCCTCTGAAATCTGACAGTATATCTACAATATGACCTAGCCATCCCACACTGTGAATGTACCCAAAAGAAGTTAAATTGGCATATTAAAGCTATCTGTATGCCCATGTTTATTACAGCTCAATTCATAATAACTAAGATATGGAATCAAACCAGATGCCAATCAAGTAATGACTGGATCAAAAAATATGGTATCTATGCACTATGGAATACTATTCAGCCACAAAAAGAATGAAATTCTGTCTTTTGCAATAAAATGGATGCAACTGGAATCCATCATGCTTGGTGAAATAAGTGAGTCTCAAAAGATACAAATATCATATGTTTTCCTTGATATATGTTACTAATATACAGAGTGTAAAAGATGTAATGTGTAGGAGCAAAACTTGCATTTTGAGATTATTGTTTATAACATTTTCTTTACTCTTGGGGAACAGTGGTTTTCTTCTACTTTCTATTTCTTGAATCCTTCACTTTGTAGAGGGTCAAACATGATTATAACATAAACTGAAAGTATGTCTTGTAAAAATTAAAAGTAAAATCATAATGAAGGAGGGAAGAAGGTTGGGAGCCTGGGCAGGAGACAGGGTAGGGTAGTAAGTATCACTATGTTCCTAAATCTGAATATATGAAACACGTGAAATTTGTTCACCTTATATAAATTAAAAATTAAAAATAAATAAATTAAAGCAATAAAGAGAACAATTCAATTTCAAAAGCACCAAAGGTAATAAAATACTTAGGAATAAACTTAACCAAGGAAATAAAATACCTAAACATTGAAAATTATAAAGGATTACTGAAATGAATTAAAGATCACACAAATAAATGTGTATATATGTACTCTGTTCATGGATTATAAAATATATATAATAAATCAATGTTCCTAGTGATCTATAGATTCAAATCATTCTTCGTAATATCCCAATAGTCAAAAATTTAAAAAACTATACAGAAAATTAATATGGAATGTCAAAGTATTTAAATACCCAAATATTCTTGAACATAAGATCAAAGTTAAAGGCCTCACATTCTCTTAATTCAAAAGCAAAAGTGTGATATTTGAACAAAAGCAGACATACAGGCACAGATTTGGTCTCAGTTGAGATCTGGGTAAGATACCTGCATTGTCTACAGTGCTTATGTTCAACTCTCACCTCTGGCCTCTGAAACTAGCTTCCTGTCAATGGAAAATATGGGAGGCTGTGGGGATGGGGCATGTAACTGGGACCCTGTCACCCTCATTGGAGGCCAGGATTTTGTTTCCAGTCCAGACCTGTCATTGCAGACATATGCAGAGTGAACCAGAAGATAGAGGTTCTAGCTCTCTCTGCCTCTCAAATTAAAAAATAAAAATATTAAGGGTAAATATTTAATGTAATAATCAGAAAATCAAGATTTGATAACCTCATCAATAAAGAAAAAATTGACTAAATTAAATTTATGATTAAAACCCTAAATAAACTATTAACAGGCAAATTTCCACCACAGGAAGGGCACCTATGGGAAATTTACAATAAACTCTTATAAAATGGGAATAAGGACTGTTACTTTTAACACTTTTATTCAACAGTGTAGTGGATGATTCTACTAAAATAAAATGAACAAAGCAAAAGAAAAAAACTCCAGATTGTAAACAAAAGAGCAAAGTTGACTTGTAATATTGAACACATAGTCTTGTATGTAAAATATATCCTGAGGAAGTCACTAAAATCCCACTCCAAAAATACAGTAAAATTCAGTATTTTTGCAGACTATAAAGATATAAGTATCAATTATATTTCTGTTTAACAGTGATGAACATTCTAAGAATATAATTAACAATAACATTCAAGGTGGCATCAAAGAGTGAAAATACCACAAGAAATTTAAGAAAAAAAAACTTGATTTTTTAAAAATCTATTTGACAGAGTTAGACAGTGAGGGAGAGAGAGACAGAGAAAATGGTCTTCTTTATGTTGGCTCTACCCCCAAATGGCCACTATGGCCAGAGCTATGCCGATCTGAATCCAAGAGCCAGGTGCTTCCTCCTGGCCTCCCATGTGGGTGCAGGGCCCAAGCTCTTGGGCCATCCTCCACTGCCTTTCCAGGCCACAGCAGAGAGCTGGACTGGAAGAGGAGCAACCAGGATTAAAACCTGGCACTCATATGGGATGCCAGAGCAGCAGGTGGAGGATTAACCAAGTGAGCCATGGTGCCGGCCCCACAAAACTTGAATTTTGTACTGAAAAATTACAAAAAAAAAAAACATACAATTTTTAAATGAAGCATTGATTTTAGTAAGAGATTTTAATACTGCAAAAGTATATGCTTCTGGGGCCAGTGCTGTGATGCAGCAGGTTAAAGCCATGGCCTGAAGTGCCAGCATCCTGTATGGGCACCGGTTCTAGTCCCAGCTGCTCTACTTCCTATCCAGCTCTCTGTTATGGCCTGGGATAGCAGTGGAAGATGGCTCAAGTCCTTTGGCCCCTGCATCCATGTGGGAGCCCCAGAAGAAGTTCCTGGCTCCTAGCTTTGGATCAGCGCAGCTCCAGCTGTTGCAGCCATCTGGGGAGTGAACCAGTGGATGGAGGCCCTCTCTCTCTGTCTCTACCTCTCTCGGTAACTCTGTCTTTCAAATAAATAAAATAAATCTTTTTAAAAAATTATACTTAATATAAATCATTGTGGAAATGCAAATCAAAACCTCAGAGCAATAGCACTTCATACTAAGTCAAATGATTCTGATTCACTATAGATAAATGTTGACACGGATGTGGAGAACAGGGAACCCTCATACATTTCCAGTAAAATATTGCAGCCACTATGAAAATAATTTGGCAGTTTCCAAGCAATTTCTACATGGGATTATTTATTGCTTCAGCAGTTTCTCTGCCAGATATGCCACTAAGAGACACAATCCACAGGCACATGAATACTGAAGCAATATTTATGAAGCCAAATGTGAAAGCAACCCAGATACTAATATGCAAAGAAAGCAATGTTCAGTATATCTTTTATAATGCTATACAATTTGACAATCAAATTTAATTAAGAAATGATAGATCACAAAATAATGCAATTCAAAAGACAAAGAAAGAGAAGAAACTCAAAGCCATGCCCATATACTCTAACATCCCATTTCCCATTATGACATGTCCAGGAAAGGTCAATCTCTGGAGATAGGTTTAGATTAATGCCTGTGCTGGGGCTGATGGTTAATGAGGAGTGCTATAAATAATATGAAGCATTTGGGATTAATGGAAATGTGTTATATTAGAATGTACTTATGATTGCATAACTTGCAACACAGCACCAAGCATAGAATATTTACTGAAAATATGAGACAGGACTGGGCAGACTGAATTTGGGCCTCATGGAAGAAAATAAAATGAACAAATACAAGGGGGTTTCACATATTTTCTGGAACATGAAATTAAAATATGTTCATTTTGGTTGAAAAAATATTTAAACCCATAAATGCAAAGGCCTTACAATTCATGGAAATTGTTTAGTATGAAAGAACTATGCATGTTTTTCATAAAATTTTGCACCAAAATTAACCTGCAATTTAATTCTATATTTCTTGTGATATTGTCCTAATTAAAATTAATTCCATATACTCTTAAAGAAATACTTCATTTTTCTTATATGAAACAATTTAAAAGTTGTACTAATTACCAATGTAAGGTAAAATACTGCCTCCTAATCACTCCACTTAGAATGACAATATGCCAATTCATGGGGCCAATGCTGTGGCACAGTGGGTCAAAGCCCTGGCCTGAATGCTGGCATCCCATATGGGCACCAGTTCTAGTCCCATTGCTCTTCTCCTGATCCAGCTCTCTGCTATGGCCTGGGAAAGCAGTAGAAGATGGCCCAAGTCCTTGGACCCCTGCATGTAGTGGAATGAGAAGGCCATGTCAAGGTGGCCACTGGCAAGCGAGCGTCAGTTAGTCAGGAATGGCTTTGAAACCCACCTGGCTTTGGAAACTGCCTGGCAATAGGCTGTGATTGGATGGCTTTGAAACTGCCTGGGACAGGCTGTGATTGGATGGCTTTGGAAACTGCCTGGCAACAGGCTGTGATTGGTTGGGGTATAGACCGCCCCTTGACCAGATTGGCTGGTCTTGGCTATATAAGCTGTTGTACCAACTGTAATAAACGAGTCTGCGGGTTGCTCGCCTCAAGGCTGCTTTCACCCAACTCCCGGAGTCTGTGTGTTGACTCCGCGCCTCTTGCCCCCACCACGCTGCTCCTCTCAGAAATGAACCCACTGCAACATTGTTGAGAAATCAACGGAAACACCTGCACTCATGTGGGAGACCCAGAAGAAGATCCTGGCTTCGGATCGGCTCAGCTCAGTCCATTGTGACCATTTGAGGAGTGAACGAGCAGATGGAAGACCTCACTCTCTGTCTCTACCTCTCTCTATAACTCTTTCAAATAAATAAAATAAATCTTTAAAAAATGCCAATTCACATATTTCTAGATTATGTTTGTATGAGTAAACTCTTCCAAAGATCATAATTTTAGTGGTGATACTAATTTAAGTATTTTAACACCCCTTAATGTTATACACCAAGAATGATGTTTTGAGTTTATTTTGTTGACAATAATTATCCATACCTATGGACGCAGTGTGAGCTTTTAATTCATGCATACAATGTGTACTGAATAAATCGGAGTAAACAACATTTTCCCTTCTCTGGCATTATACATCAAAATCAGGGACTTGGAGCACCTTTCCTCTATTTGTTCCTAAAATATGGATAGATTATTGTGGACTATAGTCACCCCACAATGCTGTGTAACATAAGGAACTCACTATCATCTAGCTCTGATTTGGTACCAATTAAACATGAAGTCTTTAAAAAGTTTCTTAATTAGTTTCAAAGAAAAAGAGACACACAGAGAAACGGGGGGGGGGGAGGGAGGAGAGATAGAGAGAGGACATTCTCATCCACTGATTCAAATCACCAACATCTACAACTGTGGCTTTGCCAGACTTTTTTTTTTTTTTAAATTTTTGACAGGCAGAGTGGACAGTAGAGGGAGACAGAGAGAAAGGTCTTCCTTTGCCGTTGGTTCACCCTCCAATGGCCGCCGCGGTAGGCGTGCTGCGGCCGGTGCACCGCACTGTTCCAATGGCAGGAGCCAGGTGTTTATCCTAGTCTCCCATGGGGTGAAGGGCCCAAGAACTTGGGCCATCCTCCACTGCACTCCCTGGCCACAGCAGAGAGCTGGCCTGGAAGAGGGGCAACCGGGACAGGATCGGTGCCCCGACCGGGACTAGAACCTGGTGTGCCGGCACCCCAAGGTGGAGGATTAGCCTGTTAAGCCACGGCGCCGGCTTTGCCAGACTTTTATAATGACTTAGGTATGACTCCAAATGTATAGGTGACAAAAGCAAAAATAAGAAAGTAGGACTGCAAAAAAATAAAAAATGTTCTGCATACTAGAGGAAAAGCTGAAAAGTGAAAGCAAGGAATGAGAGAAAATACTGGCAAATCATAGCTGATTAAAGGATTAATATAAATAATAGACACAATTCAAAAGGAAATATTGTAATAAAAAATGGGCAAAGGATCAGATCAGTTTTTCCATAAGCAGCTAACAGGCATTTAAAAGGGACTCAGCACTGCAAATCAAGACCATAATGATTATGACACATATGTAAAAATAGCTATTATAAAAAAGTAAAAAACATAAATATGGAACCAGCATTGGAGAAAAGGGAACATATAAATTGTTTATAAACATGTAAATTAGTACATCCACTATGGAAAACACTATGGAGGTGTCTCAGATAAAATTAAAAATGGAGCTAACAAATGGTAAAGCATTCCCACTATTGGATGTGCATCTAAAGAAATAAAATTACTATCTCAAAGATACATCTGCACAACCATGTTCATGTGAGCATTATTCACAAGAACAAGATATGTAAATAAACATTGTCTATGAAAGATGAATAGAGAAAATACCATACACACACAATGGAGTCACATTCAACCCTAACGAGGAAATTCTGACATTTTGTCACAATCTGGATTGAAAAGTATGAATATACCATTAGGCTGACTGAAATGTCACAGAAAGATAAATACCACACAATCTCCCTTATTTATGGAATCTCAGAAAGTCAAACTTAGGTGTTGAGAGTGAAGGCAATGGGAAGATGTTAGTTGAATGACACACATTTACAGTTAGGAGATAATGTACAGCCCAGAAATGTTATGAATATACGATTAGATACTCACAACTTGTTAAGGCACTAGGTTTTCTTTTAAAAACTATGTAAGGTGATGGATATATTAGTTTGATTGTCCTAATCATTTCAGAATGTATATGTACAAGGGAAGTCCAAAAGGTTTGTGAAAAACAGGATTAAACAGTGAAATTTCCATAAATTTTTAAAAAGTCTCTTCACATATCAAAACAGCAAGTTGCAGGCCTTGAATATATATAAATTTTGTTTTTCAATTATACTCCAATAACTTTGAAAACAATCACCCTACATCAAAATAAAAATTAAAACTCAAAAAACTAGGTTTATATCTTTGGGGTTGGGAAGGCTGTTATGGAGCAGAAATAGTTTTAAAAACATTGATAAATGTGACTAGCTAAAATTTCTTATTTGAAAGTTCAGAGACAGATGACAGCCTGTAAAAGGAACATGTAAAGGCTCAGATGACATCCAAGACCAAAATACAGTGTCCTTTTGTCCCCCCTAAAACCTCGACAAAAACCCTGATCAGAATAAAACTGTTTTATTAACTTACCTGGTGTGTGACACTGTTGTTACCAACAGAAAACGTGGTCAGACTCCCAGAAAGAGCCACGCTGAGAAGTCAGGGGCCATGCGCTGAGACTCAGCTTCTGAACTATTCAGAAAACTTGGGGAATCCAGTCACCCTGGGGAGAAGGGAGGAACTGAGGATCCCGTAAGTGACAGCTCTTCACTGCAGGAACCCAGCACACAACCCATATGCTCCATAATGACCATCCTGTCCCCACTGCACAATCGGGGAAGAGAAGGGGATGCCACCAACAGCTGCCCAGGGATGGCCCCTGGACTGTGAGATGGAAAGGAACAGGACGCCGGGGTCCCGGGTGCCAGTCCAGCCCCCATCCTGCAGACCAGAAAGGGGCTGAGTAAAGGGGCGTATCAGCAATGAGAGGGGGCCTACAGGCTCCAGCGACAACCTCTGGGAAGCCCACATCCTGCCAGCCTTTTCTGACAACTTCCCCACCCTGCGTTCCCCTCTCCTCAAGCTCGGCCCCAAGCACCATATCCCGAGGTCCAAGTGAGCAGCTTCCTGCGATGGAAGAAGGTATGAGAACAATGGACGTGGGCTACATTCAGAGTTCTGAGTGTTGGAGCCCCTCCTAGGGCCTCTCCACCACGGAACTGGTTGACTACTGTGACGTCAAGATTCCGCGGGATTACGTAGCATTTATGCTACCACACCTGATTGGACAGCTTGCATAACTGTGAGGACACATCACATCATAAAAGATGCAGCCAATCAGCGTCCTCCATAACGCTGCTGCATAACTCTAGGTCTTGCTGGAGGCAGAAGCAAGAAGGAGTCTTGGGTTCATTTCTGAAACTTCGTTCTCTTGTGCGCTACCCTCCCTGCAGAGAGCGGTGGGAGATTTCTCCTCTCTGGTCCTGCTCACTGCTGGACTCCCACCTGCATCTTTCTGAGAGGATCCTACTTGGAGCTTGCAGTAAACTAACTCAGGTCAGTTACCATTTAATGGCTGTTTATTTGCTTCAGAGTCTTTCTTTTTCATTATCTATGTGACACTTTTTTCTGTTGAATCATCTGTGGTTTTTTAAGTATTGATTTAAAGAATATTTAAGGATATCACAAAGTTTAATCCTTTTCTCCAATTTCACTTGTTTTTTTAATAGTCTGCCTGTTGTCCTTTATTATTATTTTCTGTTTCCTGCTAGTACTTAGTAATTAGTAGAACACACACACACGTATATATAATCCTTCCAGTAATCTCATTTATCAGTTTTTAGATTTTTATGGATTATCTCCGTATATAAACATCACCCAGTATATTCACATTTTATGACTTAGAAATTGATCTTTATACCATGTAATTATTTTTTACTGTTTTAGTTCCTTTATTACACCTGTAGTAGAAAGTCTGAGAGAGAGTGAAGGAATCATGGCCTAGGTTTATTGTAAGAAAAATAGCTTTCAATGAGCCTTTATTATTTGCGTCGTTTGCTGTAGTTTTTTGTTTGTTTGTTTTTTACTTTTTGACAGGCAGAGTGGACAGTGAGAGAGAGAGAAAGGTCTTCCTTTTGTCTTTGGTTCACCCTCCAATGGCCACCGCAGCTGGCACACCATGCTGATCCGAAGATAGGAACCAGGTGCTTCTCCTGGTCTCCCTTGCGGGTGCAGGGCCCAAGGATTTGGGCCATCCTCCTCTGCCTTCCTGGGCCATAGCAGAGAGCTGGCCTGGAAGAGGGGCAACCGGGACAGAATCTGGCACCCCAACCGGGGCTAGAACCCGGTGTGCTGGCGCCGCAAGGTGGAGAATTAGCCTGTTGAGCCATGGCACCTGAGGTTCATTTCACTCTCAGTCACAGTAAAGAAGTCACTGGCTTTTTTGTTGTTGCTCTGCTAGCAGTTTTCTCTTTCCTAGCTGCTGAACTTTACTAAATGCTTTCCAACACAGAATCTAAATGACCATGGGATTTTCTTCTTGTGATTTTTACCTGCCTGGATGGCTTGTCTGGGAATATTAACAACCCTTGCATTTTTTATTATGTCCCTGCTTCCTATTGATATATTTTCTTAGATGATTTTATTTATTACATTAATACTTTTCTGGGGATATTAGTAGCTCTGTTTATAAAAGAGATGCTTTTAAAAACTTAATTTTTATTTCAAGTCTTGATCCCAAAATTTATTTTTTTAATTTCTTTTTTTAAAGATTTATTTTATGTATTTGGAAGACAGAGTTACAGAGAGAGGTAGAGAGAGAGAAAGGTCTTCCACCCACCAGTTCACTCCCCAGATGGCTGCAACAGCTGGAGCTGCACTGATCCAAAGCCAGGAGCCAGGAACTTCTTCTGGGTCTCCCACATGGGTGCAAGGGCCCAAGGACTTGGGCCATCTTCTACTGCTTTTCCCAGGCCATAGCAGAGAGCAAGATTGGAAGAGGAGCAGCCAGGACTAGAACCGGCATCCATATGGGATGCTGGTGCTTCAGGCCAGGGTTTTAACCTGCTGTGCCACAGTGCCAGCACCTTTTTTAATTTCAAGTCTTGGCCTGCTTGCACCATCCTCACTGTAATGGTGGTTTTCCAAAAGAAACTAAAAAATAGGCTTTGCTTATTTTCACTTTGGGTAGGTCTTTGAAATGTAAATTTGTTTTTTCTTCTGTAAAATTCTGAAATATTCTCTAATTCTGGACCTGAAATTGTCATTGTGTGACTTTCTGGGTTGGCCATTTGGAGTTTTCAAAATGTGATTCAACTTACTTGGGATATATAGGAGTTTTTCTATTTTATGCGATATTTGTTTTTTGGAAACCTGTATTTCAAAATAGGGTGGATATTGATCTCTGTAAGCAAATTTTACTCCTAAGAATTTCATATCTTTCTCTAGTATCTTGGTCAAAGCTATAACTACAAAAGAATGATTCTGTTTTAATTCCTAAACTGGTTATTTGTTACTTTCCCCATTGGTTCCTTTATTGTTTTTTCCTAATGGATAACTTTGTTAACATTTTTCTTAAAAAAAGTCATTGTGTCCTTGTTTATTTGTGGTACATTGTATAGCCTTTCATACATGTCTGCTATTCTCTTTTTTTCTTCCTTTTCTTCAATACTCTGATTTTTTTTTGTTTATAATTAAGGGAGCTGTAATGATTGATTTTCAGTGTTTTATTCTAACATAAGCATTTAAGGTTATAAATGATCTCTAAGTGCTGGTTTACTGCATCCTCTTTATTCCTTCATGTGTTCCCAACCCCTGTTTCCATAACAGGCTGTATGTGTCTCCAGTTCTGAAACCCATATGTACTGATTGGTAAATTAGTGCTTCAGCCATTAGAGACCTATTTTTTACACTTGTGTGCCCAGGTAATCACAGCCCATCAACTACCCTTTCCATGTCTGCAAAAGGGCTGTGGTCCCTTAAAATATATCACATCTTGATTTCTTTTAGAGAAGCAGATAAAATTTCCCAGACAACTCAAGTGAGACATTTCTTTATATACTACTGGCTACATCTGAATTGTTGCTTCTACATCAATCTTTCATAGCAAATAGGACTGCTCTGATTGTCAGTTTTTTTTTCTTTATGGTGTTACCAGCTAATTACCAACTTGTGTTGATGCTAGTGAGATTCACATACCTGATTTTTCTATTAATTAATTTGACATTCTGGAGTGGCCTGAATGTCAAAATTCTGCCCTCATAGAGCATATTTGAAGAAAGTGGTATAAATTATAGCTTTGTGTAAAAATAGTTTACATATTTGAAGTGCTCTGGCTAAAAAATAAAATAATGTGATAGGTCCCAGAGGAGAGGACAAGCATTGCTTTAGCCAGAATAGTTTGAAAGTCCTCACTAATGGATAATACATGATCTTAAAACATAACAATGGGGAGTAACTTCAGTGCGGAAGCTAGGAAAAGAGCATCTAAGCTGCAGAAGTGAAAAGCAAATTTAAAGATTTTAATGAGGGTAAAAATATAGACGTATAATTAATGGATAAAAGAGGAAAGATTTGGAAGATGAAGAAAAAAGTGAAACATGGTGACTACACTTAAAAATGTTGTCTCCAAATTTTTTGAGAAAAATTTAAAGAATTTTAACTTTTAAAAATATGCATTATGATGTATATGGTAATTCACTTTATTAAACCATTTTACAATGTGTATAAATTTCAAAACAATATGTACAATGGCCATTCAAGGAATTCATGTAAAATGCATTGAGAGATTATTTTGATTCAAAAACACTTATATCCATATAGGGGTTTTTTTGTTTGTTTTGTTTTGTTTTGTTTTGTTTTTTGACAGGCAGAGTGGATAGTGAGACAGAGAGGCAGAAAGGTCTTCCTTTTTGCCGTTGGTTCACCCTCCAATTGCCGCTGCGGCTGGCTCATCACGCTGATCCGAAGATAGGAGCCAGGTGCTTCTTCTGGTCTCTCATGCGGGTACAGGGCCCAAGCACTTGGGCCATCCTCCACTGCCTTCCTGGGCCATAGCAGAGAGCTGGCCTGGAAGAGGGGCAACCGGGATAGAATCTGGCGCCCCAACCGGGACTAGAACCTGGTGTTCCGGTGCCGCAAGGGGGAGGATTAGCCTGTTAAGCCACAGCACTGGCCCATATAGATTTTTATAATAGATATTTTCAATGAGTTTTTAAAAATCACCCAGATTCATGAATTTCAAATTTTAATGCACCAAAATGAACTTACCTTTGAATCCCATTCCCATCTTATTTTTTAAAATACACATTGTTGGGATCAACACTGTGGCTGACTTGGCTAATCCTCTCCCTGCAGTGCCAGCATCCCATATGGGCACTGGGTTCTAGTCTTGGTTGCTCCTCTTCCAGTCCAGCTCTCTGCTGTGGCCCAGGAGGGCAGTGGAGGATGGTCCAAGTGCTTGGGCTCCTGCACCTGCATGGGAGACTGGGAAGAGCACCTGGCTCCTGGCTTCAGGCTGATGCAGTGCCAGCCATAGCGGCCATTTAGGGAGTGAACCAACAGAAGGAAGAACTTTTTCTCTGTCTCTCACTGTCTATAACTCTACCTGTCAAATAAAAATAAAACACATTGTTCATAATAAATGAATGTATGATGTATATATGTTATTTTTAATTGAAATCTATTTATTTTTTCCAATAAATAAATAAGAAACATAAATGAGACTCTATTAGTGAATTTTTTTTTTTGACAGGCAGAGTGGATAGTGAGAGAGAGAGACAGAGAGAAAGGTCGTCCTTTTTGCCATTGGTTCACCCTCTAATGGCCGCTGCAGCTGGTGCATCATGCTGATCCAAAACCAGGAGCCAGGTGCTTCTCCTGGTCTCCCATGTGGGTGCAGGGCCCAAGCACTTGGGCCATCCTCCACTGCCTTCCCGGGCCATAGCAGAGAGCTGGCCTGGAAGAGGGGCAACCGGGATAGAATCCAGCGCCCCAACCGGGACTAGAACTGTACTGGTGCTGCAAGGCACAGGACTATCCTGTTAAGCCACGGCACTGGCCTTTTTTTTTTTTTTTTTTAATCTATTAGTGAATTTTAAGGATGGAGATCTTTCTTTGTCTCTGGTGATTTTAAGAGATCACTTCTCTTGTTGACAGTGGACTGTAGGATCCAATGTGTAGACTAATCCTGTTGGGTGCTCCAACAATGACTTATATATTCTTTTCTGATAGAGATTTGAATTTCCCCCCTATTGTTTTCTGGCTTATTTGTTGATGGGTTACTATTTTAAGAAACACTGAGAGGAACATTATGTGCCCATTATGTCTTTGTGGTCTATTCCTTTTATTTCCTTAGAGTAAATTTCTAAAAATGAAATTATTGGGTAAAAATACATAATCATTCTATTCTTTCATCAGACAAGATACTCTATTCTTGGGAGTCATGGTACTTGGGCTGTGACCACTTGAGAAAAGTGAAATAGAAGTTCTTGTTATGGAAGTATTGATCCTGCCTTATTGTTTTTTGATTAGGAACCATAGTTTGGGAATTATTAATACATCCAGCTGATGAGGAAAACTTTTCCCTTCAGTAGAATGTTACTACAACAATGTAAAAGTCAAGGTAGGATTATAAAAAAAGGAAAATTAAATGAAATATTAAAAAAGATAAAGAAGACATTTTACAAAGGTATAACAACTATGGACTAAAAGAGTGTCCTAAAATACCTTCATGCAGTTCAGCAACTAAGTCATTTCTGGAATGAACAATGTGGATAATTAGGTTAGGATAGTGCTTCTGTTAGGACTCAAGTCAAAGTCACAAGGTATATAGTAACAATTTACACATTTTATGAGGAAAGATCGACTCTGAAACAGGGACTGTTTAAAAATCACATACTGAGATTTAGCCAACATATTCAAGATGGTCAGATTTGGATAGAATGAAAACTTCAGTGGAAACAAAACTGAAAGTCATAATCCTGGGGATGCCACTTAGTTTTACCAATGTAAAGAGAAGAATCATTATTTCAAGGTACAACACACATTGATAGGCTAAAATGAGAAACTATAAGCAATTCACATACCAAAATGTTCCATATTGAATCACAAAAAAGGGATTTTTGGATTAATCCAACTTGTAATGTCTCATAGAATTTAGGAAGTTGTTCTGGTTCTGTGGACTCTTCAATTGCTCTTCACACAGAATAATTTCTTCTTAGAAATAATGTCTTCTGAATGGCTCTGTAGGCAGCATGAAAGGGTAGGAAATGGCTTTTCAGAGTGGCTGGGCAAACATGCTTCCAAAATGATTCATTGTATCATTTTATAATATCTCCAGATTTACACATGGAACTTCAAGATTTCAATTTTTTAGTCTATGGACTTCTAAGGCATCAATGATATTTTTTCTAAGTTTAAGTGCAAAGGTCTCTAGTTCTAGTGTTTCACATCTTCAATTTCATATATCACTTAGTCAAAAATCTTGTCTTTCCAAATAAAGTAACAACTCATCCATCAAAATGTACCTGTGCATTAAATCTGATTTATCTAACCTGATATCTGTGGCATTGATGTCATGAACTGCCGTTACAGATCGATCTTTCTCCAGGAGTTCAGTAAGCCATTGTACTTGTTCTGGCTGTCAAGATTGCCATAGAGGCCTTCTGTGTTAGTGTGGATAAGGATTGCTGAGATCACACCTAATAAGGTGCACACACCCAAAGAACATAGGCTGACAGAGTGAATTGCCTGCATATTCATCAAATAAAGATCACTTTAGGGATGCAGTGGGACTGAAGAAAATGAGAAAGTCAAGCAGAAGGACTACTGCAAATAACTGATAAAAGTGCCAGGGAATCTTGCTAATGAATGTGACAGTGCCCTGAGGCAACGAAAGTATCCACATCTACTAATTTGATGTTCTCACACTAACTGGTTAATGTTCTTCATCAAAGGGCTTCTGCCTCTTCTCTTAAGAGGCAGGTAAAGGGATTTCCTTGATGACCTTGATTTTCTCCCAGAACTCCTACATCTGTTGCAGAAATATCATGGGTTCTGACAAGTCTTTGAAAGCCTCAGCAATGTTAAAGGCCAATCACTGTTCCTGTAAGGTGGTGTTGAGTTGGTTAGCCTCTGGGTCATAAGCTTGCAGAACTGCAAATTTCATGATCTCAAAGTCAGATAGGATTTCAGTATCCTTTTGATCCAATGTGTGTTTCAACTTCTCAAAAAATTTCTTAATTTCATCTTTTTTTTTTCCTTAATTTCATGCTAACCTTTAGTCAGTAACTGTGAGTATTTTCTTTAGCTAGTTTCCAAGGTATCCAAGTGAGAAAGAGCATCTCCCCTACACATTGTCTCAAAGCTCTGGAAGAGGAAATCAAAGGCATTCCTTTCCTGAACATAGGCATCTTCAATAAATCAGAAGACATACTTGGTGTGGTCACCAGGAATAGCACAGATCCCACAAATCAGCTGCATATCAGTCAGGCAGAAAACAATGAGGGACTGACCCAAGAGTTCTTTGTACACTGGCATCTTGGGAGAAATCTTGATCTTGTTATACTTTTCCACAATACCCATCAGGGAATCATTAACCTGAAGCCTGCTAACTCCAGTAGCTGACATTTTCTTATGGTAGGAAGGACACTTGAATGATGATAGTCTCCACAATAAATTCTGCACAGTCCCCTCTATGAGACCTTTCAGGCACTTTTTGCAGAAGTTATGTGAGCAAGGCAAAACTTGAGAATCATCAGATTGCAACAAATTGGGCACATGAGATCTTCAAGCACTGCATCACATTCAGGGAGTCTTCTGTAAGTCAGAGGGCACCAAAGACAATGGTGTTTCTAGGGAAGAAATGCTAGCTTCTGGTTGAGTTAGAAGTACGAGCAGTTAGCAGCTCCATCCAGCTCTACCAGAGGAGTGCCTCTGGCATCATGAGGGATATGCCACACCCCCTCCAGCCATGGGGACCAAGTGATATGTGCCAGTATTGGCTGCAAGATGGCCCCACATTACTTCTTTATCATTTTTCAAGAGGGAACATTCCTCAGTCATTAGATGAGTCAGTGTTGTAAGAAACGAACATGTTTTAAATTGGTTGGCTAAATGAAGATGTTTTCCCTGTTTCTTCCAGTATGACATATCCTACAGATACTAAACACTAGAGTCTTTTAGACAAAACAAAATGTAATTAAAATGTCAGTAGTTACAAGATCTATTTTTTGATTTACATCCTTATTTCACTGTTTGTCAAACATTTTTCAAGCTCATTTTCTCCAAACCCTTGTATAAAATAAAACCCTATGTCCAATTCTCATTGATCATGCAGATAATATCAACTGATTCAAACAAAGAGAGCTCTCAGAACCGTAGTAGCTTAACCTCACCACACCTGCACTGCATGCAGTTCTTGAGGAACTATCAAAGTCTTCAAACATCATTGCTTGGAAACTAGTGGTTTAGATGAAATGTTTTAATCTATGTTTACTTTGCATAGTGTGATTGGTCTTTCATTACTGATATGCCCATGTAGGAGCCATGAAGTTCAAGTTCTTGAATGATTTTCTTTGATAAAGAACATTAGAAAGTAGAAAATGTTAATGAAAAATTTTTTTCTAATCTGATCTGTCTCTCTAATGGCTCAAATATTTTCAGCAGTGGGACAGTATTTTAAAATAAGAAGCTTAATTGAAAATACTAACATGTAAAACATATTAATCCATTTTACATATAAAATCATAATTTAAAATGTTAATATTCACGAGTGACCCAACCACTAATTAAGTGCAATGTAAGACATTTGCAGGTTTAAAATTACCAAACATTATATTTGCATTAGATATTATGGTAAGTAGTAAAGTTACATAGTGGTGAACAAAATTAACATAACCCCACCAATGTCAATCTGATAGTCCAAAAGAGAAAAACTTAAATAACCAAAGAAAAACCTATAAATCTTATGAAAAGTCAATATGTTAGACTCAACATTAAATTTATTTCTACATTTTAATGATCTAACATTAAAAATCCAAGTATAAATAAATAAGTAAAAATTATTTCTTAAAAGTCAGTCCCTGGTATTCTCTAAGACCATTTTTCATTTAAACAAATATGACAAAAGAAGTGCTATTCTTGAATTTATATTAAATTCATTTACCTTAACAACAGACATTAATATGATAGTCAATGTGTTAAAAGCATTTCAAATACGTTCATTAGTTTCAAAAATAATTTCATAGAAAATGTCAGCAAATATTTTGGACACTTTTGAAAAAATGAAAGTAAATGCCCCTAAGCAAATTTTTCAAGATTATTTATTTATTTATTTGACAGGTAGAGTTACAGACAGGGAGAGAGAGAGACAGAGAGAAAGGTCTTCCTTCCGAGAGTTCACTCACCAAATGGCCTCTATGGCCAGATCTACGCCAATCTGAAGCCAGGAGCTAGGTCCTTCTTCCTAGTTTCATGTGGGTGCAGGGACCCAAGCACTTAGGCCATCCTCCACTGTCTTCCTGGGCCACAGCAGAGAGCTGGACTGGAAGAGGAGCAACCAAGACTAGAAGTTGGTCCCCATATGGGGTGCTGGAGTTGCAGGCAGAGGATTAACCTAGTGTGCCACCAGGCCGCCTCACCTCTAAACAATTTAAAATATTGTCAATATAGTGTAAGCTTTTCTCTTATAGAGGTACAGGGGAAACATTTTATTACATCCTGAAGTGACAGGTAATCTCTTAGTGTTAAACTCTAACAGTAAAAATGATGCTTGTGTTCACATATATGCACTATTGTACATATAAATGCCATGTCTTTCTTCCAAAAATATGCATACTATACATAAGTAAATAAAAATAAATGTTATAAATATTAATTACTTATGCATTCATTTTTAAAAGTTTTTGTATAATTGGTGACTCTCAATTTTCTTTTATTTTAAAGATTTATTTCTTTATTTGAAAGAGTTACTCAGAGAGAGATGAAGAGGCAGAGAGAGAGAGGTCTTCCATCTACTGGTTCACTCCCCAATTGGCCACAATGGCCAGAACTACACTTATCTGAAACCAGGAGCCAGAAGCTTCTTTCAGGTCTCCCACATGGGCACAGGGGCCCAAAAACTTGGGCCACCCTCTACTGCTTTCCCAGGCCATAGCAGAGAGCTGGATTGGAAATGAAGCAGCCAGGACTCAAACCAGTGCCCATATGGGATGCCAGCACTGCAGACAGCAGCTTTACCCACTACATCACACACTGGCCCCACATATACATCATTTCTATAAAGCTTTTTTTTTAATCCAAGAAAACAAATATTTTGTCCTTTGTATTAACATGTGGTACTTGTAAAACTTTTGGAGTATAATCCAATATTTCAAAACATGTATAAGTAGATCAATCAAGTAATTAGTGTTTCCATTTCCTTACAGTTTTTTCTAAGCTCATCAGCTCCTCCCCTCCAATTGTTCATATAGTATACAATGCATTATTGTGACCTATAGTTACTTTGCTGTACTGGGAAAGCTAAGAACTGATTATTCCTATATAACTAGATCTTCATAACTATTACCTGATGTCATCTGTCCCTCTTCCATCATCTTTATTTTAATTAAAATTATTTTAGAATAAAAATATTTTAATTTAAAAATTGGTTATCTTCTGTATTGACTCCAATTCTAACTTTCTCACAAGCATACTAGTATCTTAAAGCTGAATATCATATGGTTATTTTGTATATGAAAAACATAAAAATACCATTGGTACTCCAAGATGTGCAATAAGTATTGTCATTCTGACTGTACTTTTAAATATAAAAGACATGTAAACATGTAATTTCTATTTTCTACTGTGAGGCACACAAGTGTGACTTCCTCACACCCTCTTCAACTTCCTTTAAACATTCCATCATTTCCATTCCAGTCTAGAGTAAACTAGCCATCAGGATAAAGTCATTCTTACAAACCATGTCCTTTTTTTTTATTTAAAAAAAAAAAAGCTCTTTCCTTCTAACCTTCATTACCAAGAACACTCTTTCCTTCTTAACCTTTTTTATCAAGCACACATTTCTATACTTGTCATGTTTTCCATAGAGCCTCGTTGGCTCTTTCTACCTTACTGGAAGACTGAGGTCTCCATGCAGAGTGAAGGGCTGGGTTATTCCTAGGGCCTTACAAATCCCTTGTGTAGTCTGGGAGATGAAGGAAGACCCATTGTCACTTTGTAAAGATTTTGGGAGACCAAAGCATGGAAAAACTTCCATCAGGAGAGTTTTGGTCATTTCCTGAGCTCTTTTAGTTCTGGTTGGGAAGGCTTCTACCCATCCAGTAAAGGTGTCTATAAGTACAAGCAGATACCTATAGCCTTGACAGAGTAGCATCTGTGTAAAATCTATTTGCCAGTCTTCCCCGGGGTAAGTTCCCTTTTGCTGTATAGGCCCCTGGGAGTTATTTTCTCATGTCCTTACCTAGTTCTAGAGCTCTGGTTAAGTGACCAGTTCTGCTAACTGAGCAAAAGTTCTTGTGGGCAGAGCATGCTTCAATAATGTGCCATGCCGTAACTGTCCTGCGAAGCAGGTCCCATCTGACAAATTTGCTTCTGTCTGTGAACCAAACCTCATCTGCGTTAGTCAGGGGGCTGTCTTTTAGGTCCCTTCTGCTGGCATAGATTTAAGTCTATAGCCTCAGTACAGGAGTGGAGGGGACCACTTTCCCCTGGAACTGGCATTAAAGTAGCTGGGTTTAGAGTAGAGCAATGCCTTATTTTTACCTAAGGGTTTTCAAGAAGGAAGACCTGATGCATTAGTATCCTACTATCTGTGAGCCAGTGAAAGCCCTTTTGCTCTAACAGAGAATTTATTTGATGTGAAGTATAAAGGGTGATATCTTGCCCCAGTGTAATTCTAGATACCTCCTCTGTCAGCAAGGCAGCTGCTGCTATCATCCTTAGGCAGTGGAGGCCATCCTTGGGCAACCATGTCTAACGTTTTAGAAAAGTAGCCCACAGGTTGCTTAACAGGTCCCAGATCCTGAGTTAACCTTCCTAAGGTGACTCCCTGCCTCCCAGTGAAGTACAGCTGGGAGGGTCTCTCTGGGTTTGGCAGTCCTAGCACAGGGGCTTTAGTTATAGCATCCTTTAGCTGAGCAAAGGCTGTGGTTGCTCTTTCCCAAAAAGGAAGGGGGCTCTACTTTGGCTGCCTATCGAGAGCCTGGTTTAGGAACTGTGCCATTTCCCTGTGTCTAGGAACCTGTAACCTGATAGAGAAAAGCTGGGACTGCCTGAAGTTTGCAGAAGTAGGAATTTGCTGCATGGCCCAATGGACTAGCTATGCTTTGTTTTCCTCTGGATGCCCAGTAGCTAGTTTTAATAGGAAGGTAAGCCAAGGTACAAGACTAGAGTCTCAGGCTGGGAAAGGAGACAGAGTAACAAATCATTCACATTTAACCATTTACATTATGGATCATTGTGCACCGCCCTCAAGAGATAGGCCCTTTAAGTCCTCAGTGAGGACCTGTCCAAATAGGTGCAGGACTATCTGAGTTAGCTGTTACTGAAAGCCCTGTTTTTAGGAACTGGCAGGGAGGGCTTTCTAAGCTTAATACTATTGGATAGACTTTTAAGGCCTGGCTGGGTGTGTGAGGCCCAGACTTATCCATGGGGTGCTGGAAGAGAATTGCAAGAGATGCAAATCTCCTTTAAGGGAGGCACCCTGTTGACTTGCATTACATGGCTGGACTAGGAGGAGAGCTGAATAGGAGGCTGATAGAAATAGGCAACTTGAGTTTCACTGACCCTAGGCCATCCCCTCAATAGCAGTAGCTGGAACTGGAAGCTGGGCAAAGGCTGGGCAGAGCTAAAGGCTTTTTAGCTCAGGGCCACAGGGTCTGTGGTTCTGAACCAGGAGTCCTTCGACACCCAGGGCAGTTCCATGTCCAGTGGCCATGCTCTTGGCAGAGCTGACAGAAGGCAGTTTCTGTCATGACAGCTGCTTGCCCAATGCCCTGGCTCCTCATATTGGAAGCAGGTGCTGTTTGGGGTGCACTGGCCTTGCTGGGTCTCCTTGATGGCAGATCACCGTGTAAAGCAGCCATTGATCGGCCTGTTGCCTATCCTTATATCACTCCTGCTGCTAGCTTGCTCCTCGTTCTCCTGGTCTCTAAAAAAGCAGACCATGGAGGCAGCCTCTATGATGTCAGTCAAGGGGGTGCTCAACACAATCCTGATTTTTGGAGATTTTTTTAAGATCAGGGTGAGCTAGAAAAACTATGGTCATGGGCAAACTCTGACACTTAGTATTTTCCTGCGAGTTAAGACCGTGCCCATGAGGAGAACTATGACCTTTTAGGTAAGATCAACTGTGGTGACCTGCTTGCATACTTTGAGACCATCAGTGCAATTTCCTACCCATCCCTTAGTTTGGTTTAAAAGGGGAGTTCTGCCCATTTACCGTGTACACTGAAAAATCGATCTAGCTGTCACATTATTTCATAGTTTAGCCTCTTATTCTGGCTATGCTGTTTGGTCCTCCATATTGTGGCCAGGCATTATTACAGAAAAGGTCAGTCATCCCTTACATAAGGTCTGGGGATCAAACCGTACATCACAGTGGAGAGTCCTGCAGAACAGTAGTAACTTCCCTTCTAGAAGAGAAAAGAGGAGAAGTGAGGCAGCGAGTCAGGTCTCTCTGGTTGGTTAACCTGACTTTCTGGGCTTTCAGATTTAACTGGCGTTTTAACCAGTGCTTACTGCATAGCCTGACTTATAGGAGAAATTGTGGCAGAGGTGTCTGCCATCCTTTGGCTTCCAGATATTTACCGTGCAGCCAGTGGGTTATGGGCCTGGGTTTCCGGGTTTAACTAGTCTTACCGTGTAACCCCTAAGTAAGTTTTTGGGCTTCCGGGCTTTCACCGTGTAGCCTGTGGACACTAGAGTTTTCTTGGGCTCCTGGAACCTGGTTCTCTAGCACCTGCCGCATAACCATCTCCCATCGTCTTCAAGTCTCTTTTGGAACACTTTTTCCCTTTTGGCTAGACCTTTCATTTGATCCACATTTGAACTAGCAATACATTTGAACTAGCAATGCCTGGTTGTTCAGCGTTAGCTGGACGGAGACTTCGTCAGTCCCTCTTTAAAGGATCTGGCTTCTGAGCCAGAGACTGGAGCAGCTAGAAAGAAACGCATTTATAGCTGAAGTTTAGCATCATTTTATATCTTGGCACCACTTTTAATTTAAACAGCCAATTGGTTATTATCTCTGCAAGATGAGAGATATCTCTTTTGACATCTCCAGGGGCCCTCTGGGGATGTCAAAATCTGGATAATTTAGAACTTTGATTTTTAGAAAGTCTGTTAAAGGTGTCAAGAGAACTTAGAGTATCTGGTCAAAATAGAATTCCTTAACATCCTGAAATGATAGCCATTCATTAGTCAGGGTGATTTTTACACTTTTAAACCAGATCTGATCATAATACTTAACAATGCTTTTCATCAATCTGAACTTAACAGAGACAGTAGAGTACACAATAGATTACTTTGGCAGAACATGAATTTTATGTCTCTTGTTGAATAAACCAGAAATAAAAACCTTGAACATAAGGGTTCACATAATTTAGAACTATTTAACAGAGTCAAAAAGAGCTTACAGGACCTAACTCTAGAAATGGCAGAGCAACCAATTAAGCAGACACTGTTAAAATAGACATTACAGTTTTTGCAAAAACAGATTCCAAGATTTACGACTTAGACCATTTTTAGATATTTACTAACATTAGTGCACATTTTTTTAAAAACCTCATTGTTGTAACAGAAGATCAGACTTCAACTTTAGGTCAATGTAATTTTGGCATTAGCACTCAACTTAAAGAAAACTCTGTAAACAATTTTAAAGTTGTAAACCTTTTAAAACTTTTTATGACTTGCTCACACCTTCTGAAACTTTACACCTGTAGTTACTTTTACATAGTCTTGAATTGTTATGTATGGACAATCTATGAGAATACATGCTAACAAACTCAAACAGTCTCTCTTATCGAATTTAAGATGTGAAAAGTACAATACATTTTCCCACATTTTGCTTAGCATTGATGCCTAGATGGCTTAAGACACTGAGTTATTAATGAATACCACACCATTATCTGAATTAAAAGTCAAAATTACATTTCCATGCTTTTAAGTAACATAAGAATAACTCCTCCTGGACAGCAAACATGGACACAACTTTGAAAAGATCTTCATCGTTAAGAGAAACATGTTTAAAGCATATCAAAGACATGTAAAACCGAGCAAGTGAGCTACCAAGCAAACCAAAGGGCTTTGGCATTAACTTAATTTTCTGAACCAATGTTAACAACATAAAGGCTTGTATACACACAAATTTACTCTTATTTTTATAAGACCACTTTAGCTGGAAAGCAAAAACATGAATACAGCATAGGTCTGACACCATTTACAACATTTTAATACATTTCACATAATCTGAATTGACTCAAGCAGCTGTTACTTTAACAAATTTTAGAGTCTCATCCTTTGAGAGTTCCAGGGATCCGACTGGAAGCCCAAAGTTGGAAGACTCGGTTTAGAATTTAAGCTGTCAGAGTCAAGCGGTTTAACCAACAATTAGTAC
This sequence comes from Lepus europaeus, assembly GCF_033115175.1. Taxonomy (NCBI): domain Eukaryota; kingdom Metazoa; phylum Chordata; class Mammalia; order Lagomorpha; family Leporidae; genus Lepus; species Lepus europaeus. The sequence goes on along the minus strand of NW_026909167.1, from coordinate 6,862,587 downwards.
ACTTCTGATCAGTTGGGTAATCACTCAAACACTGAAAACAGATAAACAACATAAACAACTTTGCGTTACAGTTTTCCCAATCAAGACTCATAATGGCAATAGAAAAACGCGAAACCTTCAAGGCACGTGAAGGAACACTCTCATCAGATAAGTCAGGGACAGCAGCACAGAAAAGAACTAGACATCAGCATATGAACCATTGCTTAGGCTTCCATTAACTGCAAAGAGAAAAACCCATCAGGTTGGAAAGGGTTAATGGATTAAGGTTCTGGCTCCCTTAGGTAAGGCCAGCAGTAGTATTGAATTGGAAATTCCTCCAGGAGAGGAAAAAAAAGCAGCCCTGGGGGGGCGCTTTCCATAGGGATATCTGGCTATGCCTGCCTGGGTGCAGCAGGCCACGTGGACTGGAATAGAGTGCAGTGAAAGGCTGTGGTCCCCCATTTACAGGGAAGACTGCGCACACCGGGGCCTGGCAGGACTGGCCGTGGGGTTGGGTAGGTGCGCCATTTCACCAAGAGTGCTGGGAACCTCCTATAATTCAGCCAAAGCCAGATCAATCAGGACTACTGCAAACACTCAGTCAATTAAAACAGATAGTTAACTTTAGCTCCTTTCCAGATTCAGTCCTCAGACAATCAAAGCTTAGCAACAGTAATAGCTCACAAAAACTTCAAGATGCACCAAAGCTACCATAAGCTGAAAAGACGGACAGCCTTCTACCAGGTTGGAAAGGGTTAACTGGTAACAGCTTATCCCTAGGTGAAATTCCCTCTTACTCTCTCCTGGCCAGCGGTATAGGAATGGAGATGAAGAGAGCAAAGAGTGGGGGAGGGAGCCCCGGGAGAAGGGTGGAAAGTGACAGAGGACAAGATGTGAGCGACTGCCCTCACCTTTCCCTACGAATCTCAGCTGGAGGAGAGCACAGGGAAAGGCCCTGGTGTCTGGGGGCTGAGCGGGGTTCAAAATCTCCTATCGCTCAAGAGTGCCCACTACCTAGTTGTCTGAGTTTACCTGGAGGGCCAATATTAGCCTCGACCAAAGCTAAGCCCTGCTCGCGTAGCAGTAGGCAGCGTGACCAGGCGTCCCTCCAAGAGAGAAACCTGGTTCTCAGGTCGCGGTCCGGCCGCCGGGAAGCCAAAGCGAGCTCAGGGGGTCTCCAGGCTCTCAGGCAACTGCCCTTCCTAATCGCCCTCCCGTTCCTTACAATCCCTCTGGAGTTTCGGCCGTAGCTATGTCGTGGCCAGGGGGACTCCGCGTTCTCGGAGAGCTGTGGGGTGCCGGACACTCAACAGTCACTTCCACAGATCCGGTCCCACTTGAGGGAAGGAATACTGACCTCCTATGTCTTCTCAAAATTGCAGGGTTCTTGTCTTCGTGCAAGAAAGAATTCAGGCGTGAGACAGAGAGCAGCGGAAGGCAAAACAGCAAGGTTTATTAGGAAGGAACATCTGTAAGGATGGATGGGCACCTCTCCAGACAGAGCCTGAGAGACTTGGGGGGAGGAAGGAGGGAGGCCCGAGCGGAGAGGCCACACCCGACCAGGCCAGGCGGGCGGCCCAGCAAAGATGCAGAGAGCTGAGCACGCAGTCCAGCCGAGGCTCAAAGGTATAGTTAGTCCTTGTCCCATGTTAACGACAAAAGGCAAGTAAACTATAACACAGAAAACAATCACAAGACACACAAAGACACTGCACGCAACAACCGAACGGGACAAAACTGAAACAAAAACTCCAGATGGGGTCGAGTGCCCTATCAGCCTTTCCTGGGGAAGGAGGGAGACAAAGTCCTTCCCTTCCTCCCAGTGCACCGCTGGGGCGTCCCCCAGGGCTTGAGCCAGGGGTCCTGGACACGTCTGTCCCTTCCTACTACTGGCTCTTCACTTTTTCGGCGCCTAGCGCCCGGACACCCTATCGCCCGTACAGACAGACAATGGAACACACAAAATATATAAAACAGAGAGGACTTCCCTCCGATTGAGAGATGGAGGGTGGATCTGGGGTCTGAATCCTGGACGAGCCCCCATGAATGTAGGACAGCCGAAAAAGGTGTCCCACAGAACGGACCCCAGAAACACGGACTCCACTCCAACCGATGCAATAGCAAGAGGAAGTTTATTTCATTTGCAAATGGACCGTCTCAGTAGCACCCTCTAGTGCGGTACGAAGAGAACGGCCCCGAACATCAGCTTTACAGAGTATTTAAAGCTAAAAACCACAGCATTAGCATACTTAGTTATGTTACAATCCTATTGGGCAAGATAAAAGTTGTGTTACAATTTTATTGGATATGTTAATGGTTACTAGGTAAGGGGCTTAGGATGGGGGTCACGGGCAGTTTCTTCTTAAAAGCTAAAGCAAGCAGGGCGGGGGTGGTACCGGCTGTCCGTGCTTTGCGGTTTTTTCTCTTTTCTTATCAGCTTAAGCAAGCAAGGACGAGGATGGCAGTAAAACAGTAAAACCTTGGTATGTCACAAGATAAGGGTTGGGGGCTTTCCGTCCTTCCCTGTTTTCTAAAGATATCACAATTTGCAAGCTTAGCCAACTCATACAGAAGAGAGAAAAATGCGGTTAGCCGTAGATTCTCCATTTTGTCCCTCAGTTAGCCCTTACAGCCCAAGGAGCCCGCCTGATCACTGGCTCTAGGAGGCTGCCCAGGCGGCGTGGCCAAGTGACCCCAGGTGCTAGCTAGTGGCAGCGGCCGGCATGGGGACAACCTGCGGGCATCCCCGGGCCACAAAAACATTCTCTGAGGGAAGCTAGAGTACCAGGCACCCAGGCAGGCAGTCAGCTTCCTGCTCTGGCTTGAGGGCTCCCTGGCTCGCGCATGCGCATGCACGGTCCATGATTCCCTGCCCTAAGGGCTTGTAGGGCGGGGCCATTGCTGGGGGCAGCTGCTGCTACACATCCACGCCTGATGCCCACCTGGGCGGTCCACGTGAGATGTGCTCGGAGCTGGGGTACAGGCGGCCCCACCATGGCCTCCTGAGCCTGGAGCACATGCGTGGGCCATCTCGCGTGGCCTGCAGGCCTGCAGTCTGGCACGCCTGCATTCCTGGGGGCCTCCTAGGTAGCCCCCACCTCCTTTGGGCCTCGACGAGGCGCAGCCCCAGGAAACCTGTGCCACCTGCGCGTAGGAGCCAGGTCCACGGGCAGCAGGCTCCCTAGGCCCACGGCTGCGCCCGACCCTGCAGCCTGCCTGGAAGGCTGCAGGCACAGGACAGGAGGTGTCACTGGGCAGCGTGTGTTCCCAAAACCTCCGCTGGCAGCCCCCGGGAGGGAGGGTGCAGCTGGCTGCGCCTCGGCTGGCTCCCTCCCTCTGGTCGGGCATCACGAACCCAGCCCCACTTCTGTCCCTGTGTTCCTGGCCTCCACTGCCCGCTTGGGAGCGGCCGGGCCCCCCTCGGCTTCCGTAGGCCATTCGCCCGAGGAGCCTGCCTGAGCCCTGGCTCTAGGAGGCTGCCCAGGTGGCGCTGCCAAGTGACCCCAGGTGCTAGCTAGTGGAAGAGGCCGGCCTTGGGGACAACCTGCGGGCATCCCCGGGCCACAGAAACATTCTCTGAGGAAAGCTAGAGTACCTGGTACACAGGCAGTCAGCTTCCGGCTCTGGCTTGAGGGCTCCCTGGCTCGCGCATGCGCATGCGCGGTCCATGATTCCCTGCCCTAAGGGCTTGTAGGGCCCGGCCGATCCTGGGGGCAGCTGCTGCTACACATCCACGCCTGATGCCCACCTGGGCAGTCAATGCGAGATGTGCTCGGAGCTGGAGTATAGGCGGTCCCAACATGGCCTCCTGAGCCTGGCGCACACGCGTGGGCCATCCCGTGTTGCCTGCAGGCCCGCAGTCTGGCACTCCTGTGTTCCTGGGGGCCTCCTAGGTTCGCTACACCTCCTTTGGGCCGTGACGAGGCGCAGCCCCTGGAAAGCTGTGCCACCTGCGCGTGGGAGCCAGGCCCACAGGCAGCAGGCTTCCTAGGCCCACGGCTGCGCCCGTCCCTGCAGCCTGCCTGGATGGCTGCAGGCACAGGATGGGAGGTGTCACTGGGCAGCGTGTGTTCCCAAAACCTCCGCTGGCAGCCCCCGGGAGGGAGGGTGCAGCTGGCTGCGCCTCGGCTGGCTCCCTCCCTCTGGTCGGGCACCACGAACCCAGCCCCACTTCTGTCCCTGAGTTCCTGGCCTCCACAGAGCGCTTCGGAGCGGCCGGGCACCCCTCAGCTTCCGTAGGCCATTCGCCCGAGGAGCCTGCCTGAGCCCTGGCTCTAGGAGGCTGCCCAGGCGGCGCTGGCAAGTGACCCCAGGTGCTAGCTAGTGGCAGCGGCTGGCCTAGGTGACAACCTGCGGGCATCCCCGGGCCACAGAAACATTCTCTGAGGGAAGCTAGAGTACCTGGCACCCAGGCAGGCAGTCAGCTTCCTGCTCTCTGGCTTGAGGGCTCCCTGGCTCGCGCATGCGAGTGCGCGGTCCATGATTCCCTGCCCTCAGGGCTTGTAGGGCCCGGCCGATACTGGGGGCAGCTACTGCTACACATCCTCGCCTGATGCCCACCTGGGCGGTCCACGCGAGATGTGCTCGGAGCTGGGGTACAGGCTGTCCCACCATGGCCTCCTGAGCCTGGGGCACACGCGTGGGCCATCTCGTGTTGCCTGCAGGCCCGCAGTCTGGCACTCCTGCGTTCCTGGGGGCCTCCTACGTTGCCCCCACCTCCTTTGGGCGGCGACGAGGCGCAGTCCCAGGAAAGCTGTGCCACCTGCGCGTGGCAGCCAGGCCCATGGGCAGCAGGCTCCCTAGGCCCACGGCTGCGCCCGACCCTGCAGCCTGCCTGGATGGCTGCAGGCACAGGATGGGAGGTGTCACTGGGCAGCGTGAGTTCCCAAATCCTCCGCTGGCAGCCCCCGGGAGGGAGGGTGCAGCTGGCTGCGCCTCGGCTGGCTCCCTCCCTCTGGTCGGGCCTCACGAACCCAGCCCCACTTCTGTCCCTGTGTTCCTGGCCTCCACTGCGCGCTTGGGAGCGGCCGGGCCCCCCTCGGTTTCCGTAGGCCATTCGCCCGAGGAGACTGCCTGAGCCCTGGCTCTAGGAGGCTGCCCGGGCGGCACTGGCAAGTGACCCCAGGTGCTAGCTAGTGGCAGCGGCTGGCCTAGGTGACAACCTGCGGGCATCCCCGGGCCACAGAAACATTCTCTGAGGGAAGCTAGAGTACCTAGCACCCAGGCAGGCAGTCAGCTTCCTGCTCTGGCTTGAGGGCTCCCTGGCTCGCGCATGCGCATGCGCGGTCCATGATTCCCTGCCCTAAGGGCTTGTAGGGCGGGGCCGTTCCTGGGGGCAGCTACTGCTTTGCACCCATGCCTGATGCCCACCTGGGCGGTCCACGCGATATGTGCTCGGAGCTGGGGTACAGGCTGTCCCACCATGGCCTCCTGAGCCTGGCGCACACGCGTGGGCCATCTCATGTCGCCTGCAGGCCCACAATCTGGGACTCCTGCGTTCCTGGGGGCCTCCTACGTTGCCCCCACCTCCTTTGGGCGGCGACGAGGTGCAGTCCCAGGAAAGCTGTGCCACCTGCGCGTGGGAGCCAGGCCCATGGGCAGCAGGCTCCCTAGGCCCATGGCTGCGCCCGACCCTGCAGCCTGCCTGGATGGCTGCAGGCACAGGATGGGAGGTGTCACTGGGCAGCGTGTGTTCCCAAAACCTCCGCTGGCAGCCCCCGGGAGGGAGGGTGCAGCTGGCTGCGCCTCGGCTGGCTCCCTCCCTCTGGTCGGGCATCAGGAACCCAGCCCCACTTCTGTCCCTGTGTTCCTGGCCTCCACAGCGCGCTTGGGAGCGGCTGGGCCCCCCTCGGCTTCCATAGGCCATTCGCCCGAGGAGCCTGCCAGAGCCCTGGCTCTAGGAGTCTGCCCAGGCGGCGCTGCCAAGTGACCCCAGGTGCTAGCTAGTGGCAGCGGCTGGCCTAGGTGACAACCTGCGGGCATCCCCGGGCCACAGAAACATTCTCTGAGGGAAGCTAGAGTACCTGGCACCCAGGCAGGCAGTCAGCTTCCTGCTCTGGCTTGAGGGCTCCCTGGCTCGCGCATGCGCATGCGCGGTCCATGATTCCCTGCCCTAAGGGCTTGTAGGGCCCGGCCGATCCTGGGGGCAGCTGCTGCTACACATCCACGCATGATGCCCACCTGGGAGGTCCACGCGAGATGTGCTCGGAGCTCGGGTACAGGCTGTCCCACCATGGCCTCCTGAGCCTGGCACACATGCGAGGGCCATCTCGTGTCACCTACAGGCCCGTAGTTTGGCACTCCTGCGTTCCTGGGGGCCTCCTACGTTGCCCCCACCTCCTTTGGGCGGCGACGAGGCGCAGCCCCAGGAAAGCTGTGCCACCTGCGCGTGGGAGCCAGGCCCACGGGCAGCAGGCTCCCTAGGCCCACGGCTGCGCCCGACCCTGCAGCCTGCCTGGATGGCTGCAGGCACAGGATGGGAGGTGTCACTGGGCAGCGTGAGTTCCCAAAACCTCTGCTGGCAGCCCCCGGGGGGGGAGGGTGCAGCTGGCTGCGCCTCGGCTGGCTCCCTCCCTCTGGTCGGGCATCAGGAACCCAGCCCCACTTCTGTCCCTGTGTTCCTGGCCTCCACAGCGCGCTTGGGAGCGGCCGGGCCCCCCTCGGTTTCCGTAGGCCATTCGCCCGAGGAGTCTGCCTGAGCCCTGGCTCTAGGAGGCTGCCCAGGTGGCACTGGCAAGTGACCCCAGGTGCTAGCTAGTGGCAGCGGCTGGCCTAGGTGACAACCTGCGGGCATCCACGGGCCACAGAAACATTCTCTGAGGGAAGCTAGAGTACCTGGCACCCAGGCAGGCAGTCAGCTTCCTGCTCTGGCTTGAGGGCTCCCTGGCTCGCGCATGCGCATGCGCGGTCCATGATTCCCTGCCCTAAGGGCTTGTAGGGCCCGGCCGATCCTGGGGGCAGCTGCTGCTACACATCCATGCCTGATGCCCACCTGGGCGGTCCACGCGAGATGTGCTCGGAGCTGGGGTACAGGCTGTCCCACCATAGCCTCCTGAGCCTGGCGCACACACGTGGGCCATCTCGTGTTACCTGCAGGCCCGCAGTCTGGCACTCCTGCGTTCCTGGGGGCCTCCTACGTTGCCCCCACCTCCTTTGGGCGGCGACAAGGCCCAGTCCCAGGAAAGCTGTGTCACCTGCGTGTGGGAGCCAGGCCCATGGGCAGCAGGCTCCCTAGGCCCACGGCTGCGCCCGACCCTGCAGCCTGCCTGGATGGCTGCAGGCACAGGATGGGAGGTGTCACTGGGCAGCGTGTGTTCCCAAAACCTCTGCTTGTAGGCCCTGGGAGGGAGGGTGCAGCTGGCTGCGCCTCGGCTGGCTCCCTCCCTCTGGTCGGGCATCACGAACCCAGCCCCACTTCTGTTCCTGTGTTCCTGGCCTCCACTGCGCGCTTGGGAGCGGCCGGGCCCCCCTCGGCTTCCGTAGGCCATTCGCCCGAGGAGCCTGCCTGAGCCCTGGCTCTAGGAGGCTGCCCAGGCGGCGCTGCCAAGTGACCCCAGGTGCTAGCTAGTGGCAGCGGCTGGCCTAGGTGACAACCTGCGGGCATCCCCGGGCCACAGAAACATTCTCTGAGGGAAGCTAGAGTACCTGGCACCCAGGCAGGCAGTCAGCTTCCTGCTCTGGCTTGAGGGCTCCCTGGTTCGCGCATGCGCATGCGCGGTCCATGATTCCCTGCCCTAAGGGCTTGTAGGGCCCGGCCGATCCTGGGGGCAGCTGCTGCTACACATCCACGCCTGATGCCCACCTGGGCGGTCCACGCGAGATGTGCTCGGAGCTGGGGTACAGGCTGTCCCACCATGGCCTCCTGAGCCTGGCACACATGCGTGGGCCATCTCGTGTTACCTGCAGGCCCGCAGTCTGGCACTCCTGCGTTCCTGGGGGCCTCCTACGTTGCCCCCACCTCCTTTGGGCGGCGACAAGGCGCAGTCCCAGGAAAGCTGTGCCACCTGCGCGTGGGAGCCAGGCCCATGGGCAGCAGGCTCCCTAGGCCCACGGCTGCGCCCGACCCTGCAGCCTGCCTGGATGGCTGCAGGCACAGGATGGGAGGTGTCACTGGGCAGCGTGTGTTCCCAAAACCTCTGCTTGTAGGCCCTGGGAGGGAGGGTGCAGCTGGCTGCGCCTCGGCTGGCTCCCTCCCTCTGGTCGGGCATCACGAACCCAGCCCCACTTCTGTCCCTGTGTTCCTGGCCTCCACTGCCCGCTTGGGAACGGCCGGGCCCCCCTCGGCTTCCGTAGGCCATTCGCCCGAGGAGCCTGCCTGAGCCCTGACTCTAGGAGGCTGCCCAGGCGGCGCTGGCAAGTGACCCCAGGTGCTAGCTAGTGGCAGCGGCTGGCCTAGGTGACAACCTGCGGGCATCCCCGGGCCACAGAAACATTCTCTGAGGGAAGCTAGAGTACCTGGCACCCAGGCAGGCAGTCAGCTTCCTGCTCTGGCTTGAGGGCTCCCTGGCTCGCGCATGCGCATGCGCGGTCCATGATTCCCTGCCCTAAGGGCTTGTAGGGCCCGGCCGATCCTGGGGGCAGCTGCTGCTACACATCCACGCCTGATGCCCACCTGGGCGCTCCACGCAAGATGTGCTCGGAGCTGGGGTACAGGCTGTCCCACCATGGCCTCCTGAGCCTGGCACACACGCGTGGGCCATCTCGTGTCGCCTGCAGGCCCGCAGTCTGGCATTCCTGCGTTCCTGGGGGCCTCCTACGTTGCCCCCACCTCCTTTGGGCCACTATGAGGTGCAGCCCCAGGAAAGCTGTGCCACCTGCGCGTGGGAGCCAGGCCCATGGGCAGCAGGCTCCCTAGGCGCACGGCTGCGCCCGACCCTGCAGCCTGCCTGGATGGCAGGCACAGGACGGGAGGTGTCACTGGGCAGCGTGTGTTCCCAAAACCTCTGCTTGTAGGCCCTGGGAGGGAGGGTGCAGCTGGCTGCGCCTCGGCTGGCTCCCTCCCTCTGGTCGGGCATCACGAACCCAGCCCCACTTCTGTCCCTGTGTTCCTGGCCTCCACTGCCCGCTTGGGAGCGGCCGGGCCCCCCTCGGCTTCCGTAGGCCATTCGCCCGAGTAGCCTGCCTGAGCCCTGGCTCTAGGAGGCTGCCCAGGCGGCGCTGGCAAGTGACCCCAGGTGCTAGCTAGTGGCAGCGGCTGGCCTAGGTGACAACCTGCGGGCATCCCCGGGCCACAGAAACATTCTCTGAGGGAAGCTAGAGTACCTGGCACCCAGGCAGGCAGTCAGCTTCCTGCTCTGGCTTGAGGGCTCCCTGGCTCGCGCATGCGCATGCGCGGTCCATGATTCCCTGCCCTAAGGGCTTGTAGGGCCCGGCCGATCCTGGGGGCAGCTGCTGCTACACATCCATGCCTGATGCCCACCTGGGCGGTCCACGCGAGATGTGCTCGGAGCTGGGGTACAGGCTGTCCCACCATGGCCTCCTGAGCCTGGCGCACACACGTGGGCCATCTCGTGTCGCCTGCAGGCCCGCAGTCTGGCACTCCTGCGTTCCTGGGGGCCTCCTACGTTTCCCCCACCTCCTTTGGGCGGCGACAAGGCCCAGTCCCAGGAAAGCTGTGTCACCTGCGTGTGGGAGCCAGGCCCATGGGCAGCAGGCTCCCTAGGCCCACGGCTGCGCCCGACCCTGCAGCCTGCCTGGATGGCTGCAGGCACAGGACGGACGATGTCAGTGGGCAGCGTGGGCTCCCAAAACCTCCGCTGGCGACACCCGGGAGGGAGGGTGCAGCTGGCTGCGCCTCGGCTGGCTCCCTCCCTCTGGTCGGGCATCACGAACCCAGCCCCACTTCTGTTCCTGTGTTCCTGGCCTCCACTGCGCGCTTGGGAGAGGCCGGGCCCCCCTCGGCTTCCGTAGGCCATTCGCCCGAGGAGCCTGCCTGAGCCCTGGCTCTAGGAGGCTGCCCATGCGGCGCTGCCAAGTGACCCCAGGTGCTAGCTCGTGGCAGCGGCTGGCCTAGGTGACAACCTGCGGGCATCCCCGGGCCACAGAAACATTCTCTGAGGGAAGCTAGAGTACCTGGCACCCAGGCAGGCAGTCAGCTTCCTGCTCTGGCTTGAGGGCTCCCTGGCTCTCGCATGCGCATGCGCGGTCCATGATTCCCTGCCCTAAGGGCTTGTAGGGCCCGGCCGATCCTGGGGGCAGCTGCTGCTACACATCCATGCCTCATGCCCACCTGGGCGGTCCACGAGAGATGTGCTCAGAGCTGGGGTACAGGCTGTCCCACCATGGCCTCCTGAGCCTGAGCGCACACGCGTGGGCCATCTCGTGTTGCCTGCAGGCCCGCAGTCTGGCACTCCTGCGTTCTTGGGAGCCTCCTAGGTTCGCCCCACCTCCTTTGGGCCACGATGAGGGGCAGCCCCAGGAAAGCTGTGCCACCTGCGCGTGGGAGCCAGGCCCATGGGCAGCAGGCTCCCTAGGCCCACGGCTGCGCCCGACCCTGCAGCCTGCCTGGATGGCTGCAGGCACAGGACGGGAGGTGTCACTGGGCAGCGTGTGTTCCCAAAACCTCTGCTTGTAGGCCCCGGGAGGGAGGGTGCAGCTGGCTGCGCCTCGGCTGGCTCCCTCCCTCTGGTCGGGCATCATGAACCCAGCCCCACTTCTGTTCCTGTGTTCCTGGCCTCCACTGCGCGCTTGGGAGAGGCCGGGCCCCCCTCGGCTTCCGTAGGCCATTCGCCCGAGGAGCCTGCCTGAGCCCTGGCTCTAGGAGGCTGCCCATGCGGCGCTGCCAAGTGACCCCAGGTGCTAGCTCGTGGCAGCGGCTGGCCTAGGTGACAACCTGCGGGCATCCCCGGGCCACAGAAACATTCTCTGAGGGAAGCTAGAGTACCTGGCACCCAGGCAGGCAGTCAGCTTCCTGCTCTGGCTTGAGGGCTCCCTGGCTCTCGCATGCGCATGCGCGGTCCATGATTCCCTGCCCTAAGGGCTTGTAGGGCCCAGCCGATCCTGGGGGCAGCTGCTGCTACACATCCACGCCTGATGCCCACCTGGGCGGTCCACGCGAGATGTGCTCGGAGCTGGGGTACAGGCTGTCCCACCATGGCCTCCTGAGCCTGAGCGCACACGCGTGGGCCATCTCGTGTCGCCTGCAGGCCCGCAGTCTGGCACTCCTGCGTTCCTGGGGGCCTCCTACGTTGCCCCCACCTCCTTTGGGCGGCGACGAGGCGCAGTCCCAGGAAAGCTGTGCCACCTGCGCGTGGGAGCCAGGCCCATGGGCAGCAGGCTCCCTAGGCCCACGGCTGCGCCCGACCCTGCAGCCTGCCTGGATGGCAGGCACAGGACGGGAGGTGTCACTGGGCAGCGTGTGTTCCCAAAACCTCTGCTTGTAGGCCCCGGGAGGGAGGGTGCAGCTGGCTGCGCCTCGGCTGGCTCCCTCCCTCTGGTCGGGCATCACGAACCCAGCCCCACTTCTGTTCCTGTGTTCCTGGCCTCCACTGCCTGCTTGGGAGCGGCCGGGCCCCCCTCGGCTTCCGGAGGCCATTTGCCCGAGGAGCCTGCCTGAGCCCTGGCTCTAGGAGGCTGCCCAGGCGGCGCTGCCAAGTGACCCCAGGTGCTAGCTAGTGGCAGCGGCTGGCCTAGGTGACAACCTGCGGGCATCCGCAGGCTACAGAAACATTCTCTGAGGGAAGCTAGAGTACCTGGCCCCCAGGCAGGCAGTCAGCTTCCTGCTCTGGCTTGAGGGCTCCCTGGCTCGCGCATGCGCATGCGCGGTCCATGATTCCCTGCCCTAAGGGCTTGTAGGGCCCGGCCGATCCTGGGGGCAGCTGCTGCTACACATCCACGCCTGATGCCCACCTGGGCGGCCCACGCGAGATGTGCTCGGAGCTGGGGTACAGGCTGTCCCACCGTGGCCTCCTGAGCCTGGCACACACACGTGGGCCATCTCGTGTTACCTGCAGGCCCGCAGTCTGGCACTCCTGCGTTCCTGGGGGCCTCCTACGTTGCCCCCACCTCCTTTGGGCCACAATGAGGCGCAGCCCCAGGAAAGCTGTGCCACCTGCGCGTGGGAGCCAGGCCCATGGGCAGCAGGCTCCCTAGGCACACGGCTGCGCCCGACCCTGCAGCCTGCCTGGATGGCAGGCACAGGACGGGAGGTGTCACTGGGCAGCGTGTGTTCCCAAAACCTCTGCTTGTAGGCCCTGGGAGGGAGGGTGCAGCTGGCTGCGCCTCGGCTGGCTCCCTCCCTCTGGTCGGGCATCACGAACCCAGCCCCACTTCTGTCCCTGTGTTCCTGGCCTCCAAAGCGCGCTTGGGAGAGGCCGCGCCCCCCTCGGCTTCCATAGGCCATTTGCCCGAGGAGCCTGCCTGAGCCCTGGCTCTAGGAGGCTGCCAAGGCGGCGCTGCCAAGTGACCCCAGGTGCTAGCTAGTGGCAGCGGCTGGCCTAGGTGACAACCTGCGGGCATCCCCGGGCCACAGAAACATTCTCTGAGGGAAGCTAGAGTACCTGGCACCCAGGCAGGCAGTCAGGGGGCCAGGCAGGCTCTGGCTTGAGGGCTCCCTGGCTCTTGCAAGCGCATGCGCGGTCCAAGATTCCCTGCCCTAAGGGCTTGTAGGGCCCGGCCGATCCTGGGGGCAGCTGCTGCTACACATCCACGCCTGATGCCCACCTGGGCGGCCCACGCGAGTTGTGCTCGGAGCTGGGGTACAGGCTGTCCCACCATGGCCTCCTGAGCCTGGCACACACGCGTGGGCCATCTCGTGTTGCCTGCAGGCCCGCAGTCTGGCACTCCTGTGTTCCTGGGGGCCTCCTACATTGCCCCCACCTCCTTTGGGCAGAAACGAGGCGCAGTCCCAGGAAAGCTGTGCCACCTGCGCGTGGGAGCCAGGCCCATGGGCAGCAGGCTCCCTAGGCCCACGGCTGTGCCCGACCCTGCAGCCTGCCTGGATGGCTGCAGGCACAGGACGGAAGATGTCACTGGGCAGCGTGGGCTCCCAAAACCTCCGCTGGCGACCCCCGGGAGGGAGGGTGCAGCTGGCTGCGCCTCGGCTGGCTCCCTCCCTCTGGTCGGGCATCAGGAACCCAGCCCCACTTCTGTCCCTGTGTTCCTGGCCTCCACAGAGTGCTTAGGAGCTGCCAGGCCCCCCTCGGCTTCCGTAGGCCATTTGCCCGAGGAGCCTGCCTGAGCCCTGGCTCTAGCGCAGCCCAGGTGGCGCTGCCAAGTGACCCCAGGTGCTAGCTAGTGGCAGCGGCTGGCCTAGGTGACAACCTGCGGGCATCCCCGGGCCACAGAAACATTCTCTGAGGGAAGCTAGAGTACCTGGCACCCAGGTAGGCAGTCAGGGGGCCAGGCAGGCTCTGGCTTGAGGGCTCCCTGGCTCGCGCATGCGCATGCGCGGTCCATGATTCCCTGCCCTAAGGGCTTGTAGGGCCCGGCCGATCCTGGGGGCAGCTGCTGCTACACATCCACGCCTGATGCCCACCTGGGCGGTCCACGAGAGATGTGCTCAGAGCTGGGGTACAGGCTGTCCCACCATGGCCTCCTGAGCCTGAGCGCACACGCGTGGGCCATCTCGTGTTGCCTGCAGGCCCGCAGTCTGGCACTCCTGCGTTCTTGGGAGCCTCCTAGGTTCGCCCCACCTCCTTTGGGCCACGATGAGGCGCAGCCCCAGGAAAGCTGTGCCACCTGCGCGTGGGAGCCAGGCCCATGGGCAGCAGGCTCCCTAGGCCCACGGCTGCGCCCGACCCTGCAGCCTGCCTGGATGGCTGCAGGCACAGGACGGGAGGTGTCACTGGGCAGCGTGTGTTCCCAAAACCTCTGCTTGTAGGCCCCGGGAGGGAGGGTGCAGCTGGCTGCGCCTCGGCTGTCTATCTCCCTCTGGTCGGGCATCACGAACCCAGCCCCACTTCTGTCCCTGTGTTCCTGGCCTCCACTGCGCGCTTGGGAGAGGCCGGGCCCCCCTCCGCTTCTGTAGGCCATTCGCCTGAGGAGCCTGCCTGAGCCCTGGCTCTAGGAGGCTGCCCAGGCGGCGCTGGCACGTGACCCCAGGTGCTAGCTAGTGGCAGCGGCTGGCCTAGGTGACAACCTGCGGGCATCCCCGGGCCACAGAAACATTCTCTGAGGGAAGCTAGAGTACCTGGCACCCAGGCAGGCAGTCAGCTTCCTGCTCTGGCTTGAGGGCTCCCTGGCTCGCGCATGCGCATGCGCGGTCCATGATTCCCTGCCCTAAGGGCTTGTAGGGCCCGGCCGATCCTGGGGGCAGCTGCTGCTACACATCCACGCCTGATGCCCACCTGGGCGGTCCACGCGATATGTGCTCGTAGCTGGGGTACAGGCTGTCCCACCATGGACTCCTGAGCCTGGCACAAACGCGTGGGCCATCACGTGTCGCCTGCAGGCCCGCAGTCTGGCACTGTTGCATTCCTGGGGGCCTCCTACGTTGCCCCCACCTCCTTTGGGCGGCGACAAGGCGCAGTCCCAGGAAAGCTGTGCCACCTGCGCGTGGGAGCCAGGCCCATGGGCAGCAGGCTCCCTAGGCCCACGGCTGCGCCCGACCCTGCAGCCTGCCTGGATGGCTGCAGGCACAGGATGGGAGGAGTCACTGGGCAGCGTGAGTTCCCAAAACCTCTGCTGGCAGCCCCCGGGGGGGAGGGTGCAGCTGGCTGTGCCTCGGCTGGCTCCCTCCCTCTGGTCGGGCATCAGGAACCCAGCCCAATTCTGTCCCTGTGTTCCTGGCCTTCACTGCGCCCTTGGGAGCGGCCGGGCCCCCCTGGGTTTCCGTAGGCCATTCGCCCGAGGAGCCTGCCTGAGCCCTGGCTCTAGGAGGCTGCCCATGCGGCGCTGCCAAGTGACCCCAGGTGCTAGCTAGTGGCAGCGGCTGGCCTAGGTGACAACCTGCGGGCATCCCCGGGCCACAGAAACGTTCTCTGAGGGAAGCTAGAGTACCTGGCACCCAGGTAGGCAGTCAGGGGGCCAGGCAGGCTCTGGCTTGAGGGCTCCCTGGCTCGCGCATGCGCATGCGCGGTCCATGATTCCCTGCCCTAAGGGCTTGTAGGGCCCGGCCGATCCTGGGGGCAGCTGCTGCTACACATCCACGCCTGATGCCCACCTGGGCGGTCCACGCGAGATGTGCTCGGAGCTGGGGTACAGGCTGTCCACCATGGCCTCCTGAGCCTGGCACACACCCGTGGGCCATCTCATGTCGCCTGCAGGCCCGTAGTCTGGCACTCCTGCGTTCCTGGGGCCTCCTACGTTGCCCCCACCTCCTTTGGGCCACTATGAGGCGCAGCCCCAGGAAAGCTGTGCCACCTGCGCGTGGGAGCCAGGCCCATGGGCAGCAGGCTCCCTAGGCCCACGGCTGCGCCCGACCCTGCAGCCTGCCTGGATGCCTGCAGGCACAGGATGGGAGTTGTCACTGGGCAGCGTGTGTTCCCGAAACCTCTGCTTGTAGGCCCTGCGATGGAGGGTGCAGCTGGCTGCGCCTCGGCTGGCTCCCTCCCTCTGGTCGGGCATCACGAACCCAGCCCCACTTCTGTCCCTGTGTTCCTGGCCTCCACAGCGCGCTTGGGAGAGGCCGGGCCCCCCTCGGCTTCCGGAGGCCATTCGCCCGAGGAGCCTGCCTGAGCCCTGGCTCTAGGAGGCTGCCCATGCGGCGCTGCCAAGTGATCCCAGGTGCTAGCTAGTGGCAGCGGCTGGCCTAGGTGACAACCTGCGGGCATCCGCAGGCCACAGAAACATTCTCTGAGGGAAGCTAGAGTACCTGGCACCCAGGCAGGCAGTCAGCTTCCTGCTCTGGCTTGAGGGCTCCCTGGCTCGCGCATGCGCATGCGCGGTCCATGATTCCCTGCCCTAAGGGCTTGTAGGGCCCGGCCGATCCTGGGGGCAGCTGCTGCTACACATCCACGCCTGATGCCCACCTGGGCGGTCCACGCGAGATGTGCTCGGAGCTGGGGTACAGGCTGTCCCACCATGGCCTCCTGAGCCTGGCACACACGCGTGGGCCATCTCGTGTCGCCTGCAGGCCGGCAGTCTGGCACTCCTGTGTTCCTGGGGGCCTCCTAGTTTCGCCCCACCTCCTTTGTGCGGCGACGAGGCGCAGCCCCAGGAAAGCTGTGCCACCTGCGCGTGGGAGCCAGGCCCATGGGCAGCAGGCTCCCTAGGCCCACGGCTGCGCCCGACCCTGCATCCTGCCTGGATGGCTGCAGGCACAGGACGGGAGATGTCACTGGGCAGCGTGGGCTCCCAAAACCTCCGCTGGCGACCCCCGGGAGGGAGTGTGCAGCTGGCTGTGCCTCGGCTGGCTCCCTCCCTCTGGTCGGGCATCACGAACCCAGCCCCACTTCTGTCCCTGTGTTCCTGGCCTCCACAGAGTGTTAGGAGCTGCCGGGTCCCCCTCGGCTTCCGTAGGCCATTCGCCCGAGGAGTCTGCCTGAGCCCTGGCTCTAGGAGGCTGCCCATGCGGCGCTGCCAAGTGACCCCAGGTGCTAGCTAGTGGCAGCGGCTGGCCTAGGTGACAACCTGCGGGCATCCCCGGGCCACAGAAACATTCTCTGAGGGAAGCTAGAGTACCTGGCACCCAGGCAGGCAGTCAGCTTTCTGCTCTGGCTTGAGGGCTCCCTGGCTCGCGCATGCGCATGCGCGGTCCATGATTCCCTGCCCTAAGGGCTTGTAGGGCCCGGGCGATCCTTGGGGCAGCTGCTGCTACACATCCACGCCTGATGCCCACCTGGGTGGTCCACGCAAGATGTGCTCGGAGCTGGGGTACAGGCTGTCCCACCATGGCCTCCTGAGCCTGGCACACACGCGTGGGCCATCTCGTGTCGCCTGCAGGCCCGCAGTCTGGCACTCCTGCATTCCTGGGGTCCTCCTACGTTGCCCCCACCTCCTTTGGGCTGCGACGAGGCGCAGTCCCAGGAAAGCTGTACCACCTGCGCGTGGGAGCCAGGCCCATGGGCAGCAGGCTCCCTAGGCCCACGGCTGCGCCCGACCCTGCAGCCTGCCTGGATGGCTGCAGGCACAGGATGGGAGGTGTCACTGGGCAGCGTGAGTTCCCAAAACCTCTGCTGGCAGCCCCCGGGGGGGAGGGTGCAGCTGGCTGCGCCTCGGCTGGCTCCCTCCCTCTGGTCGGGCATCACGAACCCAGCCCCACTTCTGTCCCTGTGTTCCTGGCCTCCACAGCGCGCGTGGGAGAGGCCGGGCCCCCCTCGGCTTCCGGAGGCCATTCGCCCGAGGAGCCTGCCTGAGCCCTGGCTCTAGGAGGCTGCCCATGCGGCGCTGCCAAGTGACCCCAGGTGCTAGCTAGTGGCAGCGGCTGGCCTAGGTGACAACCTGCGGGCATCCGCAGGCCACAGAAACATTCTCTGAGGGAAGCTAGAGTACCTGGCACCCAGGCAGGCAGTCAGGGGGCCAGGCAGGCTCTGGCTTGAGGGCTCCCTGGCTCGCGCAAGCGCATGCGCGGTCCATGATTCCCTGCCCTAAGGGCTTGTAGGGCCCGGCCGATCCTGGGGGCAGCTGCTGCTACACATCCACGCCTGATGCCCACCTGGGCGGTCCACGCGAGTTGTGCTCGGAGCTGGGGTACAGGCTGTCCCACCATGGCCTCCTGACCTGGCACACACGCGTGGGTCATCTCGTGTCGCCTGCAGGCCCGCAGTCTGGCACTCCTGCATTCCTGGGGGCCTCCTACGTTGCCCCCACCTCCTTTGGGCGGCGACGAGGCGCAGTCCCTGGAAAGTTGTGCCACCTGCGCGTGGGAGCCAGGCCCATGGGCAGCAGGCTCCCTAGGCCCACGGCTGCGCCCGACCCTGCAGCCTGCCTGGATGGCTGCAGGCACAGGACGGGAGATGTCACTGGGCAGCGTGGGCTCCCAAATCCTCGGCTGCCGACGCCCGGGAGGGAGGGTGCAGCGGGCTGTGCCTCGGCTGGCTCCCTCCCTCTGGTCAGGCATCAGGAACCCAGCCCCACTTCTGTCCCTGTGTTCCTGGCCTCCACAGAGTGCTTAGGAGCTGCCGGGCCCCCCTCGGCTTCCGGAGGCCATTTGCCCGAGGAACCTGCCTGAGCCCTGGCTCTAGCGCAGCCAAGGTGGCGCTGCCAAGTGACCCCAGGTGCTAGCTAGTGGCAGCGGCTGGCCTAGGTGACAACCTGCGGGCATCCCCGGGCCACAGAAACATTCTCTGAGGGAAGCTAGAGTACCTGGCACCCAGGCAGGCAGTCAGCTTTCTGCTCTGGCTTGAGGGCTCCCTGGCTCGCGCATGCCTATGCGCGGTCCATGATTCCCTGCCCTAAGGGCTTGTAGCGCCCGGCCGATCCTGGGGGCAGCTGCTGCTACACATCCACGCCTGATGCCCACCTGGGCGGTCCACGCGAGATGTGCTCGGAGCTGGGGTACAGGCTGTCCACCATGGACTCCTGAGCCTGGCACACAGGCGTGGGCCATCTCATGTCGCCTGCAGGCCCGTAGTCTGGCACTCCTGCGTTCCTGGGGGCCTCCTACGTTGCCCCCACCTCCTTTGGGCCACTATGAGGCGCAGCCCCAGGAAAGCTGTGCCACCTGCGCGTGGGAGCCAGGCCCATGGGCAGCAGGCTCCCTAGGCCCACGGCTGCGCCCGACCCTGCAGCCTGCCTGGATGGCTGCAGGCACAGGATGGGAGGTGTCACTGGGCAGCGTGAGTTCCCAAAACCTCTGCTGGCAGCCCCCGGGGGGGAGGGTGCAGCTGGCTGCGCCTCGGCTGGCTCCCTCCCTCTGGTCGGGCATCACGAACCCAGCCCCACTTCTGTCCCTGTGTTCCTGGCCTCCACAGCACGCTTGGGAGAGGCCGGGCCCCCCTCGGCTTCCGGAGGCCATTCGCCCGCGGAGCCTGCCTGAGCCCTGGCTCTAGGAGGCTGCCCATGCGGCGCTGCCAAGTGACCCCAGGTGCTAGCTAGTGGCAGCGGCTGGCCTAGGTGACAACCTGCGGGCATCCGCAGGCCACAGAAACATTCTCTGAGGGAAGCTAGAGTACCTGGCACCCAGGCAGGCAGTCAGCTTCCTGCTCTGGCTTGAGGGCTCCCTGGCTCGCGCATGCGCATGCGCGGTCCATGATTCCCTGCCCTAAGGGCTTGTAGGGCCCGGCCGATCCTGGGGGCAGCTGCTGCTACACATCCATTCCTGATGCCCACCTGGGCGGTCCACGAGAGATGTGCTCAGAGCTGGGGTACAGGCTGTCCCACCATGCCTCCTGAGCCTGAGCGCACACGCGTGGGCCATCTCGTGTTGCCTGCAGGCCCGCAGTCTGGCACTCCTGCGTTCTTGGGAGCCTCCTAGGTTCGCCCCACCTCCTTTGGGCCACGATGAGGCGCAGCCCCAGGAAAGCTGTGCCACCTGCGCGTGGGAGCCAGGCCCATGGGCAGCAGGCTCCCTAGGCCCACGGCTGCGCCCGACCCTGCAGCCTGCCTGGATGGCTGCAGGCACAGGACGGGAGGTGTCACTGGGCAGCGTATGTTCCCAAAACTTCTGCTTGTAGGCCCCGGGAGGGAGGGTGCAGCTGGCTGCGCCTCGGCTGTCTATCTCCCTCTGCTCGGGCATAGGAACCCAGCCCCACTTCTGTCCCTGTGTTCCTGGCCTTCACTGCGCGCTTGGGAGCGGCCGGGCCCCCCTCGGTTTCCGTAGGCCATTCGCCCAAGGAGCCTGCCTGAGCCCTGGCTCTAGGAGGCTGCCCAGGCGGCGCTGGCAAGTGACCCCAGGTGCTAGCTAGTGGCAGCGGCTGGCCTAGGTGACAACCTGCGGGCATCCCCGGGCCACAGAAACATTCTCTGAGGGAAGCTAGAGTACCTGGCACCCAGGCAGGCAGTCAGCTTCCTGCTCTGGCTTGAGGGCTCCCTGGCTCGCGCATGCGCATGCGCGGTGCATGATTCCCTGCCCTAAGGGCTTGTAGGGCCCGGCCGATCCTGGGGGCAGCTGCTGCTACACATCCACGCCTGATGCCCACCTGGGCGGTCCACGCGAGATGTGCTCGGAGCTGGGGTACAGGCTGTCCCACCATGGCCTCCTGAGCCTGGCACACACGCGTGGGCCATCTCGTGTCGCCTCCAGGCCCGCAGTCTGGCACTCCTGCGTTCCTGGGGGCCTCCTACGTTGCCCCCACCTCCTTTGGGCGGCGACAAGGCGCAGTCCCAGGAAAGCTGTGCCACCTGCGCGTGGGAGCCAGGCCCATGGGCAGCAGGCTCCCTAGGCCCACGGCTGCGCCCGACCCTGCAGCCTGCCTGGATGGCTGCAGGCACAGGATGGGAGGTGTCACTGGGCAGCGTGTGTTCCCAAAACCTCTGCTGGCAGCCCCCGGGAGGGAGGGTGCAGCTGGCTGCGCCTCGGCTGGCTCCCTCCCTCTGGTCGGGCATCACGAACCCAGCCCCACTTCTGTCCCCTGTGTTCCTGGCCTCCACTGCGCGCTTGGGAGCTGCCGGGCCCCCCTCGGCTTCCGGAGGCCATTCGCCCGAGGAGCCTGCCTGAGCCCTGGCTCTAGGAGGCTGCCCATGCGGCGCTGCCAAGTGACCCCAGGTGCTAGCTAGTGGCAGCGGCTGGCCTAGGTGACAACCTGCGGGCATCCCCAGGCCACAGAAACAGTCTCTGAGGGAAGCTAGAGTACCTGGCACCCAGGCAGGCAGTCAGCTTCCTGCTATGGCTTGAGGGCTCCCTGGCTCGCGCATGCGCATGCGCGGTCCATGATTCCCTGCCCTAAGGGCTTGTAGGGCCCGGGCGATCCTGGGGGCAGCTGCTGCTACACATCCACGCCTGATGCCCACCTGGGCGGTCCACGCGAGATGTGCTCGGAGCTGGGGTACAGGCTGTCCCACCATGGCCTCCTGAGCCTGGCACACACGCGTGGGCCATCTCGTGTTGCCTGCAGGCCCGCAGTCTGGCAATCCTGCGTTCCTGGGGGCCTCCTACGTTGACCCCACCTCCTTTGGGCGGCGACAAGGCGCAGTCCCAGGAAACCTGTGCCACCTGCGCTTGGGAGCCAGGCCCATGGGCAGCAGGCTCCCTAGGCCCACGGCTGCGCCCGACCCTGCAGCCTGCCTGGATGGCTGCAGGCACAGGATGGGAGGTGTCACTGGGCAGCGTGTGTTCCCAAAACCTCTGCTTGTAGGCCCTGGGAGGGAGGGTGCGGCTGGCTGTGCCTCGGCTGGCTCCCTCCCTCTTGTCGGGCATCACGAACCCAGCCCCACTTCTGTCCCTGTGTTCCTGGCCTCAACAGCGCGCTTCGGAGCGGCCGGGCCCACCTCGGCTTCCGGAGGCCATTCGCCCGAGGAGCCTTCCTGAGCCCTGGCTCTAGGAGGCTGCCCAGGCGGCGCTGGCAAGTGACCCCAGGTGCTAGCTAGTGGCAGCGGCTGGCCTAGGTGACAACCTGCGGGCATCCCCGGGCCACAGAAACATTCTCTGAGGGAAGCTAGAGTACCTGGCACCCAGGCAGGCAGTCAGCTTCCTGCTCTGGCTTGAGGGCTCCCTGGCTCGCGCATGCGCATGCGCGGTCCATGATTCCTTGCCCTAAGGGCTTGTAGGGCCCGGCCGATCCTGGGGGCAGCTGCTGCTACACATCCACGCCTGATGCCCACCTGGGCGGTCCACACGAGATGTGCTCAGAGTTGGGGTACAGGCGGTCCCACCATGGCCTCCTGAGCCTGAGCGCACACAAGTGGGCTATCTCGTGTTGCCTGCAGGCCCGCAGTCTGGCACTCCTGCGTTCCTGGGAGCCTCCTAGGTTCGCCCCACCTCCTTTGGGCCGCGATGAGGCGCAGCCCCAGGAAAGCCGTGCCACCTGGGCGTGGAAACCCGGCCCACAGGCAGCAGGCTCCCTAGACCCACGGCTGCGCCCGACCCTGCAGCCTGCCTGGATGGTGCAGGCACAGTACGGGAGATGTCACTGGGCAGCGTGGGCTCCCAAATCCTCCGCTGGCAACCCCCGGGAGGGAGTGTGCAGCTGGCTGTGCCTCGGCTGGCTCCCTCCCTCTTGTCGGGCATCACGAACCCAGCCCCACTTCTGTCCCTGTCTTCCTGGCCTCCACAGAGTGCTTAGGAGCTGCCGGGCCCCCCTCGGCTTCCATAGGCCATTTGCCCGAGGAGCCTGCCTGAGCCCTGGCTCTAGGAGGCTGCCCAGGCGGCGCTGGCAAGTGACCCCAGGTGCTAGCTAGTGGCAGCGGCTGGCCTAGGTGACAACCTGCGGGCATCCCCGGGCCACAGAAACATTCTCTGAGGGAAGCTAGAGTACCTAGCACCCAGGCAGGCAGTCAGCTTCCTGCTCTGGCTTGAGGGCTCCCTGGCTCGCGCATGCGCATGCGCGGTCCATGATTCCCTGCCCTAAGGGCTTGTAGGGGCCAGCCGATCCTGGGGGCAGCTGCTGCTACACATCCACGCCTGATGCCCACCTGGGCGGTCCACGAGAGATATGCTCGGAGCTGGGGTACAGGCTGTCCCACCATGGCCTCCTGAGCCTGGCACACACGCGTGGGCCATCTCGTGTTGCCTGCAGCCCCGCAGTCTGGCACTCCTGCGTTCCTGGGGGCCTCCTACGTTGCCCCCACCTCCTTTGGGCGGCGACAAGGCGCAGTCCCAGGAAAGCTGTGCCACCTGCGCGTGGGAGCCAGGCCCATGGGCAGCAGGCTCCCTAGGCCCACGGCTGCGCCCGACCCTGCAGCCTGCCTGGATGGCTGCAGGCACAGGATGGGAGGTGTCACTGGGCAGTGTGAGTTCCCAAAACCTCTGCTGGCAGCCCCCGGGAGGGAGGGTGCAGCTGGCTGTGCCTCGGCTGGCTCCCTCCCTCTGGTCGGGCATCACGAACCCAGCCCCACTTCTGTCCCCTGTGTTCCTGGCCTCCACTGCGCGCTTGGGAGCGGCCGGGCCCCCCTCGGCTTCCGGAGGCCATTCGCCCGAGGAGCCTTCCTGAGCCCTGGCTCTAGGAGGCTGCCCAGGCGGCGCTGGCAAGTGACCCCAGGTGCTAGCTAGTGGCAGCGGCTGGCCTAGGTGACAACCTGCGGGCATCCCCGGGCCACAGAAACATTCTCTGAGGGAAGCTAGAGTACCTGGCACCCAGGCAGGCAGTCAGCTTCCTGCTCTGGCTTGAGGGCTCCCTGGCTCGCGCATGCGCATGCGCGGTCCATGATTCCCTGCCCTAAGGGCTTGTAGGGCCCGGCCGATCCTGGGGGCAGCTGCTGCTACACATCCACGCCTGATGCCCACCTGGGCTGTCCACGCGAGATGTGCTCGGAGCTGGGGTACAGGCTGTCCCACCATGGCCTCCTTAGCCTGGCACACACGCGTGTGCCATCTCGTGTCGCCTGCAGGCCCGCAGTCTGGCACTCCTGCGTTCCTGGGGGCCTCCTACGTTGCCCCCACCTCCTTTGGGCGGCGACAAGGCGCAGTCCCAGGAAAGCTGTGCCACCTGCGCGTGGGAGCCAGGCCCATGGGCAGCAGGCTCCCTAGGCCCACGGCTGCGCCCGACCCTGCAGCCTGCCTGGATGGCTGCAGGCACAGGATGGGAGGTGTCACTGGGCAGCGTGAGTTCCCAAAACCTCTGCTGGCAGCCCCCGGGAGGGAGGGTGCAGCTGGCTGCGCCTCGGCTGGCTCCCTCCCTCTTGTCGGGCATCACGAACCCAGCCCCACTTCTGTCCCTGTGTTCCTGGCCTCCACAGCGCGCTTGGGAGCGGCCGGGCCCCCCTCGGCTTCCGTAGGCCATTTGCCCGAGGAGCCTGCCTGAGCCCTGGCTCTAGGAGGCTGCCCATGCGGCGCTGCCAAGTGACCCCAGGTGCTAGCTAGTGGCAGCGGCTGGCCTAGGTGACAACCTGCAGCCATCCCCGGGCCACAGAAACATTCTCTGAGGGAAGCTAGAGTACCTGGCACCCAGGCAGGCAGTCAGCTTCCTGCTCTGGCTTGAGGGCTCCCTGGCTCGCGCATGCGCATGCGCGGTCCATGATTCCCTGCCCTAAGGGCTTGTAGGGCCCGGCCGATCCTGGGGGCAGCTGCTGCTACACATCCATGCCTCATGCCCACCTGGGCGGTCCACGAGAGATGTGCTCAGAGCTGGGGTACAGGCTGTCCCACCATGGCCTCCTGAGCCTGAGCGCACACGCGTGGGCCATCTCATGTTGCCTGCAGCCCCGCAGTCTGGCACTCCTGCGTTCTTGGGAGCCTCCTAGGTTCGCCCCACCTCCTTTGGGCCACGATGAGGCGCAGCCCCAGGAAAGCTGTGCCACCTGCGCGTGGGAGCCAGGCCCATGGGCAGCAGGCTCCCTAGGCCCACGGCTGCGCCCGACCCTGCAGCCTGCCTGGATGGCAGGCACAGGACGGGAGGTGTCACTGGGCAGTGTGTGTTTCCAAAACCTCCGCTGGCAGCCCCCTGGAGGGAGGGTGCAGCTGGCTGTGCCTCGGCTGGCTCCCTCCCTCTGGTTGAGCATCAGGAACCCAGCCCCACATCTGTCCCCTGTGTTCCTGGCCTCCACAGCCCGCTTGGGAGCGGCCGGGCCCCCCTCGGCTTCCGTAGTCCATTCGCCCAAGGAGCCTGCCTGAGCCCTGGCTCTAGGAGCTGCCCATGCGGCGCTGCCAAGTGACCCCAGGTGCTAGCTAGTGGCAGCGGCTGGCCTAGGTGACAACCTGCGGGCATCCCTGGGCCACAGAAACATTCTCTGAGGGAAGCTAGAGTACCTGGCACCCAGGCAGGCAGTCAGCTTCCTGCTCTGGCTTGAGGGCTCCCTGGCTCTCGCATGCGCATGCGCGGTCCATGATTCCCTGCCCTAAGGGCTTGTAGGGCCCGGGCGATCCTGGGGGCAGCTGCTGCTACACATCCACGCCTGATGCCCACCTGGGCGGTCCACGCGAGATGTGCTCGGAGCTGGGGTACAGGCTGTCCCACCATGGCCTCCTGAGCCTGGCACACACGCGTGGGCCATCTCGTGTCGCCTGCAGGCCCGCAGTCTGGCACTCCTGCGTTCCTGGGGGCCTCCTACGTTGCCCCCACCTCCTTTGGGCGGCGACAAGACGCAGTCCCAGGAAAGCTGTGCCACCTGCGCGTGGGAGCCAGGCCCATGGGCAGCAGGCTCCCTAGGCCCACGGCTGCGCCCGACCCTGCAGCCTGCCTGGATGGCTGCAGGCACAGGATGGGAGTTGTTACTGGGCAGCGTCAGTTCCCAAAACTTCTGCTGGCAGCCCCCGGGGGGGAGGGTGCAGCTGGCTGTGCCTCGGCTGGCTCCCTCCCTCTGGTCGGGCATCACGAACCCAGCCCCACTTCTGTCCCTGTGTTCCTGGCCTCAACAGCGCGCTTGGGAGCGGCCGGGCCCCCCTCGGCTTCCGGAGGCCATTCGCCCGAGGAGCCTGCCTGAGCCCTGGCTCTAGGAGGCTGCCCAGGCGGCTCTGGCAAGTGACCCCAGGTGCTAGCTAGTGGCAGCGGCTGGCCTAGGTGACAACCTGCGGGCATCCCCGGGCCACAGAAACAGTCTCTGAGGGAAGCTAGAGTACCTGGCACCCAGGCAGGCAGTCAGCTTCCTGCTCTGGCTTGAGGGCTCCCTGGCTCGCGCATGCGCATGTGCGGTCCATGATTCCCTGCCCTAAGGGCTTGTAGGGCCCGGCCGATCCTGGGGGCAGCTGCTGCTACACATCCATGCCTCATGCCCACCTGGGCGGTCCACGAGAGATGTGCTCAGAGCTGGGGTACAGGCTGTCCCACCATGGCCTCCTGAGCCTGAGCGCACACGCGTGGGCCATCTCGTGTTGCCTGCAGCCCCGCAGTCTGGCACTCCTGCGTTCTTGGGAGCCTCCTAGGTTCGCCCCACCTCCTTTGGGCCACGATGAGGCGCAGCCCCAGGAAAGCTGTGCCACCTGCGCGTGGGAGCCAGGCCCATGGGCAGCAGGCTCCCTAGGCCCACGGCTTCGCCCGACCCTGCAGCCTGCCTGGATGTCTGCAGGCACAGGATGGGAGGTGTCACTGGGCAGCGTGTGTTCCCGAAACCTCTGCTTGTAGGCCCTGCGAGGGAGGGTGCAGCTGGCTGCGCCTCGGCTGGCTCCCTCCCTCTGGTCGGGCATCACGAACCCAGCCCCACTTCTGTCCCCTGTGTTCCTGGCCTCCACTGCGCACTTGGGAGCGGCCGGGCCCCCCTCGGCTTCCGGAGGCCATTCGCCCGAGGAGCCTGCCTGAGCCCTGGCTCTAGGAGGCTGCCCAGGCGGCGCTGGCAAGTGACCCCAGGTGCTAGCTACTGGCAGCGGCTGGCCTAGGTGACAATCTGCGGGCATCCCCGGGCCACAGAAACATTCTCTGAGGGAAGCTAGAGTACCTGGCACCCAGGCAGGCAGTCAGCTTCCTGCTCTGGCTTGAGGGCTCCCTGGCTCGCGCATGCGCATGCGCGGTCCATGATTCCCTGCCCTAAGGGCTTGTAGGGCCCCGCCGATCCTGGGGGCAGCTGCTGCTACACATCCACGCCTGATGCCCACCTAGGCGGTCCACACGAGATGTGCTCAGAGTTGGGGTACAGGCGGTCCCACCATGGCCTCCTGAGCCTGGCACACACGCGTGGGCCATCTCGTGTCGCCTGCAGGCCCGCAGTCTGGCACTCCTCCGTTCCTGGGGGCCTCCTACGTTGCCCCCACCTCCTTTGGGCGGCGACAAGGCGCAGTCCCAGGAAAGCTGTGCCACCTGCGCGTGGGAGCCAGGCCCATGGGCAGCAGGCTCCCTAGGCCCACGGCTGCGCCCGACCCTGCAGCCTGCCTGGATGGCTGCAGGCACAGGATGGGAGTTGTTACTGGGCAGCGTCAGTTCCCAAAACTTCTGCTGGCAGCCCCCGGGGGGGAGGGTGCAGCTGGCTGTGCCTCGGCTGCCTCCCTCCCTCTGGTCGGGCATCACGAACCCAGCCCCACTTCTTTCCCTGTGTTCCTGGCCTCCACAGCGCGCTTGGGAGCGGCCGGGCCCCCCTCGGCTTCCGGAGGCCATTCACCCGAGGAGCCTGCCTGAGCCCTGGCTCTAGGAGGCTGCCCAGGCGGCGCTGGCAAGTGACCCCAGGTGCTAGCTAGTGGCAGCGGCTGGCCTAGGTGACAACCTGCGGGCATCCCCGGGCCACAGAAACAGTCTCTGAGGGAAGCTAGAGTACCTGGCACCCAGGCAGGCAGTCAGCTTCCTGCTATGGCTTGAGGGCTCCCTGGCTCGCGCATGCGCATGCGCGGTCCATGATTCCCTGCCCTAAGGGCTTGTAGGGCCCGGCCGATCCTGGGGGCAGCTGCTGCTACACATCCATGCCTCATGCCCACCTGGGCGGTCCACGAGAGATGTGCTCAGAGCTGGGGTACAGGCTGTCCCACCATGGCCTCCTGAGCCTGAGCGCACACGCGTGGGCCATCTCGTGTTGCCTGCAGCCCCGCAGTCTGACACTCCTGCGTTCTTGGGAGCCTCCTAGGTTCGCCCCACCTCCTTTGGGCCACGATGAGGCGCAGCCCCAGGAAAGCTGTGCCACCTGCGCGTGGGAGCCAGGCCCATGGGCAGCAGGCTCCCTAGGCCCACGACTGCGCCCGACCCTGCAGCCTGCCTGGTTGTCTGCAGGCACAGGATGGGAGGTGTCACTGGGCAGCGTGTGTTCCCGAAACCTCTGCTTGTAGGCCCTGCGAGGGAGGGTGCAGCTGGCTGCGCCTCGGCCGGCTCCCTCCCTCTGGTCGGGCATCACGAACCCAGCCCCACTTCTGTCCCCTGTGTTCCTGGCCTCCACTGCGCGCTTGGGAGCGGCCGGGCCCCCCTCGGCTTCCGGAGGCCATTCGCCCGAGGAGCCTTCCTGAGCCCTGGCTCTAGGAGGCTGCCCAGGCGGCGCTGGCAAGTGACCCCAGGTGCTAGCTAGTGGCAGCGGCTGGCCTAGGTGACAACCTGCGGGCATCCCCGGGCCACAGAAACATTATCTGAGGGAAGCTAGAGTACCTGGCACCCAGGCAGGCAGTCAGCTTCCTGCTCTGGCTTGAGGGCTCCCTGGCTCGCGCATGCGCATGCGCGGTCCATGATTCCCTGCCCTAAGGGCTTGTAGGGCCCGGCCGATCCTGGGGGCAGCTGCTGCTACACATCCACGCCTGATGCCCACCTGGGCGGTCCACACGAGATGTGCTCAGAGTTGGGGTACAGGCGGTCCCACCATGGCCTCCTGAGCCTGAGTGCACACAAGTGGGCTATCTCGTGTTGCCTGCAGGCCCGCAGTCTGGCACTCCTGCGTTCCTGGGAGCCTCCTAGGTTCGCCCCACCTCCTTTGGGCCGCGATGAGGCGCAGCCCCAGGAAAGCCGTGCCACCTGGGCGTGGAAACCCGGCCCACAGGCAGCAGGCTCCCTAGACCCACGGCTGCGCCCGACCCTGCAGCCTGCCTGGATGGTGCAGGCACAGTACGGGAGATGTCACTGGGCAGCGTGGGCTCCCAAATCCTCCGCTGGCGACCCCCGGGAGGGAGGGTGCAGCTGGCTGTGCCTCGGCTGGCTCCCTCCCTCTGGTCGGGCATCAGGAACCCAGCCCCACTTCTGTCCCTGTCTTCCTGGCCTCCACAGAGTGCTTAGGAGCTGCCGGGCCCCCCTCGGCTTCCGTAGGCCATTTGCCCGAGGAGCCTGCCTGAGCCCTGGCTCTAGGAGGCTGCCCAGGCGGCGCTGCCAAGTGAACCCAGGTGCTAGCTAGTGGCAGCGGCTGGCCTAGGTGACAACCTGCGGGCATCCCCGGGCCACAGAAACATTCTCTGAGGGAAGCTAGAGTACCTGGCACCCAGGCAGGCAGTCAGCTTCCTGCTCTGGCTTGAGGGCTCCCTGGCTCGCGCATGCGCATGCGCGGTCCATGATTCCCTGCCCTAAGGGCTTGTAGGGCCCGGCCGATCCTGGGGGCAGCTGCTGCTACACATCCATGCCTGATGCCCACCTGGGCGGTCCGCGCAAGATGTGCTCAGAGCTGCGGTACAGGCGGTCCCACCATGGCCTCTTGAGCCTGAGCGCACACACGTGGGCCATCTCGTGTTGCCTGCAGGCCCGCAGTCTGGCACTCCTGCGTTCTTGGGAGCCTCCTAGGTTCGCCCCACCTCCTTTGGGCCGCGATGAGGCGCAGCCCCAGGAAAGCTGTGCCACCTGCACGTGGGAGCCAGGCCCATGGGCAGCAGGCTCCCTAGGCCCACGGCTGCGCCCGACCCTGCAGCCTGCCTGGATGGCTGCAGGCACAGGATGGGAGGTGTCACTGGGCAGCGTGTGTTCCCGAAACCTCTGCTTGTAGGCCCTGCGAGGGAGGGTGCAGCTGGCTGCGCCTCGGCTGGCTCCCTCCCTCTGGTCGGGCATCACGAACCCAGCCCCACTTCTGTCCCTGTGTTCCTGGACTCCACTGCGCGCTTGGGAGAGGCCGGGCCCCCCTCGGCTTCCGTAGGCCATTCACCTGAGGAGCCTGCCTGAGCCCTGGCTCTAGGAGGCTGCCCAGGCGGCGCTGCCAAGTGACCCCAGGTGCTAGCTAGTGGCAGGGGCTGGCCTAGGTGACAACCTGCGGGCATCCCCGGGCCACAGAAACAGTCTCTGAGGGAAGCTAGAGTACCTGGCACCCAGGCAGGCAGTCAGCTTCCTGCTCTGGCTTGAGGGCTCCCTGGCTCGTGCATGCGCATGCGCGGTCCATGATTCCCTGCCCTAAGGGCTTGTAGGGCCCGGCCGATCCTGGGGGCAGCTGCTGCTACACATCCATGTCTGATGCCCACCTGGGCGGTCCACGAGAGATGTGCTCAGAGCTGGGGTACAGGCTGTCCCACCATGGCCTCCTGAGCCTGAGCGCACACGCGTGGGCCATCTCGTGTTGCCTGCAGCCCTGCAGTCTGGCACTCCAGCGTTCTTGGGAGCCTCCTAGGTTCGCCCCACCTCCTTTGGTCCGCGATGAGGCGCAGCCCCAGGAAAGCTGTGCCACCTGCGCGTGGGAGCCAGGCCCATGGGCAGCAGGCTCCCTAGGCCCACGGCTGTCCCCGACCCTGCATCCTGCATGGATGGCTGCACAGGACGGGAGGTGTCACTGTGCAGCGTGTTTATCCAAAACCTCCGCTGGCAGCCCCCGGGAGGGAGGGTGCAGCTGGCTGTGCCTCGGCTGGCTCCCTCCCTCTGGTCGGGCATCAGGATCCCAGCCCCACATCTGTCCCCTGTGTTCCTGGCATCCACAGCGTGCTTGGGAGCGGCCGGGCCCCCCTCGGCTTCCGGAGGCCATTCGCCCGAGGAGCCTGCCTGAGCCCTGGCTCTAGGAGGCTGCCCAGGCGGTGCTGCCAAGTGACCCCAGGTGCTAGCTAGTGGCAGCGGCTGGCCTAGGTGACAACCTGCGGGCATCTCAGGGCCACAGAAACATTCTCTGAGGGAAGCTAGAGTACCTGGCACCCAGGCAGGCAGTCAGCTTCCTGCTCTGGCTTGAGGGCTCCCTGGCTCGCGCATGCGCATGCGCGGTCCATGATTCCCTGCCCTAAGGGCTTGTAGGGCCCGGCCGATCCTGGGGGCAGCTGCTGCTACACATCCACGCCTGATGCCCACCTGGGCGGTCCACGCGAGATGTGCTCGGAGCTGGGGTACAGGCTGTCCCACCATGGCCTCCTGAGCCTGGCACACACGCGTGGGCCATCTCGTGTCGCCTGCAGGCCCGCAGTCTGGCACTCCTGCGTTCCTGGGGGCCTCCTACATTGCCCCCACCTCCTTTGGGCGGCGACAAGGAGCAGTCCCAGGAAAGCTGTGCCACCTGCGCGTGGGAGCCAGGCCCATGGGCAGCAGGCTCCCTAGGCCCACGGCTGCGCCCGACCCTGCAGCCTGCCTGGATGGCTGCAGGCACAGGATGGGAGTATTTACTGGGCAGCGTCAGTTCCCAAAACTTCTGCTGGCAGCCCCCGGGGGGGAGGGTGCAGCTGGCTGTGCCTCGGCTGCCTCCCTCCCTCTGGTCGGGCATCACGAACCCAGCCCCACTTCTGTCCCTGTGTTCCTGGCCTCCACAGCGCGCTTGGGAGCGGCCGGGCCCCCCTCGGCTTCCGTAGGCCATTTGCCCGAGGAGCCTGCCTGAGCCCTGGCTCTAGGAGGCTGCCCAGGCGGCGCTGCCAAGTGACCCCAGGTGCTAGCTAGTGGCAGCGGCTGGCCTAGGTGACAACCTGCGGGCATCCCCGGGCCACAGAAACAGTCTCTGAGGGAAGCTAGAGTACCTGGCACCCAGGCAGGCAGTCAGCTTCCTGCTCTGGCTTGAGGGCTCCCTGGCTCGCGCATGCGCATGCGCGGTCCATGATTCCCTGCCCTAAGGGCTTGTAGGGCCCGGCCGATCCTGGGGGCAGCTGCTGCTACACATCCATGCCTGATGCCCACCTGGGCGGTCCACGCGAGATGTGCTCAGAGTTGGGGTACAGGCTGTCCCACCATGGCCTCCTGAGCCTGAGCGCACACGCGTGGGCCATCTCGTGTTGCCTGCAGCCCCGCAGTCTGACACTCCTGCGTTCTTGGGAGCCTCCTAGGTTCGCCCCACCTCCTTTGGGCCACGATGAGGCGCAGCCCCAGGAAAGCTGTGCCACCTGCGCGTGGGAGCCAGGCCCATGGGCAGCAGGCTCCCTAGGCCCACGGCTGCGCCCGACCCTGCAGCCTGCCTGGATGGCTGCAGGCACAGGACGGGAGGTGTCACTGGGCAGCGTGTGTTCCCGAAACCTCTGCTTGTAGGCCCTGCGATGGAGGGTGCAGCTGGCTGCGCCTCGGCTGGCTCCCTCCCTCTGGTCGGGCATCACGAACCCAGCCCCACTTCTGTCCCCTGTGTTCCTTGCCTCCACTGCGCGCTTGGGAGCGGCCGGGCCCCCCTCGGCTTCCGTAGGCCATTCGCCCGAGGAGCCTGCCTGAGCCCTGGCTCTAGGAGGCTGCCCAGGCGGCGCTGGCAAGTGACCCCAGGTGCTAGCTAGTGGCAGCGGCTGGCCTAGGTGACAACCTGCGGGCATCCCCGGGCCACAGAAACATTCTCTGAGGGAAGCTAGAGTACCTAGCACCCAGGCAGGCAGTCAGCTTCCTGCTCTGGCTTGAGGGCTCCCTGGCTCGCGCATGCGCATGCGCGGTGCATGATTCCCTGCCCTAAGGGCTTGTAGGGGCCAGCCGATCCTGGGGGCAGCTGCTGCTACACATCCACGCCTGATGCCCACCTGGGCGGTCCACGAGAGATATGCTCGGAGCTGGGGTACAGGCTGTCCCACCATGGCCTCCTGAGCCTGGCACACACGCGTGGGCCATCTCGTGTTGCCTGCAGCCCCGCAGTCTGGCACTCCTGCGTTCCTGGGGGCCTCCTACGTTGCCCCCACCTCCTTTGGGCGGCGACAAGGCGCAGTCCCAGGAAAGCTGTGCCACCTGCGCGTGGGAGCCAGGCCCATGGGCAGCAGGCTCCCTAGGCCCACGGCTGCGCCCGACCCTGCAGCCTGCCTGGATGGCTGCAGGCACAGGATGGGAGGTGTCACTGGGCAGTGTGAGTTCCCAAAACCTCTGCTGGCAGCCCCCGGGAGGGAGGGTGCAGCTGGCTGTGCCTCGGCTGGCTCCCTCCCTCTGGTCGGGCATCACGAACCCAGCCCCACTTCTGTCCCCTGTGTTCCTGGCCTCCACTGCGCGCTTGGGAGCGGCCGGGCCCCCCTCGGCTTCCGGAGGCCATTCGCCCGAGGAGCCTTCCTGAGCCCTGGCTCTAGGAGGCTGCCCAGGCGGCGCTGGCAAGTGACCCCAGGTGCTAGCTAGTGGCAGCGGCTGGCCTAGGTGACAACCTGCGGGCATCCCCGGGCCACAGAAACATTCTCTGAGGGAAGCTAGAGTACCTGGCACCCAGGCAGGCAGTCAGCTTCCTGCTCTGGCTTGAGGGCTCCCTGGCTCGCGCATGCGCATGCGCGGTCCATGATTCCCTGCCCTAAGGGCTTGTAGGGCCCGGCCGATCCTGGGGGCAGCTGCTGCTACACATCCACGCCTGATGCCCACCTGGGCTGTCCACGCGAGATGTGCTCGGAGCTGGGGTACAGGCTGTCCCACCATGGCCTCCTTAGCCTGGCACACACGCGTGTGCCATCTCGTGTCGCCTGCAGGCCCGCAGTCTGGCACTCCTGCGTTCCTGGGGGCCTCCTACGTTGCCCCCACCTCCTTTGGGCGGCGACAAGGCGCAGTCCCAGGAAAGCTGTGCCACCTGCGCGTGGGAGCCAGGCCCATGGGCAGCAGGCTCCCTAGGCCCACGGCTGCGCCCGACCCTGCAGCCTGCCTGGATGGCTGCAGGCACAGGATGGGAGGTGTCACTGGGCAGCGTGAGTTCCCAAAACCTCTGCTGGCAGCCCCCGGGAGGGAGGGTGCAGCTGGCTGCGCCTCGGCTGGCTCCCTCCCTCTTGTCGGGCATCACGAACCCAGCCCCACTTCTGTCCCTGTGTTCCTGGCCTCCACAGCGCGCTTGGGAGCGGCCGGGCCCCCCTCGGCTTCCGTAGGCCATTTGCCCGAGGAGCCTGCCTGAGCCCTGGCTCTAGGAGGCTGCCCATGCGGCGCTGCCAAGTGACCCCAGGTGCTAGCTAGTGGCAGCGGCTGGCCTAGGTGACAACCTGCAGCCATCCCCGGGCCACAGAAACATTCTCTGAGGGAAGCTAGAGTACCTGGCACCCAGGCAGGCAGTCAGCTTCCTGCTCTGGCTTGAGGGCTCCCTGGCTCGCGCATGCGCATGCGCGGTCCATGATTCCCTGCCCTAAGGGCTTGTAGGGCCCGGCCGATCCTGGGGGCAGCTGCTGCTACACATCCATGCCTCATGCCCACCTGGGCGGTCCACGAGAGATGTGCTCAGAGCTGGGGTACAGGCTGTCCCACCATGGCCTCCTGAGCCTGAGCGCACACGCGTGGGCCATCTCATGTTGCCTGCAGCCCCGCAGTCTGGCACTCCTGCGTTCTTGGGAGCCTCCTAGGTTCGCCCCACCTCCTTTGGGCCACGATGAGGCGCAGCCCCAGGAAAGCTGTGCCACCTGCGCGTGGGAGCCAGGCCCATGGGCAGCAGGCTCCCTAGGCCCACGGCTGCGCCCGACCCTGCAGCCTGCCTGGATGGCAGGCACAGGACGGGAGGTGTCACTGGGCAGTGTGTGTTTCCAAAACCTCCGCTGGCAGCCCCCTGGAGGGAGGGTGCAGCTGGCTGTGCCTCGGCTGGCTCCCTCCCTCTGGTTGAGCATCAGGAACCCAGCCCCACATCTGTCCCCTGTGTTCCTGGCCTCCACAGCCCGCTTGGGAGCGGCCGGGCCCCCCTCGGCTTCCGTAGTCCATTCGCCCAAGGAGCCTGCCTGAGCCCTGGCTCTAGGAGCTGCCCATGCGGCGCTGCCAAGTGACCCCAGGTGCTAGCTAGTGGCAGCGGCTGGCCTAGGTGACAACCTGCGGGCATCCCTGGGCCACAGAAACATTCTCTGAGGGAAGCTAGAGTACCTGGCACCCAGGCAGGCAGTCAGCTTCCTGCTCTGGCTTGAGGGCTCCCTGGCTCTCGCATGCGCATGCGCGGTCCATGATTCCCTGCCCTAAGGGCTTGTAGGGCCCGGGCGATCCTGGGGGCAGCTGCTGCTACACATCCACGCCTGATGCCCACCTGGGCGGTCCACGCGAGATGTGCTCGGAGCTGGGGTACAGGCTGTCCCACCATGGCCTCCTGAGCCTGGCACACACGCGTGGGCCATCTCGTGTCGCCTGCAGGCCCGCAGTCTGGCACTCCTGCGTTCCTGGGGGCCTCCTACGTTGCCCCCACCTCCTTTGGGCGGCGACAAGACGCAGTCCCAGGAAAGCTGTGCCACCTGCGCGTGGGAGCCAGGCCCATGGGCAGCAGGCTCCCTAGGCCCACGGCTGCGCCCGACCCTGCAGCCTGCCTGGATGGCTGCAGGCACAGGATGGGAGTTGTTACTGGGCAGCGTCAGTTCCCAAAACTTCTGCTGGCAGCCCCCGGGGGGGAGGGTGCAGCTGGCTGTGCCTCGGCTGGCTCCCTCCCTCTGGTCGGGCATCACGAACCCAGCCCCACTTCTGTCCCTGTGTTCCTGGCCTCAACAGCGCGCTTGGGAGCGGCCGGGCCCCCCTCGGCTTCCGGAGGCCATTCGCCCGAGGAGCCTGCCTGAGCCCTGGCTCTAGGAGGCTGCCCAGGCGGCTCTGGCAAGTGACCCCAGGTGCTAGCTAGTGGCAGCGGCTGGCCTAGGTGACAACCTGCGGGCATCCCCGGGCCACAGAAACAGTCTCTGAGGGAAGCTAGAGTACCTGGCACCCAGGCAGGCAGTCAGCTTCCTGCTCTGGCTTGAGGGCTCCCTGGCTCGCGCATGCGCATGTGCGGTCCATGATTCCCTGCCCTAAGGGCTTGTAGGGCCCGGCCGATCCTGGGGGCAGCTGCTGCTACACATCCATGCCTCATGCCCACCTGGGCGGTCCACGAGAGATGTGCTCAGAGCTGGGGTACAGGCTGTCCCACCATGGCCTCCTGAGCCTGAGCGCACACGCGTGGGCCATCTCGTGTTGCCTGCAGCCCCGCAGTCTGGCACTCCTGCGTTCTTGGGAGCCTCCTAGGTTCGCCCCACCTCCTTTGGGCCACGATGAGGCGCAGCCCCAGGAAAGCTGTGCCACCTGCGCGTGGGAGCCAGGCCCATGGGCAGCAGGCTCCCTAGGCCCACGGCTTCGCCCGACCCTGCAGCCTGCCTGGATGTCTGCAGGCACAGGATGGGAGGTGTCACTGGGCAGCGTGTGTTCCCGAAACCTCTGCTTGTAGGCCCTGCGAGGGAGGGTGCAGCTGGCTGCGCCTCGGCTGGCTCCCTCCCTCTGGTCGGGCATCACGAACCCAGCCCCACTTCTGTCCCCTGTGTTCCTGGCCTCCACTGCGCACTTGGGAGCGGCCGGGCCCCCCTCGGCTTCCGGAGGCCATTCGCCCGAGGAGCCTGCCTGAGCCCTGGCTCTAGGAGGCTGCCCAGGCGGCGCTGGCAAGTGACCCCAGGTGCTAGCTACTGGCAGCGGCTGGCCTAGGTGACAATCTGCGGGCATCCCCGGGCCACAGAAACATTCTCTGAGGGAAGCTAGAGTACCTGGCACCCAGGCAGGCAGTCAGCTTCCTGCTCTGGCTTGAGGGCTCCCTGGCTCGCGCATGCGCATGCGCGGTCCATGATTCCCTGCCCTAAGGGCTTGTAGGGCCCCGCCGATCCTGGGGGCAGCTGCTGCTACACATCCACGCCTGATGCCCACCTAGGCGGTCCACACGAGATGTGCTCAGAGTTGGGGTACAGGCGGTCCCACCATGGCCTCCTGAGCCTGGCACACACGCGTGGGCCATCTCGTGTCGCCTGCAGGCCCGCAGTCTGGCACTCCTCCGTTCCTGGGGGCCTCCTACGTTGCCCCCACCTCCTTTGGGCGGCGACAAGGCGCAGTCCCAGGAAAGCTGTGCCACCTGCGCGTGGGAGCCAGGCCCATGGGCAGCAGGCTCCCTAGGCCCACGGCTGCGCCCGACCCTGCAGCCTGCCTGGATGGCTGCAGGCACAGGATGGGAGTTGTTACTGGGCAGCGTCAGTTCCCAAAACTTCTGCTGGCAGCCCCCGGGGGGGAGGGTGCAGCTGGCTGTGCCTCGGCTGCCTCCCTCCCTCTGGTCGGGCATCACGAACCCAGCCCCACTTCTTTCCCTGTGTTCCTGGCCTCCACAGCGCGCTTGGGAGCGGCCGGGCCCCCCTCGGCTTCCGGAGGCCATTCACCCGAGGAGCCTGCCTGAGCCCTGGCTCTAGGAGGCTGCCCAGGCGGCGCTGGCAAGTGACCCCAGGTGCTAGCTAGTGGCAGCGGCTGGCCTAGGTGACAACCTGCGGGCATCCCCGGGCCACAGAAACAGTCTCTGAGGGAAGCTAGAGTACCTGGCACCCAGGCAGGCAGTCAGCTTCCTGCTATGGCTTGAGGGCTCCCTGGCTCGCGCATGCGCATGCGCGGTCCATGATTCCCTGCCCTAAGGGCTTGTAGGGCCCGGCCGATCCTGGGGGCAGCTGCTGCTACACATCCATGCCTCATGCCCACCTGGGCGGTCCACGAGAGATGTGCTCAGAGCTGGGGTACAGGCTGTCCCACCATGGCCTCCTGAGCCTGAGCGCACACGCGTGGGCCATCTCGTGTTGCCTGCAGCCCCGCAGTCTGACACTCCTGCGTTCTTGGGAGCCTCCTAGGTTCGCCCCACCTCCTTTGGGCCACGATGAGGCGCAGCCCCAGGAAAGCTGTGCCACCTGCGCGTGGGAGCCAGGCCCATGGGCAGCAGGCTCCCTAGGCCCACGACTGCGCCCGACCCTGCAGCCTGCCTGGTTGTCTGCAGGCACAGGATGGGAGGTGTCACTGGGCAGCGTGTGTTCCCGAAACCTCTGCTTGTAGGCCCTGCGAGGGAGGGTGCAGCTGGCTGCGCCTCGGCCGGCTCCCTCCCTCTGGTCGGGCATCACGAACCCAGCCCCACTTCTGTCCCCTGTGTTCCTGGCCTCCACTGCGCGCTTGGGAGCGGCCGGGCCCCCCTCGGCTTCCGGAGGCCATTCGCCCGAGGAGCCTTCCTGAGCCCTGGCTCTAGGAGGCTGCCCAGGCGGCGCTGGCAAGTGACCCCAGGTGCTAGCTAGTGGCAGCGGCTGGCCTAGGTGACAACCTGCGGGCATCCCCGGGCCACAGAAACATTCTCTGAGGGAAGCTAGAGTACCTGGCACCCAGGCAGGCAGTCAGCTTCCTGCTCTGGCTTGAGGGCTCCCTGGCTCGCGCATGCGCATGCGCGGTCCATGATTCCCTGCCCTAAGGGCTTGTAGGGCCCGGCCGATCCTGGGGGCAGCTGCTGCTACACATCCACGCCTGATGCCCACCTGGGCGGTCCACACGAGATGTGCTCAGAGTTGGGGTACAGGCGGTCCCACCATGGCCTCCTGAGCCTGAGTGCACACAAGTGGGCTATCTCGTGTTGCCTGCAGGCCCGCAGTCTGGCACTCCTGCGTTCCTGGGAGCCTCCTAGGTTCGCCCCACCTCCTTTGGGCCGCGATGAGGCGCAGCCCCAGGAAAGCCGTGCCACCTGGGCGTGGAAACCCGGCCCACAGGCAGCAGGCTCCCTAGACCCACGGCTGCGCCCGACCCTGCAGCCTGCCTGGATGGTGCAGGCACAGTACGGGAGATGTCACTGGGCAGCGTGGGCTCCCAAATCCTCCGCTGGCGACCCCCGGGAGGGAGGGTGCAGCTGGCTGTGCCTCGGCTGGCTCCCTCCCTCTGGTCGGGCATCAGGAACCCAGCCCCACTTCTGTCCCTGTCTTCCTGGCCTCCACAGAGTGCTTAGGAGCTGCCGGGCCCCCCTCGGCTTCCGTAGGCCATTTGCCCGAGGAGCCTGCCTGAGCCCTGGCTCTAGGAGGCTGCCCAGGCGGCGCTGCCAAGTGAACCCAGGTGCTAGCTAGTGGCAGCGGCTGGCCTAGGTGACAACCTGCGGGCATCCCCGGGCCACAGAAACATTCTCTGAGGGAAGCTAGAGTACCTGGCACCCAGGCAGGCAGTCAGCTTCCTGCTCTGGCTTGAGGGCTCCCTGGCTCGCGCATGCGCATGCGCGGTCCATGATTCCCTGCCCTAAGGGCTTGTAGGGCCCGGCCGATCCTGGGGGCAGCTGCTGCTACACATCCATGCCTGATGCCCACCTGGGCGGTCCGCGCAAGATGTGCTCAGAGCTGCGGTACAGGCGGTCCCACCATGGCCTCTTGAGCCTGAGCGCACACACGTGGGCCATCTCGTGTTGCCTGCAGGCCCGCAGTCTGGCACTCCTGCGTTCTTGGGAGCCTCCTAGGTTCGCCCCACCTCCTTTGGGCCGCGATGAGGCGCAGCCCCAGGAAAGCTGTGCCACCTGCACGTGGGAGCCAGGCCCATGGGCAGCAGGCTCCCTAGGCCCACGGCTGCGCCCGACCCTGCAGCCTGCCTGGATGGCTGCAGGCACAGGATGGGAGGTGTCACTGGGCAGCGTGTGTTCCCGAAACCTCTGCTTGTAGGCCCTGCGAGGGAGGGTGCAGCTGGCTGCGCCTCGGCTGGCTCCCTCCCTCTGGTCGGGCATCACGAACCCAGCCCCACTTCTGTCCCTGTGTTCCTGGACTCCACTGCGCGCTTGGGAGAGGCCGGGCCCCCCTCGGCTTCCGTAGGCCATTCACCTGAGGAGCCTGCCTGAGCCCTGGCTCTAGGAGGCTGCCCAGGCGGCGCTGCCAAGTGACCCCAGGTGCTAGCTAGTGGCAGGGGCTGGCCTAGGTGACAACCTGCGGGCATCCCCGGGCCACAGAAACAGTCTCTGAGGGAAGCTAGAGTACCTGGCACCCAGGCAGGCAGTCAGCTTCCTGCTCTGGCTTGAGGGCTCCCTGGCTCGTGCATGCGCATGCGCGGTCCATGATTCCCTGCCCTAAGGGCTTGTAGGGCCCGGCCGATCCTGGGGGCAGCTGCTGCTACACATCCATGTCTGATGCCCACCTGGGCGGTCCACGAGAGATGTGCTCAGAGCTGGGGTACAGGCTGTCCCACCATGGCCTCCTGAGCCTGAGCGCACACGCGTGGGCCATCTCGTGTTGCCTGCAGCCCTGCAGTCTGGCACTCCAGCGTTCTTGGGAGCCTCCTAGGTTCGCCCCACCTCCTTTGGTCCGCGATGAGGCGCAGCCCCAGGAAAGCTGTGCCACCTGCGCGTGGGAGCCAGGCCCATGGGCAGCAGGCTCCCTAGGCCCACGGCTGTCCCCGACCCTGCATCCTGCATGGATGGCTGCACAGGACGGGAGGTGTCACTGTGCAGCGTGTTTATCCAAAACCTCCGCTGGCAGCCCCCGGGAGGGAGGGTGCAGCTGGCTGTGCCTCGGCTGGCTCCCTCCCTCTGGTCGGGCATCAGGATCCCAGCCCCACATCTGTCCCCTGTGTTCCTGGCATCCACAGCGTGCTTGGGAGCGGCCGGGCCCCCCTCGGCTTCCGGAGGCCATTCGCCCGAGGAGCCTGCCTGAGCCCTGGCTCTAGGAGGCTGCCCAGGCGGTGCTGCCAAGTGACCCCAGGTGCTAGCTAGTGGCAGCGGCTGGCCTAGGTGACAACCTGCGGGCATCTCAGGGCCACAGAAACATTCTCTGAGGGAAGCTAGAGTACCTGGCACCCAGGCAGGCAGTCAGCTTCCTGCTCTGGCTTGAGGGCTCCCTGGCTCGCGCATGCGCATGCGCGGTCCATGATTCCCTGCCCTAAGGGCTTGTAGGGCCCGGCCGATCCTGGGGGCAGCTGCTGCTACACATCCACGCCTGATGCCCACCTGGGCGGTCCACGCGAGATGTGCTCGGAGCTGGGGTACAGGCTGTCCCACCATGGCCTCCTGAGCCTGGCACACACGCGTGGGCCATCTTGTGTCGCCTGCAGGCCCGCAGTCTGGCACTCCTGCGTTCCTGGGGGCCTCCTAGGTTCGCCCCACCTCCTTTGGGCGGCGACAAGGCGCAGTCCCAGGAAAGCTGTGCCACCTGCGCG
The DNA here is from genome assembly GCF_033115175.1 of Lepus europaeus. NCBI lineage: Eukaryota > Metazoa > Chordata > Mammalia > Lagomorpha > Leporidae > Lepus > Lepus europaeus. Next base: position 6,822,184 of record NW_026909167.1, on the reverse strand, counting down.
TGGGAGCCAGGCCCATGGGCAGCAGGCTCCCTAGGCCCACGGCTGCGCCCGACCCTGCAGCCTGCCTGGATGGCTGCAGGCACAGGATGGGAGGTGTCACTGGGCAGCGTCAGTTCCCAAAACCTCTGCTGGCAGCCCCCGGGAGGGAGGGTGCAGCTGGCTGTGCCTCGGCTGGCTCCCTCCCTCTGGTCGGGCATCACGAACCCAGCCCCACTTCTGTCCCTGTGTTCCTGGCCTCCACAGCACGCTTGGGAGAGGCCGGGCCCCCCTCGGCTTCCAGAGGCCATTCGCCCGAGGAGCCTGCCTGAGCCCTGGCTCTAGGAGGCTGCCCAGGCGGCGCTGGCAAGTGACCCCAGGTGCTAGCTAGTGGCAGCGGCTGGCCTAGGTGACAACCTGCGGGCATCCCCGGGCCACAGAAACATTCTCTGAGGGAAGCTAGAGTACCTGGCACCCAGGCCGGCAGTCAGATTCCTGCTCTGGCTTGAGGGCTCCCTGGCTCGCGCATGCGCATGCGCGGTCCATGATTCCCTGCCCTAAGGGCTTGTAGGGCCCGGCCGATCCTGGGGGCAGCTGCTGCTACACATCCATGCCTGATGCCCACCTGGGCGGTCCACGAGAGATGTGCTCAGAGCTGGGGTACAGGCTGTCCCACCATGGCCTCCTGAGCCTGAGTGCACACGCGTGGGCCATCTCGTGTTGCCTGCAGACCCGCAGTCTGGCACTCCTGCGTTCTTGGGAGCCTCCTAGGTTCGCCCCACCTCCTTTGGTCCGCGATGAGGCGCAGCCCCAGGAAAGCTGTGCCACCTGCACGTGGGAGCCAGGCCCATGGGCAGCAGGCTCCCTAGGCCCACGGCTGCGCCCGACCCTGCAGCCTGCCTGGATGGCTGCAGGGACAGGATGGGAGGTGTCACTGGGCAGCGTGTGTTCCCAAAACCTCTGCTTGTAGGCCCTGGGAGGGAGGGTGCAGCTGGCTGCGCCTCGGCTGCCTTCCTCCCTCTGGTCGGGCATCACGAACCCAGCCCCACTTCTGTCCCCTGTGTTCCTGGCCTCCACTGCGCTTGGGAGCGGCCGGGCCCCCCTCGGCTTCCGTAGTCCATTCGCCCGAGGAGCCTGCCTGAGCCCTGGCTCTAGGAGGCTGCCCAGGCGGCGCTGCCAAGTGACCCCAGGTGCTAGCTAGTGGCAGCGGCTGGCCTAGGTGACAACCTGCGGGCATCCCCGGGCCACAGAAACATTCTCTGAGGGAAGCTAGAGTACCTGGCACCCAGGCAGGCAGTCAGCTTCCTGCTCTGGCTTGAGGGCTCCCTGGCTCGCGCATGCGCATGCGCGGTCCATGATTCCCTGCCCTAAGGGCTTGTAGGGCTCGGCCGATCCTGGGGGCAGCTGCTGCTACACATCCATGCCTGATGCCCACCTGGGCGGTCCACGAGAGATGTGCTCAGAGCTGGGGTACAGGCTGTCCCACCATGGCTTCCTGAGCCTGAGCGCACACGCGTGGGCCATCTCGTGTTGCCTGCAGCCCCGCAGTCTGGCACTCCTGCGTTCTTGGGAGCCTCCGAGGTTCGCCCCACCTCCTTTGGGCCGTGATGAGGCGCAGCCCCAGGAAAGCTGTGCCACCTGCGCGTGGGAGCCAGGCCCATGGGCAGCAGGCTCCCTAGGCCCACGGCTGCGCCCGACCCTGCAGCCTGCCTGGATGGCAGTCACAGGACTGGAGGTGTCACTGGGCAGCGTGTGTATCCAAAACCTCTGCTGGCAGCCCATGGGAGAGATGGTGCAGCTGGCTGTGCCTCGGCTGGCTCCCTCCCTCTGGTCGGGCATCACGAACCCAGCCCCACTTCTTTCCCTGTGTTCCTGGCCTCCACTGCACGCTTGGGAGCGGCCGGGCCCCCCTCGGCTTCCGGAGGCCATTCGCCCGAGGAGCCTGCCTGAGCCCTGGCTCTAGGAGGCTGCCCAGGCGGCGCTGGCAAGTGACCCCAGGTGCTAGCTAGTGGCAGCGGCTGGCCTAGGTGACAACCTGCGGGCATCCGCAGGCCACAGAAACATTCTCTGAGGGAAGCTAGAGTACCTGGCCCCCAGGCAGGCAGTCAGCTTCCTGCTCTGGCTTGAGGGCTCCCTGGCTCGCGCATGCGCATGCGCGGTCCATGATTCCCTGCCCTAAGGGCTTGTAGGGCCCGGCCGATCCTGGGGGCAGCTGCTGCTACACATCCATGCCTGATGCCCACCTGGGCGGTCTGCGCGAGATGTGCTCGGAGCTGGGGTACAGGCGGTCCCACCATGGCCTCCTGAGCCTGAGAGCACACGCGTGGGCCATCTCGTGTTGCCTGCAGGCCCGCAGTCTGGCACTCCTGCGTTTCTGGGACCCTCCTAGGTTCGCCCCACCTCCTTTGTGCCGTGACAAGGCGCAGCCCCAGGAAAGCTGTGCCACCTGCGCGTGGGAGCCAGGCCCATGGGCAGCAGGCTCCCTAGGCCCACGGCTGCGCCCGACCCTGCAGCCTGCCTGGATGGCTGCAGGCACAGGATGGGAGGTGTCACTGGGCAGCGTGTGTTCCCAAAACCTCTGCTTGTAGGCCCTGGGAGGGAGGGTGCAGCTGGCTGCGCCTCGGCTGGCTTCCTCCCTCTGGTCGGGCATCACGAACCCAGCCCCACTTCTGTCTCCTGTGTTCCTGGCCTCCACTGCGCTTGGGAGCGGCCGGGCCCCCCTCGGCTTCCGTAATCCATTCGCCCGAGGAGCCTGCCTGAGCCCTGGCTCTAGGAGGCTGCCCAGGCGGCGCTGCCAAGTGACCCCAGGTGCTAGCTAGTGGCAGCGGCTGGCCTAGGTGACAACCTGCGGGCATCCCCGGGCCACAGAAACATTCTCTGAGGGAAGCTAGAGTACCTGGCACCCAGGCAGGCAGTCAGCTTCCTGCTCTGGCTTGAGGGCTCCCTGGCTCGCGCATGCGCATGCGCGGTCCATGATTCCCTGCCCTAAGGGCTTGTAGGGCCCGGCCGATCCTGGGGGCAGCTGCTGCTACACATCCATGCCTGATGCCCACCTGGGCGGTCCACGCGAGATGTGCTCGGAGCTGGTGTACAGGCTGTCCCACCATGGCCTCCTGAGCCTGGCACACACGCGTGGGCCATCTCGTGTCGCCTGCAGGCCCGCAGTCTGGCACTCCTGCGTTCCTGGGGGCCTCCTACGTTGCACCCACCTCCTTTGGGCGGCGACAAGGCGCAGTCCCAGGAAAGCTGTGCCACCTGCGCGTGGTGCCAGGCCCATGAGCAGCAGTCTCCCTAGGCCCACGGCTGCGCCCGACCCTGCAGCCTGCCTGGATGGCTGCAAGCACAGGATGGGAGGTGTCACTGGGCAGCGTGAGTTCCCAAAACCTCTGCTGGCAGCCCCCGGGAGGGAGGGTGCAGCTGGCTGTGCCTCGGCTGGCTCCCTCCCTCTGGTCGGGCATCACGAACCCAGCCCCACTTCTGTCCCCTGTGTTCCTGGCCTCCACTGCGCGCTTGGGAGCAGCCGGGCCCTCCTCGGCTTCCGGAGGCCATTCGCCCGAGGAGCCTTCCTGAGCCCTGGCTCTAGGAGGCTGCCCAGGCGGCGCTGGCAAGTGACCCCAGGTGCTAGCTAGTGGCAGCGGCTGGCCTAGGTGACAACCTGCGGGCATCCCCGGGCCACAGAAACATTCTCTGAGGGAAGCTAGAGTACCTGGCACCCAGGCAGGCAGTCAGCTTCCTGCTCTGGCTTGAGGGCTCCCTGGCTCGCGCATGCGCATGCGCGGTCCATGATTCCCTGCCCTAAGGGCTTGTAGGGCTCGGCCGATCCTGGGGGCAGCTGCTGCTACACATCCATGCCTGATGCCCACCTGGGCGGTCCACGAGAGATGTGCTCAGAGCTGGGGTACAGGCTGTCCCACCATGGCTTCCTGAGCCTGAGCGCACACGCGTGGGCCATCTCGTGTTGCCTGCAGCCCCGCAGTCTGGCACTCCTGCGTTCTTGGGAGCCTCCGAGGTTCGCCCCACCTCCTTTGGGCCGTGATGAGGCGCAGCCCCAGGAAAGCTGTGCCACCTGCGCGTGGGAGCCAGGCCCATGGGCAGCAGGCTCCCTAGGCCCACGGCTGCGCCCGACCCTGCAGCCTGCCTGGATGGCAGTCACAGGACTGGAGGTGTCACTGGGCAGCGTGTGTATCCAAAACCTCTGCTGGCAGCCCATGGGAGAGATGGTGCAGCTGGCTGTGCCTCGGCTGGCTCCCTCCCTCTGGTCGGGCATCACGAACCCAGCCCCACTTCTTTCCCTGTGTTCCTGGCCTCCACTGCACGCTTGGGAGCGGCCGGGCCCCCCTCGGCTTCCGGAGGCCATTCGCCCGAGGAGCCTGCCTGAGCCCTGGCTCTAGGAGGCTGCCCAGGCGGCGCTGGCAAGTGACCCCAGGTGCTAGCTAGTGGCAGCGGCTGGCCTAGGTGACAACCTGCGGGCATCCGCAGGCCACAGAAACATTCTCTGAGGGAAGCTAGAGTACCTGGCCCCCAGGCAGGCAGTCAGCTTCCTGCTCTGGCTTGAGGGCTCCCTGGCTCGCGCATGCGCATGCGCGGTCCATGATTCCCTGCCCTAAGGGCTTGTAGGGCCCGGCCGATCCTGGGGGCAGCTGCTGCTACACATCCATGCCTGATGCCCACCTGGGCGGTCTGCGCGAGATGTGCTCGGAGCTGGGGTACAGGCGGTCCCACCATGGCCTCCTGAGCCTGAGAGCACACGCGTGGGCCATCTCGTGTTGCCTGCAGGCCCGCAGTCTGGCACTCCTGCGTTTCTGGGACCCTCCTAGGTTCGCCCCACCTCCTTTGTGCCGTGACAAGGCGCAGCCCCAGGAAAGCTGTGCCACCTGCGCGTGGGAGCCAGGCCCATGGGCAGCAGGCTCCCTAGGCCCACGGCTGCGCCCGACCCTGCAGCCTGCCTGGATGGCTGCAGGCACAGGATGGGAGGTGTCACTGGGCAGCGTGTGTTCCCAAAACCTCTGCTTGTAGGCCCTGGGAGGGAGGGTGCAGCTGGCTGCGCCTCGGCTGGCTTCCTCCCTCTGGTCGGGCATCACGAACCCAGCCCCACTTCTGTCTCCTGTGTTCCTGGCCTCCACTGCGCTTGGGAGCGGCCGGGCCCCCCTCGGCTTCCGTAATCCATTCGCCCGAGGAGCCTGCCTGAGCCCTGGCTCTAGGAGGCTGCCCAGGCGGCGCTGCCAAGTGACCCCAGGTGCTAGCTAGTGGCAGCGGCTGGCCTAGGTGACAACCTGCGGGCATCCCCGGGCCACAGAAACATTCTCTGAGGGAAGCTAGAGTACCTGGCACCCAGGCAGGCAGTCAGCTTCCTGCTCTGGCTTGAGGGCTCCCTGGCTCGCGCATGCGCATGCGCGGTCCATGATTCCCTGCCCTAAGGGCTTGTAGGGCCCGGCCGATCCTGGGGGCAGCTGCTGCTACACATCCATGCCTGATGCCCACCTGGGCGGTCCACGCGAGATGTGCTCGGAGCTGGTGTACAGGCTGTCCCACCATGGCCTCCTGAGCCTGGCACACACGCGTGGGCCATCTCGTGTCGCCTGCAGGCCCGCAGTCTGGCACTCCTGCGTTCCTGGGGGCCTCCTACGTTGCACCCACCTCCTTTGGGCGGCGACAAGGCGCAGTCCCAGGAAAGCTGTGCCACCTGCGCGTGGTGCCAGGCCCATGAGCAGCAGTCTCCCTAGGCCCACGGCTGCGCCCGACCCTGCAGCCTGCCTGGATGGCTGCAAGCACAGGATGGGAGGTGTCACTGGGCAGCGTGAGTTCCCAAAACCTCTGCTGGCAGCCCCCGGGAGGGAGGGTGCAGCTGGCTGTGCCTCGGCTGGCTCCCTCCCTCTGGTCGGGCATCACGAACCCAGCCCCACTTCTGTCCCCTGTGTTCCTGGCCTCCACTGCGCGCTTGGGAGCAGCCGGGCCCTCCTCGGCTTCCGGAGGCCATTCGCCCGAGGAGCCTTCCTGAGCCCTGGCTCTAGGAGGCTGCCCAGGCGGCGCTGGCAAGTGACCCCAGGTGCTAGCTAGTGGCAGCGGCTGGCCTAGGTGACAACCTGCGGGCATCCCCGGGCCACAGAAACATTCTCTGAGGGAAGCTAGAGTACCTGGCACCCAGGCAGGCAGTCAGGGGGCCAGGCAGGCTCTGGCTTGAGGGCTCCCTGGCTCGCGCATGCGCATGCGCGGTCCATGATTCCCTGCCCTAAGGGCTTGTAGGGCCCGGCCGATCCTGGGGGCAGCTGCTGCTACACATCCATGCCTGATGCCCACCTTGGCGGTCCGCGCAAGATGTGCTCAGAGCTGCGGTACAGGCCGTCCCACCATGGCCTCTTGAGCCTGAGCGCACACACGTGGGCCATCTCGTGTTGCCTGCAGGCCCGCAGTCTGGCACTCCTGCGTTTCTGGGAGCCTCCTAGGTTCGCCCCACCTGCTTTGTGCCGCGACAAGGCGCAGCCCCAGGAAAGCTGTGCCACCTGCGCGTGGGAGCCAGGCCCATGGGCAGCAGGCTCCCTAGGCCCACGGCTGCGCCCGACCCTGCAGCCTGCCTGGATGGCTGCAGGCACAGGATGGGAGGTGTCACTGGGCAGCGTGTGTTCCCAAAACCTCTGCTTGTAGGCCCTGGGAGGGAGGGTGCAGCTGGCTGCGCCTCGGCTGGCTTCCTCCCTCTGGTCGGGCATCACGAACCCAGCCACACTTCTGTCCCCTGTGTTCCTGGCCTCCACTGCGCTTGGGAGCGGCCGGGCACCCTTCGGCTTCCGGAGGCCATTCGCCCAAGGAGCCTGCCTGAGCCCTGGCTCTAGGAGGCTGCCCAGGCGGCACTGGCAAGTGACCCCAGGTGCTAGCTAGTGGCAGCGGCTGGCCTAGGTGACAACCTGCGGGCATCCCCGGGCCACAGAAACATTCTCTGAGGGAAGCTAGAGTACCTGGCACCCAGGCAGGCAGTCAGCTTCCTGCTCTGGCTTGAGGGCTCCCTGGCTCGCGCATGCGCATGCGCGGTGCATGATTCCCTGCCCTAAGGGCTTGTAGGGCCCGGCCGATCATGGGGGCAGCTGCTGCTACACATCCATGCCTGATGCCCACCTGGGCGGTCCACGAGAGATGTGCTCAGAGCTGGGGTACAGGCTGTCCACAATGGCCTCCTGAGCCTGAGGGCACACGTGTGGGCCATCTCGTGTCACCTGCAGGCCCGCAGTCTGACACTCCTGCGTTCTTGGGAGCCTCCTAGGTTCACACCACCTCCTTTGGGCCACGATGAGGCGCAGCCCCAGGAAAGCTGTGCCACCTGCGCGTGGGAGCCAGGCCCATGGGCAGCAGGCTCCATAGGCCCATGGCTGCGCCCGACCCTGCAGCCTGCCTGGATGGCTGCAGGCACAGGACGGGAGGTGTCACTGGGAAGCGTGTGTTCCCAAAACCTCTGCTTGTAGGCCCTGGGAGGGAGGGTGCAGCTGGCTGGGCCTCGGCTGTCTATCTCCCTCTGGTCGGGCATCACGAACCCAGCCTCACTTCTGTCCCTGTGTTCCTGGCCTCCACTGCACGCTTGGGAGAGGCCGGGCCCCCCTCGGCTTCCGTAGGCCATTCGCCCGAGGAGCCTGCCTGAGCCCTGGCTCTAGGAGGCTGCCCAGGCGGCGCTGCCAAGTGACCCCAGGTGCTAGCTAGTGGCAGCGGCTGGCCTAGGTGACAACCTGCGGGCATCCCCGGGCCACAGAAACATTCTCTGAGGGAAGCTAGAGTACCTGGCACCCAGGCAGGCAGTCAGCTTCCTGCTCTGGCTTGAGGGCTCCCTGGCTCGCGCATGCGCATGCGCGGTCCATGATTCCCTGCCCTAAGGGCTTGTAGGGCCCGGCCGATCCTGGGGGCACCTGCTGCTACACATCCACGCCTGATGCCCACCTGGGAGGTCCACGTGAGATGTGCTCGGAGCTGGGGTACAGGCTGTCCCACCATGGCCTCCTGAGCCTGGCACACACGCGTGGGCCATCTCGTGTCGCCTGCAGGCCCGCAGTCTGGCACTCCTGCGTTCCTGGGGGCCTCCTACGTTGCCCCCACCTCCTTTGGGTGGCGACAAGGCGCAGTCCCAGGAAAGCTGTGCCACCTGCGCGTGGGAGCCAGGCCCATGGGCAGCAGGCTCCCTAGGCCCACGGCTGCGCCCGACCCTGCAGCCTGCCTGGATGGCTGCAGGCACAGGATGGGAGGTGTCACTGGGCAGGGTGTGTTCCCAAAACCTCTGCTGGCAGCCCCCGGGAGGGAGAGTGCAGCTGCCTGCTCCTCGGCTGGCTCCCTCCCTCTGGTCGGGCATCAGGAACCCAGCCCCACTTCTGTCCCCTGTGTTCCTGGCCTCCACTGCGCGCTTGGGAGCTGCCGGGCCCCCCTCGGCTTCAGTAGGCCATTCGCCCGAGGAGCCTGCCTGAGCCCTGGCTCTAGGAGGCTGCCCAGGCGGCGCTGCCAAGTGACCCCAGGTGCTAGCTAGTGGCAGCAGCTGGCCTAGGTGACAACCTGCGGGCATCTCTGGGCCACAGAAACATTCTCTGAGGGAAGCTAGAGTACCTGGCACCCAGGCAGGCAGTCAGCTTCCTGCTCTGGCTTGAGGGCTCCCTGGCTCACGCATGCGCATGCGCGGTCCATGATTCCCTGCCCTAAGGGCTTGTAGGGCCCGGCCGATCCTGGGGGCAGCTGCTGCTACACATCCACGCCTGATGCCCACCTGGGCGGTCCACGCGAGATGTGCTCGGAGCTGGGGTACAGGCTGTCCCACCATGGCCTCCTGAGCCTGGCACACACGCGTGGGCCATCTCGTGTCGCCTGCAGGCCCGCAGTCTGGCACTCCTGCGTTCCTGGGGGCCTCCTAGGTTCGCCCCACCTCCTTTGGGCGGCGACAAGGCGCAGTCCCAGGAAAGCTGTGCCACCTGCGCGTGGGAGCCAGGCCCATGGGCAGCAGGCTCCCTAGGCCAACGGCTGCGCCCGACCCTGCAGCCTGCCTGGATGGCTGCAGGCACAGGATGGGAGGTGTCACTGGGCAGCGTGAGTTCCCAAAACCTCTGCTGGCAGCCCCCGGGGGGGAGGGTGCAGCTGGCTGTGCCTCGGCTGGCTCCCTCCCTCTGGTCGGTCTTCACGAACCCAGCCCCACTTCTGTCCCTGTGTTCCTGGCCTCCACAGCGCGCTTGGGAGCGGCCGGGCCCCCCTCGGCTTCCGGAGGCCATTCGCCCGAGGAGCCTTCCTGAGCCCTGGCTCTAGGAGGCTGCCCAGGCGGCGCTGGCAAGTGACCCCAGGTGCTAGCTAGTGGCAGCGGCTGGCCTAGGTGACAACCTGCGGGCATCCCCGGGCCACAGAAACATTCTCTGAGGGAAGCTAGAGTACCTGGCACCCAGGCAGGCAGTCAGCTTCCTGCTATGGCTTGAGGGCTCCCTGGCTCGCGCATGCGCATGCGCGGTCCATGATTCCCTGCCCTAAGGGCTTGTAGGGCCCGGCCGATCCTGGGGGCAGCTGCTGCTACACATCCACGCCTGATGCCCACCTGGGCGGTCCACGCGAGATGTGCTCGGAGCTGGGGTACAGGCTGTCCCACCATGGCCTCCTGAGCCTGGCACACACGCGTGGGCCATCTCGTGTCGCCTACAGGCCCGCAGTCTGGCACTCCTGCGTTCCTGGGGGCCTCCTACGTTGCCCCCACCTCCTTTGTGCGGCGACAAGGCGCAGTCCCAGGAAAGCTGTGCCACCTGCACGTGGGAGCCAGGCCCATGGGCAGCAGGCTCCCTAGGCCCACGGCTGCGCCCGACCCTGCAGCCTGCCTGGATGGCTGCAGGCACAGGACGGGAGGTGTCACTGGGCAGCGTGTGTTCCCAAATCCTCTGCTGGCAGCCCCTGGGAGGGAGGGTGCAGCTGGCTGCGCCTCGGCTGGCTCCCTCCCTCTGGTCCAGCATCAGGAACCCAGCCCCACTTCTGTCCCCTGTGTTCCTGGCCTCCACTGCGCGCTTGCGAGCTGCCGGGCCCCCCTCGGCTTCCGTAGGCCATTCGCCCGAGGAGCCTGCCTGAGCCCTGGCTCTAGGAGGCTGCCCAGGCGGTGCTGCCAAGGGACCCCAGGTGCTAGCTAGTGGCAGCGGCTGGCCTAGGTGACAACCTGCGGGCATCCCCGGGCCACAGAAACATTCTCTGAGGGAAGCTAGAGTACCTGGTACCCAGGCAGGCAGTCAGGGGGCCAGGCAGGCTCTGGCTTGAGGGCTCCCTGGCTGGCGCATGCGCATGCGCGGTCCATGATTCCCTGCCCTAAGGGCTTGTAGGGCCCGGGCGATCCTGGGGGCAGCTGCTGCTACACATCCACGCCTGATGCCCACCTGGGCGGTCCACGCGAGATGTGCTCGGAGCTGGGGTACAGGCTGTCCCACCAAGGCCTCCTGAGCCTGGCACACACGCGTGGGCCATCTCGTGTCGCCTGCAGGTCCGCAGTCTGGCACTCCTGCGTTCCTGGGGGCCTCCTACGTTGCCCCCACCTCCTTTGGGCGGCGACAAGGCGCAGTCCCAGGAAAGCTGTGCCACCTGCGCGTGGGAGCCAGGCCCATGGGCAGCAGGCTCCCTAGGCCCACGGCTGCGCCCGACCCTGCAGCCTGCCTGGATGGCTGCAGGCACAGGATGGGAGGTGTCACTGGGCAGCGTGAGTTCCCAAAACCTCTGCTGGCAGCCCCCGGGGGGGAGGGTGCAGCTGGCTGCGCCTCGGCTGGCTCCCTCCCTCTGGTCGGGCATCACGAACCCAGCCCCACTTCTGTCCCTGTGTTCCTGGCCTCCACAGCGCGCTTGGGCGCGGCCGGGCCCCCCTCGGCTTCCGGAGGCCATTCGCCCGAGGAGCCTGCCTGAGCCCTGGCTCTAGGAGGCTGCCCAGGCGGCGCTGGCAAGTGACCCCAGGTGCTAGCTAGTGGCAGCGGCTGGCCTAGGTGACAACCTGCGGGCATCCCCGGGCCACAGAAACATTCTCTGAGGGAAGCTAGAGTACCTGGCACCCAGGCAGGCAGTCAGCTTCCTGCTCTGGCTTGAGGGCTCCCTGGCTCGCGCATGCGCATGTGCGGTCCATGATTCCCTGCCCTAAGGGCTTGTAGGGCCCGGCCGATCCTGGGGGCAGCTGCTGCTACACATCCACGCCTGATGCCCACCTGGGCGGTCCACGCGAGATGTGCTCGGAGCTGGGGTACAGGCTGTCCCACCATGGCCTCCTGAGCCTGGCACACACGCGTGGGCCATCTCGTGTCGCCTGCAGGCCCGCAGTCTGGCACTCCTGCGTTCCTGGGGGCCTCCTACGTTGCCCCCACCTCCTTTGGGTGGCGACAAGGCGCAGTCCCAGGAAAGCTGTGCCACCTGCGCGTGGGAGCCAGGCCCATGGGCAGCAGGCTCCCTAGGCCAACGGCTGCGCCCGACCCTGCAGCCTGCCTGGATGGCTGCAGGCACAGGATGGGAGGTGTCACTGGGTAGCGTGAGTTTCCAAAACCTCTGCTGGCAGCCCCCGGGAGGGAGAGTGCAGCTGCCTGCGCCTCGGCTGGCTCCCTCCCTCTGGTCGGGCATCAGGTGAAGGACCCTTATGGGGTAGAGGGACAAGAAACTAGGCCTGGGCAGATATCAGGGGCTTCTTAAGAGGTTAGATGTTCCCCAGAGTCCAGCGGGCAGGATGTTCTCTGGGAAGGAAAAGTCAATCCCCTTCAGAGAACCTCTAGGCATGCCCAGAGCAGAGCTGCCACTCCCCTTCGGAGAGTCTCAGCACTCTCCTCAGCTGGTTCCCTCAGCACTCTCCTCAGCACTCTCCTCAGCTGGTTCCCTCAGCACTCTCCTCAGCACTCTCCTCAGCTGGTTTCCTCAGCACTCTCCTCAGCACTCTCCTCAGCTGGTTCCCTCAGCACTCCCCTCAGCACTCTCCGGTATGCTAATTGTCCCTCCGAACCAGCCAATCCCGTGCCACCTCTGCATTCCATATGCTAATTCGTTGCCTATATAACCTGTGTGAAACTGCCGCTCAGGGCTCCTCACTGCCTGAGGTGGGGGCCCGTTTGCGCAAACGTTCAATAAAAATCTCGTGCTTTTTGCATCAACTGGTCTGGATCTTTGGGCGTCCTCCCGAGCAAGTGGGCATCTCTGCAACTGAGAGGTCCAACATTTTGGTGGCCCGTACGGGGGTTTTAGGTCCCCCTCAGACCCATTCTTTGCGGATCAGTTGGAGGTATAATTAAGTGTTTTCTGTTTGTTGTTCTTCGTCTTGAGTGTTCTGACTGGCCAGTACCTGACTCTGTGAGACCAGTGGGGGAGGCAGGCGTGCCCAGCAACCCCTGCTCCGTTTCCCGGAGTATGCTCCGGTCTGTGAGACCAGTGGGGGAGGCAGGCGTGCCCAGCAACCCCTGGTCCATTCCCCGGAGGACACTCCGGTCTGTGAGACCAGTAGGGGAAACCCTCGGTCCGTTCCCCCGGAAGACGCTCCCGGGGTGGTCTGGAGGTGGGTCGGAGACCAAGTCTCCCTCCTTCCCGGGGAGGGCTGGTCAGGCAGCCGCTCCCAAAAATAGCGCAATAGCGTTCGATTTGTCCTAGCCATGTGGTTTGTCTTGCTTACTGTATATGTCTGTGCATTGGCTGTTCTTTTTGTTTGGGCTAAAATCCTTGCACACATGGGTCAACAAATAACCACCCCTTTAAGTCTCACTCTAGATCACTGGAAGGACGTTCGAGAACGCGCGCGCCACCTCTCATTGGAGGTTAAAAGGAAACAATGGGCAAAATTCTGTTCCTCAGAGTGGCCGGCCTTCGAGGTCGGCTGGCCAAGGAACGGCACTTTTAACCTCGATATTATTTTACAGATTAAGGCGCGAGTCTTTCAGCCAGGATCCAATGGACACCCTGATCAGGTGCCCTACATTACCACGTGGGAGGATCTTTCACGTAACCCCCCTCCTCCTATCCCGGTTGTGCCAACCTCCTCCCTATACCCTCTGAAGGAGATTCGAGATCCAAAACCTGACAAGCCACCGGTTCTTCCGGCTGATCAGGACTTTCTGCTCTTTGACTCTCCCCCACCCTATCTTCCCGGCCAGCCTGCTCCCCCGCAGGAACCCCCACAACAACCAGAGCGGGATGTGCAACCTTCTGCACCATCCCCTGATTCCACGAGGGCAGGGGAAGAAGTCTCAGCGCCTTCCCCGCCCTCCAGCCGCTTGCGCCTCCGTTGGGGGCAGGCAGGGGGCTCGGGAAGCGTCTGGACTTCACAGGCCTTTCCTCTTCGTTCGGTGGCTGGCCAGATGCAGTACTGGCCATTTTCTGCTTCCGATCTTTACAATTGGAAAACCCATAACCCCTCTTTCTCTCAAGACCCCCAGGCTCTGACTGGGCTGATCGAGTCAATTTTATTGACTCATCAGCCCACCTGGGATGATTGTCAGCAGCTTCTGCAGACCCTCCTCACTACTGAGGAAAAGCAGCGTGTCTACCTTGAGGCACGGAAAAACGTCCCTGGAGCAGATGGCCGACCGACCCTACTGCCAAACGAAATCGAGGAGGCGTTTCCCTCAACCCGTCCTGATTGGGACTACACCACCGTTGCTGGTAGGGAGCGACTTCGTCTTTACCGCCAGATTCTCCTTGCGGGTCTCAGAGGGGCTGGAAAGCGCCCCACCAATTTGGCCAAGGTACGTGCAGTAGTACAGGGGGCTGAGGAAATGCCGGCAGGCTTCCTAGAAAGATTAATGGAAGCCTACCGTATGTACACCCCGTTTGACCCCCTGGCAGAGGACCGGCAGGGAGATGTAATCATGTCCTTTATAGGACAGTCAGCGCCGGACATCCGCAATAAATTGCAGCGGCTAGAGGGGCTTCAGGGGTATACTATACAAGATTTAATGAAGGAGGCAGAAAAGATTTACAACAAAAGGGAGACCCAAGAGGAGAAGGAGGAAAGGATCCGCAAGGAGCAGGAGGAAAGGGAAGACAAAAGAGACAAAAGACGTAATCGAGAGCTTAGTAGAATTTTGGCCACCGTAGTGCGGGATACAGAAAGGAGTAGACCAGGACAGAATAGGGACTTGGGAGACAAACGAAAGCCTCGGGTGGAAAGAGATCAATGTGCCTATTGTAAAGGAAGAGGACACTGGGTCAAACACTGCCCGAAGAAAACACAGGGACCAAAGAAGAGACCAGTTCCAATCCTGTCCCTGGAAGAAGACGACTAGGTGAGTCAGGGCCAGGAGCCCCCCCCTGAGCCCAGGATAACCCTTGAAGTGGGGGGCAGACCGGTAACCTTCCTGATTGACACGGGAGCCCAGCACTCGGTACTGACTTCAGAAAAAGGGCCTTTAAGCTCCAAGACTTCCTGGGTTCAGGGGGCAACTGGAGGGAAGTTATATCGCTGGACAACCAATCAAGAGGTCCAGTTAAGTACAGGACTTGTGACACACTCGTTCTTACTAGTGCCAGACTGCCCATACCCCCTCCTGGGCAGGGACCTACTCTCGAAGGTAGGAGCCCAAATTCACTTCCATGAGAAAGGAGCTACAATCACAGACTCAGGAGGGCGGCCCCTCCAGGTATTAACACTACGCTTGGAGGACGAACACCGATTATTCGAGAGGCCCTCGTCCACCATGGCTCCCCTGGACCCCAAGTGGCTCACAGATTTTCCTCAGGCCTGGGCAGAGACTGCGGGAATAGGGCTGGCCATCAACCAGCCTCCCTTGATCATAGATCTGAAGCCCACGGCCATTCCCGTGTCAGTTCGTCAATATCCGATGGGCAAGGAAGCTAAGGAAGGTATCCGGCCACATATCCAGAGACTGTTACACCTAGGCATTTTAAAACCTTGTCGTTCACCTTGGAACACCCCCCTACTACCAGTAAAGAAGCCTGGTACGGGTGACTACCGCCCGGTACAGGACTTGCGGGAGGTTAACAGGAGAACGGAGGATATGCATCCCACAGTGCCCAACCCCTACAATCTGCTAAGTACCTTGCCTCCGACCCACGTATGGTACACTGTGTTAGATCTAAAAGATGCATTCTTTTGTTTAAGACTGAGCCCTCAGAGCCAATCCATCTTTGCTTTTGAGTGGAAAGACCCAGAGACCGGGTTTTCAGGACAACTCACCTGGACAAGGTTGCCCCAAGGATTTAAAAACTCGCCTACCTTGTTTGATGAAGCTCTGCACCTAGATTTGGCCGACTTCCGAGTCAACCATCCGGACCTGATCCTCCTGCAATATGTGGACGACCTCCTCCTTGCCGCTGAAACTGAGCAGGACTGCCTAAAAGGTACCGGGGCCCTGCTACAGAGACTGGGGGAATTGGGCTATCGAGCCTCCGCGAAAAAGGCCCAAATATGTCAGAAACAGGTGGCCTACCTAGGCTACCTCCTAGAAGGAGGGCAACGGTGGCTGACAGAGAGCCGAAAAAGGGTGGTTGCTCTAATTCCACCCCCCACCGATGCCAGAAAGATGCGGGAATTCCTCGGGAGTGCGGGATTCTGCCGCCTTTGGATTCCTGGGTTTGCAGAGCTGGCAGCCCCATTGTACCCCCTCACGAAGTCCAATGCTCCCTTTCAATGGAGAGAAGAGCAACAGCGGGCGTTTGACAACATAAAAAAGGCCCTATTGTCAGCCCCAGCCCTGAGCCTCCCTGATATGACCAAGCCTTTCACATTATACGTGGACGAGAACAAGGGAGTGGCGAAGGGAGTGCTAACACAAATGCTTGGACCCTGGAAAAAGCCGGTGGCATACTTTTCAAAAAAGCTAGACAATGTAGCGGCCGGCTGGCCTCCGTGCCTCCGCATGATAGCGGCCGTGGCAGTTCTGGTGAAAGACTCGGATAAATTGACTCTAGGCCAACCTCTCACCATAGTGGCACCTCATGCTGTGGAGACAGTTATCCGCCAGCCACCAGATCGGTGGCTCTCAAATGCTCGGATAACTCATTACCAGACTATGTTATTAAACTCAGAGTGGGTCCGGTTTGGGACTGCCACCTCTTTAAACCCGGCCACCCTGCTCCCGGAACTGGGGCCCCAGGCCCAGGTAATCCATAACTGTCACCAAATCCTGGCTGAGGCCCACGGCACCCGAAAAGACCTAACCGACCAGCCTCTGCCGGATGCCGAAATGACCTGGTTCACGGATGGGAGCAGCTTTCTACAGAATGGTGAGCGGAGGGCTGGGGCAGCGGTGGTGGATGGAAAAACTGTTATCTGGTCAAGTGCCTTAAAGCCTGGAACTTCTGCTCAAAAAGCCGAGCTCATAGCCTTAACTCAAGCTTTAAAACTGGCACAAGACAAAAAGGTCAACATTTACACAGACAGTCGGTATGCTTTCGCCACTGCCCATGTACATGGGGAGATATACCGGCTAAGGGGCCTCTTAACCTCAGCAGGCAAGGACATTAAAAATAAGCAGGAAATCCTAGATCTTCTACAGGCCCTGTTCCTGCCCAAAATGTTGAGTATAATTCATTGCCCCGGGCACCAACGAGGAGACGACTCCGTAGCAAGGGGAAACAGGATGGCAGACGAGGCCGCTAGGGCGGCAGCCCTGAGCCAACAGGTGCTCCCGTTAAAGACAATTGAGCCCACCCAAGTATCGAGGGAACCACCTTTCCTCTATTCGGACCAAGACTTAGATACGATCCAGCGGCTCGGTGCAGAGTATGATGAACAAATAAGGGTTTGGAGGCTCGGAGAGAAAATAGTCCTGCCACACCAATTGGCTAAAGAAATAATTACCAGCCTCCATCAATGGACTCATTTGGGACACAAAAAGCTAAAAGCAGCCTTACAGGAAGATAGGCAGTCTTATTACATCCCCGGACTTGACTCTTTAGTCCAGCAGGTGACTGAATCCTGTGTTCCGTGTGCCAAGGTAAATGCCAGACACCTCAAGCTCCCGGAGGGAGCTAGGGTAAGAGGAGACCGACCAGGAATCAACTGGGAGGTCGATTTCACTGAGATAAGGCCGGGCAGTTATGGGAATAAGTATCTTCTAGTTTTTGTAGACACCTTCTCCGGATGGACTGAGGCATTCCCCACAAAACGGGAAACCGCCCGGGTGGTCGTCAAGAAGATCATAGAGGAGATCTTCCCCCGGTTCGGCTTGCCTAAGGTAATCGGGTCCGACAATGGCCCAGCGTTTGTCTCCCAGGTAAGTCAGTTGGTGGCCAAAGCATTAGGCATAAATTGGAAATTGCACTGTGCCTATAGACCCCAAAGTTCAGGACAGGTAGAAAGAATGAACAGAACAATTAAAGAGACCTTGACCAAATTAGCGTTGGAGACTGGCGTTAAAGACTGGGTCCAACTCCTCCCTATGGTGTTGTTCCGGGTCCGAAACACGCCCTCTCATTGCGGGCTGACACCATACGAAATCCTTTATGGAGGGCCCCCACCAGTAGCAGGCTTGCTTGACCTTGCCAGTGACTCCGTTGCCGATGCCCCTAAATTACAGGCCCGGTTGAGAGCGCTCCAGATCATCCAGAACCAGGTCTGGAAACCTCTTGCAGCAGCCTACCAACCCGAGACGACAACCATCCCACATCCTTTCCAAATCGGTGATGCTGTGTATGTCCGAAGGCACCAATCTAAGACTCTAGAGCCCCGGTGGAAAGGCCCCTTCACTGTGCTGTTGACAACTCCCACCGCTCTCAAGGTCGACGGAATCGCTGCTTGGGTCCACGCCTCACACGTGAAGCGAGCACCACCTCCCCAGGGCCCCGAGGATCCGGATAGACCAGCCAAATGGAAGCTCCAGCGCACTCAGAACCCACTCAAGCTAAGACTTTCAAAAACTGTTTAATATTTATGATGTTCCTGGCCTTTCCCCATTGTTTTTCCAATCCCCATGCTCCACAATTGTTAACGTGGAACCCAACCCAGTCCAGCAAGAACAAAGTTCCCTCCCTCCAATGAGGCAGGCTCTCCCCAGGCCGGTCCAATAGATTTTAGGATTAAAATCTTTGCAAAAAGAAAAGGAGGGAATGAAGGACCCTTATGGGGGAGAGGGACAAGAAACTAGGCCTGGGCAGATATCAGGGGCTTCTTAAGAGGTTAGATGTTCCCCAGAGTCCAGCGGGCAGGACGTTCTCTGGGAAGGAAAAGTCAATCCCCTTCAGAGAACCTCTAGGCATGCCCAGAGCAGAGCTGCCACTCCCCTTCGGAGAGTCTCAGCACTCTCCTCAGCACTCTCCTCAGCTGGTTCCCTCAGCACTCTCCTCAGCACTCTCCTCAGCACTCTCCTCAGCACTATCCTCAGCACGTTCCCTCAGCACTCTCCTCAGCACTCTCCTCAGCACGTTCCCTCAGCACTCTCCTCAGCACTCTCCGGTATGCTAATTGTCCCTCCGAACCAGCCAATCCCGTGCCACCTCTGTATTCCATATGCTAATTGTCCCTCCGAACCAGCCAATCCCATGCCACCTCTGTATTCCACATGCTAATGGTCCCTCTGAACTGACCAATCCTATGCATGCGCATTAGGAATATGCTAATTCGTTGCCTATATAACCTGTGTGAAACTGCCGCTCAGGGCTCCTCACCGCCTGAGGTGGGGGCCCGTTTGCGCAAACGTTCAATAAAAACCTCGTGCTTTTTGCATCAACTGGTCTGGAGTCTGGATCTTTGGGCGTCCTCCCGAGCAAGTGGGCATCTCTGCAACTGAGAGGTCCAACAACACGAGAAACGCGACTTTGACTGGGGAGGTGAGGACCCTAGACTGGCGTTCCTGTGGGAGGATTTGGGGGCATGCACACTCCTCCCTGACAGGAGCGGAAGGAGCGCGAGTTTAAGATCAGACAGATGCAGCCAAATCCTAGACGAGTTGCTTACAGTCTACAAGTGGAGCCTCCGCTTAATCCATAACACAAAAAAGAAAATGATCCTGAAAGCTATCACACCAAACTGTTGTACAGATTAAATGAGCTAAGTAATGGAACGTGCAAATTGCAGTCAGGGTGCCTAATAGGTATTTAATAAGCACCCCTCCCGCCACCGCCTTGCCTTCTCTGGGACAAATACGCCATTGGTGCTGTTCCAGCTGCAGTGACTCTCACGGCTTCAACCCACCCGGGCTGCATTGAGAGAGAGCTCTAATTCAGCCTGCGCACAAATGCAAACTGACTGCTCCATTAGCACACATTAGTAACGCTCCCTGGTACTAACTGTGGGTGAGAGTCACACGGTACATTTTTGCAAACTCTTGAAAAGACTCTCCTCTCTGTACCAGCGGCTCCCGACGAGGACTCCCTCCCCTCACTCCATCTCTCTCCCTCTCTCCCTCTCTCACTTCCCCATGGTCCACTGTCTCTTTTCGTCTGCGTGCACCTTCAGCCCTCACCCTGGACACACTGACCTCCCCGTCCCCTGCTCCTGCTAAATTTAGAGGCGAGCTGTCTCCCTGGTGTGACAGGTTGGGGGGCTGTGGCAGCAGGGTCCCGAGCAGATCTTGAGCTGGCTGTCGGCGGTGAGGGAAGGACAAATGTCAGGGAGACCGACTCCCTGGTCACCCTCCCCCTGGCCCCTACAGCCGCTCTTCAGCAGCCTGTCTTGACAGGCAGGGTAAAGGGAGGAGGGCACGGGGGCCTTGGAAGTCTGCCTGCCTGTCACCGGAGCTCAGAGAGACCAAGGGCTTGTCAGAACACGAGTCGCTGGGGCTCTCTCCCTTCCCCAATTAATTCCGTCAGCTCTGGAAGGGAAGCACTGTGTGCTGCCCAGAACTGAGTCATCAGCACAGCTCCCTGGTGCGACGCTGCAGCCCCCTCCGCCTTTTCTAAGCACCAGACCCCAGCCAGGGCAGCAGAACTTAATTCAGCCCTCCGAGGACAGTGACGCCCCCTGGACAGCTGACGCCAGGGTGAGCAGCTAAGGACACTTTCTCAATGCCGGTCCATCTCAGGAATCCTGCTGCCAGAGCCTCTCTCCTGTCTTTGGGCATTGCTTCTTCCCGTCCCCTAAGTGTATCTGAAAACCAGCACCAGTCACTTATCACACAGTAGGGGGATCGCATGTCCTTTCTGAGAATCTGTTGGAAAAGGAATCACAAATCCTTCGAAGGTGGGGAGGCGACAAGCATTGCCAGGGACCCCGAATGCAAATGCCGTAACACACCAGTTAGCCCATTCTTCACCTTATAGCATCACCTGACTCTTAAAGTTGTAATTTAACAAATGCTTCGTGAGTCCCTGCTGTGCAACTGGTGTTGATGAGTTCGTCTACGTCTGTCCTATATTCTCCTCTCCAAGGAGCAGCCAACAAAGACAACCCACACCCACCAGCTACCCAGACCTGCATATTCCCAGTCTTCCCAAAGAGCCAAGTGTAGAAGAACTTCATACACAATGCTGGAAGGCCATTAAGTTGCCTCTCAGAAGTGGGGGATGAGGGGAGCTGGAAGGAGAGTGTTTGGGGGGTCAAGCTGGTATTTCCTTCACTTGTTTTAAAGATGAAGACTGGGGGTCCTGTTGAGGTCAAGCATCGGTGAGGAGGACCTGGGGCTCCTTTTCCAGAAGACAGCTCTCAGACAAGGGTTGCTCATGCCAGGAGCAGAAACCACACCTGAGTTCCAGTGTCAGCCCTGTCTTCAGTCAGCTGGTTCTGAATAAGCCCTGTCATCTTCTAAGCCTGAGTTTCTCGTTAAGTGGACATAGAAGGCAATAGGCACCCGGTCCACCTCCCTGGGGCAGGGCAAGGACCAGTCACTGATGGATGGGGAAGAGCTGTATAACCTGTGAGGTGGGAACCGTGGTCATACAGTTGTTAAGGTCCCTGACAACGGAAGGCTGCGCAGATGACAGCAGAGGTGACGTGATCCATGCAAGCCACATGGTGAGAGACAAACTGAAATAGAGGAGCCAGGTAGGCTTCAGTGGGTCAGCGTGACAGCTCATGCTTCCAGGAATACCTACACATGAGGCCTGCTGACCACAGTCCTGCCTCTAGCCCTGTGTCATGAGTACTGTTGTAGTTAAAGTCGGCAGTAGGGACCAGTGTGGTGGTGCAGCAGGGTAAGCCATGCCTGCCATACCAGCAGCCTGTTTCAGAGCATCATTGGGAGTCCTGCTGGCTCCACTTCCCAACCAGACTCCTGCATATGTGTCTGGAAAAGCAACAGCTGATACTCCAAGTACCTGGGTCACCCACACGGGAGACCGGAGGAAGGACCCCTGGCTGTGGCAGCCATCTGGGGAGTGGACCAGGGTATGGAATACTCTCATTCATTCTCTGTGACAGAAGAGAAAGGACAAAGGGTGTCCAGAGTGACGAGAGGACATGGGGGACATACATCACTGTGTCACCCTCGTAGGGGCCTCATCGGCTGGGCCGGCCCTTCTGACCTGGAGTTGTTATTCTCTCTCCATGTGTGAGCTCTCCCGAGCCCTTCCCAAGGAAGCTGCAATCAGCCCAGCAGGGATCGCATCCACCAGGACTTGTGAAGCACAGCCTGACTTTATGTCCTCACCGAAAGCAATGGAAATTCATATTTAAAGGTATGGAGTCATAAAACCGTGGGGTATGAGAAAAACACCAACCTTCGAGGCCTGGCTGCTCCACGCAGCTCCATACCATGCATGTTTAGAGCTCCCCAACTGCTTTGTGCTCATTTGCAGAAAACTGAAAACTGGCATCGTGCCCTTCACCCTCGAAGTGTAAGTCACCCAGAGCCATCCTTCTAACTGCAGAACCGGGAGAAGAAAGGCAGGGCCACTGCCCTCCCGGGACCTCAGGGGGCCCCAGGAGCCAGCCCTGCCCAAGCCACCTGTGTCTGTGACTCAGCATGGCAAGAGCCAACAGGAAGTAGACCGTGGGGGAAGGTCATGGACGAGCCAAAGGGAAGCTTGATTTTACATTTCATCGTCTTGTTTAAATTATTTTCTATTTTGCAGTAGTTAAGAAAATATTTCCACTAGAATTACACAAGCTATAGCTGAGTGCTTTCTCCTTGATTTATATTCGGTCATGTGTTGTTGACAAAGGGGGCCAGTTGCGAGCAGTGTGTTGTTGGGTGACTTCGTTGCTGTTGGGACATCACAGTGTGCATGCCACCTTGACAGTGGCAGTCGGTTACTTCATGTGGCCTCCTGATGCACAGTGGACACACAATGCACAAGGCTGCTGCTGACCCACCAGGGCACACTCCCAGGATGCATTTCTTATAAGCAGAAGGATACAGTCTAAAATAGTGATGAAATGTGTAGTGTAGTAAATACATAAGCCAGCAACATAGTCACTTATTACCATCCCCAGCCATTTGGTTCTGTGCATGATTGTATGTGCTATGCATTTACACGGCCAGCAAGCCAACAGTTTTACACCAGCACCCCCACAAGCACATAAGGAATACACTGTGCTATGATGCTGCAATGGCAATGATGTCACCAGGAGACAGGAATTCTTTAGCTTCTCTACAATATTAAAATACCAATACATTACTGATCGAAATGTTTTGCCATACACGATTGCATTAAAATGCCAGTCTCCTGGCTTCATTAACTGAGGATAGTTTCATTCAGAGCCACCGTGTGTGGGACAGACATAGACACATGCATGCACACTCCTTCCAAATACAGTGACACACACGCAACCTTTGCTTCCCTGATACGTCCAAGCAAAGCTCTGCTCTCACCCTACCTTCACCCATGTCGTCTGGATCACCACAGTCCTAGCACTGCAGATAGGGGAAACTGAGTGGAAAGCCCGTGTTTCCTGTGCACGTCCAAGGCCATGGAGGTCCGGGCTCACATCTGTGTCGCAGCAGCCGCAGGCCTCCCTCTGGGTGCTGACCACAGGGAGCAGATTTAGGAGGACTCCAGCAGAGCCTGGACTTGAGCCAATCCCCCAAAGCCCTAGGCTGGAGCTCAGGCTGAGACAGCCAGGAAACATTTAGCCGTGAGAGCAAGCAGCCTGGGTGCACAGGCTCCAGGAACAGGGAGGCATCCTGCAGTACCAGAGTCCTCCCCGAGTGCAGGATTCAGGGAGGGAAGCGGGGGCCATGTTGTCAGCAGGCTGGGGTGGAGGCGGGGGGAGGGGTTGGAAATCAAGGGCACAGAGAGGAAGGCCAAGGCTGCCAGCCTAAAAACCCTGCTCGGGGGAACCATGAATACCAGTGGCTGCTAATTTCAAGCTGCCTGGCAGAGAGACAGGAAATCCCTCTGAAGCAGGTGCTGTGCCCTTTGTTCAATCCAGGCAAGATGAGTTGGAACCTGCTGGGTTCTGAGGCCCATTTTCAATTCCCTGGAAATAGGTTTTGGTCTTCAGAAATCTACAGCCCAGCAATCAGACACCCTGACTACGAGACAAAGGACATGGGGGGGGGGGACAGGCATTCAAGTTCTAAAATGCACCATCTGGGCAGAACCTTGACTCCATCTTCAAAACACCAGGTCTATCCTAGACACACGTTGCTCTCGTCACGCTGCACACATTCAGAAGTAAATCGCAGCAGAATAAGAGTGAGTGCTTTCTGTGTGCTCCCAAGCTCTCTGTCCTTTCTCCAAGGGCTGCACAGCCCATGGCTGACAGTGGG
Source organism: Lepus europaeus (assembly GCF_033115175.1). Classification (NCBI taxonomy): domain Eukaryota; kingdom Metazoa; phylum Chordata; class Mammalia; order Lagomorpha; family Leporidae; genus Lepus; species Lepus europaeus. The sequence goes on along the minus strand of NW_026909167.1, from coordinate 6,798,671 downwards.
AACCAAGTGCGAGACCGCAGTCTCACCCAGCAGTGGGGAAGCGGGGACCCGTTCGTACAGAGCCAGGCCTCCCCATGAAAGCTGCTAACTTCCTGCGCAGTGCAAAACTCTGCTGTAGCAGCAGCAGCAGTCATTGTCACATTGTCACAGTAATAAAGCGACAGCCAGGGAATGGCTCTTGAGGACAGACCCAGGGTCTCGCTCTTCTCCATCTCCTGCAGAGCCTGACACAAAACGGGGTTCAGCAGCTGTTGGTGAGGGAATACATACAGTGCCAATGGAAGGGACATAGAGAGAAAGTGTCCGGCCTCCCAGGGTAACCATAGCTTTCTCTGCTACATAAAAACAGCTCATTTCCCACCCAGTGACTTGTTTGAGGGGCCGTGACTCAGAGAGGGTCCCCCTGTCTTCGTATTGCTATGAACCCCAGGAAAGCCATGTCGCTGGGTCCCAGAGGGGCCAGCTCCTGCTCCCTCTCCTGACCATGCTGGAGCTCCTCCTCACTGACCACTGGCCTCTGAGCCCCTTGTCTGGGCCCCCTGCCCTGTTCTTCCCCACCCACAGGCACCCTCTCGCCTTCCAGGCCCCACACCAAGGCTGGCACTGGCTACATAGCGTCAGGACTACCTTGGTCTTTGAAGGTCAACCAGGAGAAAACAGTGGTGGAAAGGAGCTGAGGACCAGATCCCACTGCCTCTGTGCCCATCAAATGGGCAGTTCCCTGGCTGAGGGCAGATCCCTCCAAGGAGCTGTGCCTTGGTTCTCACAGATACACCCCCACCCTCACCATGTCGCTGTGCAACCCCTGGGACAGCTCTCTGTTTTGTGCTCCTCACTACCCGAATCAAAAGTCCCATATCCTGTGGTCCACAGCTCCATAGACTCCAAGCCAAATGGTTAACCTCAAAGTAGCTCCCCCGTGCTTAGGCCCTGACCACAGTGAGGGCAGCCAGCCCTACATCCTGGGGCAAAACAGCTCTAGGTCCTCCCGCTTCACCCTCGTCCTCTCTTGCTTTCCTGCAACCCAAGTGCTTCCGGATACTCCCTCAAAGACAGGTTCTGCAGCTCCCCGAGATTTCTGAGCAGGGACATGGGTTTGTGGCTTTGGGGCTGCATTTTTGTCTCAGATCTGCCACACGCAGAAGGGGAGAAAACCCTGCAGGGTCCTTAGCACCGGCAGCAGGAGTGCCCACGCCCAGCAGGCTCCGGCTGCAGCGAGCAGTCTTAGTCTCCAAGCACCCTTCAGCATCCCTGTCCTCTCTCTGCCCTGCTCTGTGCAGAGGCCCAAGGAGGGGAACTGTCAGAGCCGCCAAGGCCAGGTAGCAGGGAAGCCGTGGCAAGTACCTTCCCGCCACGGACATCTTAATACTCAGAGTTTTCAAAGAAACTTCCCGCCACAAGGAAACTTCCAGACGAAACTGACTTCCACTGAAAAGCATTTGCCTGCAGTTCTCCACATGTACGTTATGACAGCACCGGCAGTCTCCTGCCTTGACTTGAAATCTTGTCAGCTTGTAACGCAGGATGGAAGTGAGTTAGTGCTGGGGGGGGGGTATGTCAGTCAGGCTCCTAATTGCTTCAGACGTTCCCACGGAGGTACAAGACCCCCAGTCTGCCTTGGTGCTACCCCCCATGCCCCCCACCCCACCCCTCCTACATCTCTTAGAATGCCCGAGACCACTGTGGCCGGAGCTTACAGTCGGCACTCAGGGTTGCGAGCCGCTCCCTGGGTCCCGGGCCCGTGATGTGGGTCCTACCTCCTAGACGTCCTGCAGAGGGCCTCCTTTCTGGACAAGACAGCTGAGCCCCTGGGCCTCTTTCTTTGGGATCTGCTTCCTCAGCCTGAGCTCTCGTTGGCAGCCTTGGGAAGATGGGAGGCAGACCTGAGAGGGAAGAATCGCGCTCTCTCTGCTCAGAACCTTTCAGAACCACAGCCCTCCTCTCCCAAGCACCCTGTCCAACTCTCTATCCTCTCCATACAAACCACGACTGGCTTACAGCTGCACCATGCCCTTCCTCACCCAGAACCCCATCCAGGCCTCTCCCAGCCAATGCAAAGATCCCCCTCCTCTAAACCAACCCTGCTGTCCAGAAGAAGCTGCTCAGAGTCTGGGCCCAGAGAGGGTCCCTCCTTCCGCATGCCACCATGGGTCCTACAGCACTGGGGCTGTTCTACCCCTCTGCACAAGGCTCCCCGCACCCATGCCAGAGCCACCTGACACCCAAGGATGCAGACACCCGCCACCTTCCTAGAAAGAACTCCCCACACAGGGAAACGCTGCCCCCAACCAAGGTAAACACCCAAAGCCTTGCTCAACATGCTGCTAAAGGCTGGGGACCATGGGTGCCCTTTGTGACAGCCCTGTCCCCTGACCCCTCTTGTTCTTAAAGATCACAGCTTTTCTGGCAGCTGCAAGGGACAGGACCAATAGTATTTGTCAAGAAAATCGTATCTGTCCCGAGGCCCTGAAGGATGGTGAAACGGAAGGAGCCCCCATACTGGAGTAGGAGCCCCAGAGCAATGGTCAACAATTCCCGTCCACCCCTCCCCACCAACGTGCCCCTGTCAGAGAACTCCCAGGAGGGTAAGGGGGTCACTGTGGGGTAAGGGCTTGGAACTGGCAGTAACGTGTAAGCTTCAGCTGGGCCTTGACGTTGGCCTCAGGTTAACGGAAAATGGGGTTCTACAAGGGTGCTCCTGTTCTGGTCACACTGTTGGGCCTCTGCATCCCCATTTTTATTGTTGAAGGTCACAGCCAGACACACGTGAGCTCTAACACATTCTGAGAGGCGGAATATTGTGTGAACCTGGGAGTAGGGATGGAGGAGACCATGGGCCAGGTCCAGAAAGCACGGCAGAGGAAGATGAGGGTTATCCAGGCCTTAGGAGGTGACAGAGGAAGAGGGAGGGATGGGGTAGGGCACCTTCCAAACAGGAGGAAATTGTCCTCTGGACTAGGGCTATGGGGCTGGACTGGAGAAACGTCAGGTGGAAAGACTCATTTATATGACAGGAAGCTCTGGGGGAACTGAGGTAGGGAGTGTGTGTGGAAAAGCCAAGGGCACCAGTGATCTCTGCAGGGTGCTGAAACTGGAGGCCATTGAGTGTCTCTTCCCAACTCAGTGTTCAGTGGCTTCAGCTTGGAAAGTGGCTGAGGTCGGCGGTGGGAGACAGAGCAATGTTTACACCCAGAAACTGCACCCCAGTCATTGGGTGGTTGTTCTGCACGAGCTGGCTATGACAGCTTCCCCACTGTGGGAAGACAGCTGGTTTTCAGAGGCGATGAAAGGCCAGTGCCATGGGGTCAATATGCCTTGTCCCCACTAAGCTCACACTGAGGCTTAGCTCCTAAGTGGGGCAGGGTTGGGAGGCATTTGGCTCACAGGGCAGAGCTTGTGGGTGGACTGATGCTTTTCTAGCAGGAATGGGGAGTTCAGACCCTCTTTCTCTCTTCCACAAGCACCCACTTCCCTTCTGCTGTCGGCCATGAGGCTCTTACGAGAAGCCAAGCAAATGCAGGTTGTAGCTTTGGGACTTTCAGAATCATGACTTAAAAAATAACATTTTAAAAAATAAATTACCCAGTCTCAGGTATTCTGTTACAGCAACAAAGAAAGCAAAAACCAGTGCTAAAGATGTAGAAGCAGAACCAGGAAGGGGCAATGCCCTGAGCAAAGTAGAAGAGATGGCCCAGATGAAAGGGATGAACTCAGACCTGGGAACAGGTTGAATCCGGCTGAACCTGCTGCTGGGACAGATACCTGGGCCCATTTCACAGGGGGAAGTGATCCTGGTGTGGGGGCTGGTCCCTGTGTCAGCCTGGTAAAGCCCACCTCTGACTGGCCTCACCTTGCCAATGATGGGGCACATTTTCTCCAGACAGCTTCTTTACCCTCATAGCTCTGTAGCAAAATGAAGGCACAAGCAAAAAGCTATTTTTACAGCTGAACTCGCCTTGAACATACTTAGCCAGGCAAGTCGACCAACTTCATCCTACCTGGCCCCAGAGTGAAGCAGTTAGCAGCAGGCTTACCCGTTAGCCAGTCTGGTCTGCACCCAGTCTACACTCAGACACCCACCAGCCCAGACTGCTGCTCTGGTGCTGGGAGCCTGCTCGACTCTTCCCAGAGAATGAGGCTTGCTCTCCCCAGAATGCTGGCAGGCGGCAGTTACATTATGTATCTGCTCAGCGCTCAGGCGCGAAACCATTATGTTCACGGATCATTATTGACATCCTGACATTTGTCACCTTCTTTCATAGCAGTTAAATCTTGCTTTATCTGTAAATGTCACCATGTCATTTATTCATGAGCCAGAGAGTGATCTTCCATCCACTGGTTCACTCCCCAAATGACCACAACAGCTAGAGCTGAGCCAATCTGAAGCCAGGAGCCAGGAGCTCTGGAAGCTTCTTCCAGATCTCCCACACAGGTGCAGGGGACCAAGGACTTGGGCCATCTTCTACTGCTTTCCCAGGCCATAACAGAGAGCTGGGTCAGAAGTGGAATAGCCAGGAATTGAATAGGCACCCCTATGGATTGCCGACACTGCAGGTGGGGCTTTAAACTACTGCACTACAGCACTGGCCTCTCTGACTACTTTAAATACTTCATATGTTGGAATCCTTGTCCTTGGGGGACTGATAGTTGTGGCTAATTTCACTTAGGAAAATAACCTCACTGTTCATCCATGGCATAGAATTTTCTTTTCTTCTGTGCCTGCATAACTTTCCACTGTGAGTGCAGGCCACACTAGAAGTCTTGGCTACAGTGAATTATGCTGTGGCAAATAGTGCTAATACCTTATTTATATTGAACTTTAAATAACTTTAGATATATAATCAGAACTGAGATTATCAGATCATATAAAAATTTTATTTTCAATGTAATGAAGAACAAACTGTTTTCTGTGGTGGTTGCATCATTTTACATTACCACCGACACTGGACATGTAGCTGAAAATCTTTCTATCTTCATCAAATTATGCACCTGGGTTTTTTGTTTGTTTGTTTTTAAAGAACAGGAGCAGGAGGTCTTATTGGCCATTACTGGCCATGGTTATGAAGATCCCTCTGCATTTGCACTCAAGGTGAATCAGCATTGGGCTTCATTGTCAGTGTGGTGAAATTGCCCATCACCCAGGGAGAAGTGTATGACTCCGTTAAATACATTTTCAACTTCCTGCGGTGGTTCTAAAGCCAGGTCTGGAGGTATCCTAACCCCATCTGGCTATTAATACTCTTTCTGTTCCAGGTAACTTTCTGTTAGCAAGGTGGAGCAGAGATTTCTGTGTGGACATTTCTCTAGCTTAGGATTCACATAAAACATGAGTGCCAGCACAACATTCCTCTTCCCATTCTGCCGTCATGACCTAGATTGCAGACCTAACAGGTTGACCCAGATTTTAATTCTTTCAATAAATTCTTCCTAGATGGGACAGGACACCCTACATGAGGCTCCCAAAAAATACCCACAAAAGGGGAAGTAGTGTTGCAATGCCCAAATGGGATCAGAGTGGTGACCTTGCCTAGAGTTTCCTTCTTCAGGACAACCCATGTCACCATGGGATGCTTCCTGCCCAAATGCCCGAGGTGTCAATAGCAAGAGCTGAGTCAATATCTCAGTTATAAAGTATTCACATCCAGGATTTCTTGAGGCTGGGCCCCTGGAAAGTCAGGACAAAGCAGCAGAACAGATGGCTTTCTCTAGTGGGGCTTCAGCGAAGAAAGCTTAGACACCCTGAGTTCCAGGTCCTATTGTAGACTTTCCTCAAGAAATTGATTTCATTTCTTGGGATCCTCTTTCATGGGATTCCTCAGCAGAAAAGACCTCTCCAAAGTGTCATCCTCCATCTGCCTCATGCCATGTCCATAATCACACACATGTATGCCACATAGCCCAATCTGAAAACCCCAGGGAGTTTCCAGGTATAATCCGAACCCAGCTTTGCAGAGACAAACTGAGATCCAGGAGGGTTCCCTCTACCCTCTCAGTTATGTGACCCTGAAATATCACCATACCTCCTAAAGACTCCATAGTCTGGGCAATGGCAAGTAGAATGGCAATTGCTGGGATCTGGAGGTGGTGAAATGATAAAAAAACTTTCATTCAATGGGTAGAGAGTTTCAGTCTCATAAGGAAAAACAGTTCTGAATATTGGTCCCACAGCAATGTGCATATACTCAATACTACTCAACCATACACTCAGAAATACTTAAGATGATAAAATTCATCAGCTATATTTTTTTTTTGTTCAGGACCACACTAACAGTACATTTTAAAAGTGGTCAAATGGGGGCTAGAGCTGTGGCACAACAGGTTAAAGCCCTGGCCTGTAATGTCAGCATCCCACAAGGGTGCCGGTTCAAGTCCTGGGTGCTCCACTTCGCATCCAACTCTCTGCTAATGTGCCTGGGAAAGCAGAGGAAGATGGCCCAAATACTTGGGCCCCTTCACCCACATGGGGGACCTGGAAGAAACTCCTGGCTCCTGGATTCAGATTGGCCTAGCTCGGCCCACTCTGGGCATTTGAGGAGTGAACCAGCAGATGAAGATCTCTTTCTGTCTACCTCTCTTTCTCTAACTCTGCCTTTCAAATAAACAACACAGCTCTTTAAAAAAAAAAAAGTTGATTTGAAAAGTGGCCAAATACACATCTCATAAAAGTTAATGTTATGCTTTCTCAGAAGTGCAGTTAATACTTGTTAATTTTGTATAATCACTTATATTTGCCCATTTTCAAAATAGTAACATCCCTGATTCCATTTTGCTGAGTTGCTATGTCATTTTTTTTTTTTGAAATAAGAATCAGATGCCGGCCGGCGCCGTGGCTTAACAGGCTAATCCTCCACCTTGCGGCGCCGGCACACCGGGTTCTAGTCCCGGTCGGGGCACCGGATTCTATCCCGGTTGCCCCTCTTCCAGGCCAGCTCTCTGCTATGGCCCGGGAAGGCAGTGGAGGATGGCCCAAGTCCTTGGGCCCTGCACCCGCATGGGAGACCGGGAAAAGTGCCTGGCTCCTGGCTTCGGATCGGCGAGATGCACCGGCCGCAGCGGCCATTGGAGGGTGAACCAACGGCAAAAAGGAAGACCTTTCTCTCTGTCTCTCTCTCTCTCACTATCCACTCTGCCTGTGAAAACAAAACAAAACAAAACAAAAAAAAAGAATCAGATCCAATCCTCTCTCACTAAAGACACTGATGGCAGAGTGCAGAAGCCATGTTCTGTGTGGGTGTGGCCTGGGTTCCCTCCCTCCTGGCTGTGTTTGAGGGAAACATAATGTGGTCACCACTGGGCATCTTACACTTAGGTGGAAGCAGGTGTGCCTTGAGCTGAACACAGAGATGTCCATAGCCAGGGCTAAATCCTGGGCCCTATACATTCCCTCCTAAAATGTGCACCCCTGAGCCCCAACTCCTCATGCACCAACAATGCCACAGCAGGAAGAACAAGCATGACCCTTGCCCCTGCAGCAGGAGCTAGTTCTATCCTCACTTACCACTTGCACTGACAGGTGGGATGGATCCCTCCCTGAAGAAGTCCTGGAATGATGCTCTCAGTAGAAGACATGGATTTGTGCCAGGGAAATGCATCAAAGCTGGAGGATCATACAAGTCCAACCCCATTTCTGCATAACAAAATATTTCTTCTGTTGTGTTCCTTGGAGTAAAAGTTTTCTATTTGATTTTTTTCTTTTTATTCACCATTTTCTACATCTTGAAAATCAATTGATTCTTCTTCATTGTTCTATGTGTTTTTTGAATTCCTCATTTTGTTTCCATATTATTCTTGATATTCTTGCGTGTTCCTCTGTGTACTTTTCTAGGTTGAACAACATGCATACCCAACCTCAGATCATCAGAATATATAAGCAAATGTTGACAGCTCTGAAGAGATAAACAGCAAGGGAACAAGCAGAACATATCAATACTCCACTTTCAACACAGAATAGAATACCTAGGTGGGAAATCAGTAAAGAATGGTAGATTTGAACAATATTATAAATCAACTTTTCCTAACAGTTACACAGAGAGCATTCTACCTGGCAGAGGCAGAACATGTGTTCTTCTCAACAGCTGTCTAAAGTCTCCAGGTGGGATCATCTGTTAATTCAGAAAATATGCATCAACAACATTTAGAAAATTGGAGTCATATCATTGTCTTTCATAACTCTAATAGAATAAAAATAGAAATCAATTCCAGAAAAATGGGAAAAGTCACACATATGTGGATGTCAATCCACACAGTGTCAAACAGCCATTGGCTTGAAGAGGAAATCAAAAAGGAAATCAGAGAATATTTCAGTGGGTACATTTTGAGTTTTGACCTGGGATCCATAGCCACAATCACAATCCTCAATTCCAGGCTTGGTACAAAGAGAAACCAGGTGGACATGGAAGGTCACCAGCAGAAAAGCTCTCTGAACACTGAGAACCATGGGGATCTTTAAACAGAGCAGGCAGAAGTCTTCTTACTGCCCACAACAAATTAAGGAGACCAGGATGCTGATGCTTATGACTGAGTTCAAAGGCAAATTGCAAATTCATATATATTTTCTATACAATATAAACATCTCATAGTCGGCTGAGCTTTATTTTATAAATGGAATGATTGCACATAAGCTCCTTCATTAACATTTAGAAAATAGTTCAGTTTGTTCATTCAACAAATGATCTTCACATGTCAGTCACTAGACACTATTCTAAGTATTTGGGATGGAGCAGCAAAAAGACACACAATCAGGAAGGCTGCTTTTTAATAGGTCACACACTAGATTTGAGAAAATGAATGAAAATTCACACTGATGCTGTAATAAGTACTATAAAAACATAAGTATGTACAAAGAATGGGGATATAAAGAAACTGCTTTGAGGGCCGGCACCGCAGCTCAATAGGCTAATCCTCCACCTTGCAGTGCCGGCACACTGGGTTCTAGTCCTGTTCAGGGCACCGGATACTGTCCTGGTTGCCCCTCTTCCAGGCCAGCTCTCTGCTGTGGCCAGGGAGTACAGTGGAGGATGGCCCAAGTGCTTGGGCCCTGCACCCCATGGGAGACCAGCATAAGCACCTGGCTCCTGCCTTTGAGTAGGCGTGGTGCACCAGCCACAGCAGCCATTGGAGGGTGAACCAATGGCAAAGGAAGACCTTTCTCTCTGTCTCTTTCTCTCACTGTCCACTCTGCCTGTCAAAAAAGAAAAAAAAAAAAGAAAGAAACTGCTTTGAGTACTCTGAACAAATCAATCCACTTCTTCCTAAAGTGTAATATCCCCCAGATGCTTGATCCTGAAGGGAGATATTTTAGAGATTCATTTATTTTGCTGAAAGGCAGAGTGAGAAGGGAGATACACATACATAGGGGAGGGATAAAGAGAGAGATTTCCATTCACTGGTTCCCTCTCCTAAATGGCTTCAACAGTTGAACCTGGGCCAGACTGAAGCCAGAAGTCAAGAACCCCATCTGAGTATTTCATGTGGGTGGCAAGGAGTCAAGTAATCAGGCCATTATCTGCGAATTCCTAGGCACAGGTTAGGAGATTGGATCAGAAAGAACACAGCTAGAATTCAAGTTGGCACTCTGATAGGGGATGCAGGCATCATAAGTGATAGTTTAATGTGCTGTACCACAATGCCAGTCCCAGCAAGTGAGTTTTATGTTCATGTTCTCGATGATTATTTCCTATTGTAGATTTGCACTGGAACCTGTGAGCTAAACTGCAGTGGAAGGTGAAGAAAAGTCTATTTTCCAGAGAACAAATGTAGGTTTCAGTCAGATTTGTTCTTGGAGGATATTTAACACATCTCAGGTTGTTTCTTTGCTTGTCTTTTCTTCCAAATGTTTCAGTGTCTCAGGCTCTTTCACATATTAGTCTCCTTCTTGTGCTCCCCTCTCTGGATGGTCTGTTCCCAGGGCTCTTGTTTTCTCACCTATTAACATCCTCCCACTGTCTCTAACTCCCCTCATTGTGTAAATGAGGGCATAGGCTTTTGACTTGATGCAGGAAAAGTGCCACACATGCTACTTTAGCAGCCTCCATGTGATATCACTTATCACTTCCAGCTTTTGCATGACATGGGTAAGCTCCAGTGCAACAAAACAGCCCAACATGGACTGACCCAACAAAAAGCCCACAGACAAGTCACACACCATTCAGCGGAGATGCGCATATTTATAGATCAAGACACTAAGCATATTGCAAACCCTCAGCAATGATGTCAATGCTGCATCCCAGAATCCTTTCAACAGAAGGATAAGACTCAGGGAGATGCTCTAATTCAAGCTGTTGTAAGCAAGTATCTTTCTTAGACAAATACTGAAATTACAGGAATGTCTACTATGCAGGTCTTCATGCTTCACCAACATCCACCGACTTTTCAAAGTTTGGTTCACACTCTAAACTGTCATAGTAAATGTTACTATTGTCTGACATTTGGTGACAGTGTGCATACTCAATGTGAGATTTCTAGTACATGTAGATCTGTATGACAGATTAGCATGGTGTCTTTGGAGCAACCGTCTAACTGCTTGCTTCCAAGAAAATATGCTTTCTACATGACATCCACAGTGACCAACAGAAATCTGTGAAAACCATGTTCAGCACTGTGGTGCAAATGTTCAGCCACAACCTGCAATACCAGCATCTTGTATGAGCATTCATTTGAGTCCTTATTTCTCTTCTTCCAATCCAACTCCCTGTTAATACATGTGGGAAAGCACTGGAGTCATCACCTAAGTACTTTGGCCCCTACACTCACATGGGAGACCTGAATGGAGTTGCAGGCTCCTGGATTTGTCCTAGCTCAGCCTCAGATACTGTGGCCATTTGAATAGTAGATTAGTAGATTGAAGATCTCTCTCTCTCTCTCTCTCAACTATATCTCTCTGTCTCTCTCCTTCTGTATCACTCACCCTTTTTTAATTTTTAAAATATTTATTTGTTTCTTTTGAAAGTCAGAGTTCCACAGAGAGAGGGAGAGATACAGAGGGAGAAATCTTCCATCTGCTTGTTCCCTCCCTCCAGATGGCTACAATGGCTGGTGCTGGTTCAGGCTAAAGCCATGAGTTTGGAGATTCTTCTAGTCTCCATGTGAGTGGTTGGGGCTCAAACACTTGTGCCATCCTCTGTTGCTTTTTCCAGACCATTAGCAGGGAGCTGGATTGGAATGGAGCAGCCAGAACATAAACATATGGCATGCCAGCATCACAGGCAGTGGCTTTCCCCATTACTCCACAATGCCAGCCATTCTGCCTTTCAAATAAATACATAAATAAATATTTTTTAAATGAAATCTGTATCTTCCTGATTGTGTCTGTGAAATCATCTAGCTAACAAATGCAATGGTGTGATAACAATGCTACAATGAAGGGGAACCAAGACATTGGGAGCTGGGCCTGTGCCCAGCATGTAGAATATTTGGCAGTTTTTTTTAATGTCCTTTTTAAAAATTTACTTATTTGAAACACAGAGTTACAGGGAGAGAGAGAGAGAGAGAGAGAGAGAGAGAGAGAGAGAGAGACCTTCCTTGCACTGGTTCACTCCACAAATCCCTGCAAAATCTAGGATTGGGCCAAACTGAAGCCCGAACAAGGAGCTTCATCCAGATCTCCCACACGCCACACTAGCATGGAGCTGAATCAGAATGGAGCATCCAAGACTCAAATTGGCACCCACATGGTATAAGACCCCTGCTAAAAGTAAGACCCCTGCTAAAAGTAAATATTAAAATAATTCTAGCAAGGGTTAAAAAGTTTGGCTGCTGACAGTAGCCATTCCTTAAGATAACTGTGTCTCCACCTGCCTGCAGAATAACCTTGGGAAACTGCCATGTGAAGCTGCTCTGTGTCTGTGAAACTGTCTCACCCGATAACACTTGCAGGAGTCCGGAAAAGAGTTACAATAAGGTTCTGTGACTGAAAGGGCTAATCAAGAGACAAGATGGGGGAACTAAGGTTAACACTAACCAAATTTTTACTTCTGTATAATGGCTAAGCTTGTAAAACATGTGTTATTTTTAGAGAACAAAGAAGAACGAAAGGTCTCCAACCCCTTATCTTGTGACATACTAAGGTTTTACTGTTCTACTGCCATCCTTGTCCTTGCTTGCTTTAGCTGATAAAAAGAAACTGCCCGCGACCCCCATCCCAAGCCTCTTACCTAGCAACCATTAGCTTACCCAATAAAATGCTAGTAACCTGTAGCTTGCCCAATAGGATTGTAACACAATTAAGTATGCTAATGCTGTGGTTTTAAGCTTTAAATACTCTGTAAGCTATTGTTCGGGGCCGCTCTCTCTCTGCACCCTACCAGAGGGTGCTGCTGAGTCGGCCCATTTGCAAATGTAATAAACTTCCCTCTTTGCCTTTGCATCGATTGGAGTGGAGTTTGTGTTTCTGGGGTCCGGTTTGTGGGTTTGTGGGACGCCTGCTTAAGGGGTCTTACATTTCTTGGTGCGTTGGCCGGGAACTTGGACTCCAGATCCACCCTCCATCTCCCAATCGGAGGTAAGTCTTTTCTGTTCTGTGTATTTCTGTGTGTTCTATTGTTTGTCTGTACGGGCGCTAGGCGTCCGGGCGCTAGGCGCCGAAAGAGTGGAGAGCCAGTAGTAGGCAGGGACAGACGTGTTCAGGACCCCTGGCTCAAGCCCTGGAGGACGCTCCAGCGGTGTTCTGGGAGAGGCTGGCTAGGCCGCTCTCCCACCTGGCGAGGAAGAAGGGAAGGATTTCGTCTCCCTCCTTCCCCGGGAGAGGCTGGCTAGGCCACCGCTCCCATCTGGAATTTTGGTTTCAGTTTTGTCTCGTTCCATTGTTGCGCGCAGTGTGTTTGTGTGTCTTGTGATTGTGTTCTGTGTTATAGTTTATTTGCCCTTTGTCGTTAACATGGGACAGGGACTAACTACACCTTTGAGCCTCACTTTAGATCATTGGAAGGAGGTCCGAGAGCGGGCTCAAAACTTGTCTGTGGAGGTGCGGAAGAAAAATTGGACGGTCTTCTGTACCTCCAACTGGCCAGCCTTCAATGTTGGGTGGCCACGGGATAGAACTTTTTGACTCTTCTATTATCTCACAGGTCAAGGCTATAAAGACTCTATTACAGATGCAGGAAATAGGGTTAAAAAAAGGTGAGCCATAGAACAGTTCATTGATGCCATAGGAGTAGTCAGTCCTTGGTTCGCAGAAGGAGTCGTGGATGAGCAACATTAAAATGTACTCAAAAAAGATTTAAATGTGCATTTAAAGAAACAAAACAAGCCATGACAAAGGCTGGAAAAACTTTACTGCAGATGTAGAGGATAGGGTTAAAGAAACAAACCGTAGAGCAATTTATCAGCGCTGTTAAAAAATTTGTCCTTGGTTTGCTGAAGAGGGTGTTGTGGATAAGAAACACTGGGAGTAAAAAAATATAGATCAGTGTACACTGGACAGCCCTCACCCTGCATTTAAATATTTTACTTAAAGTAAATGTTACCTGTTGTAAAATTAATATTACTATGTAAAATGAGAAATTTTGGTAACCAAGTGTCCGGAGTACCCATTCTATTTTTGTATTATGTGTTAACTCTACCCTATTATTAATAGGAATGCTTGAACAGATTATGCTTGGTTTGCTTTACAAAAAATTGTAAATCAAAATATGCTACAAATAGTTAAGATTGCACAAACCTATAAGAATGTAACAATTACAGATAGTAATAGGCTACTATCATTATGGCTAAATGGTTACCCACCGTGTTCCATCCGCTAAAAAATTTGTTGTCTTATCAAAAAGAGATGTTAAATGTTAGCGCATTTGTTAATTGGACTGTGTGCGCCTCAACATGTCTGTTTAACAAGTAACAGTGCCTCAGATCTCCATGTCATGGGATTGTCTAGCCAGTTCTTAGGCTGTCTGCAGCATCTTGACTTGTTGTATTAAAATGGTACTGTTTTTTTATGTCCCTGACATTGGTGCCCAAGAAGCTAATTCCCCCTCAGATATGTTTCAATTTATCCTTAAAATGCCTTAAATATTATTGTATTTGCTAAATGTATACTTGTATAAAAATTTGTATTGCATTCTTATAATGTGTTAATTATGTCTACCTCTCAATGCAACCCTAGGGCCAAATGTAGGGACAGATTTTTGGGATGGAGAGGCTTGTATCTAGGTTCGGCTCTGGTAGACAAGTTTAACTTTGCTGCCGGATGACCTTCTCCTGCTCCTTGGGAGCCTGGCCAGTTCCCGGGGAGGAGGATAAAGAAATGTTTCTGATAAACAGGTGGGCATGCTTCGCGTCGCACTGCTTGCCTAAAATCTTAGCAATGAGCCACCCTTGTCCTTGGGGCTTTGAGAGGGAGCCAGAGCAAGAACCTTAATCCATTAACCCTTTCCAACCTGATGGGTTTTTCTCTTTGCAGTTAATGGAAGCCTAAGCAATGGTTCATATGCTGATGTCTAGTTCTTTTCTGTGCTGCTGTCCCTGACTTATCTGATGAGAGTGTTCCTTCACGTGCCTTGAAGGTTTCGCGTTTTTCTATTGCCGTTATGAGTCTTGAATGGGAAAACTGCAACGCAAAGTTGTTTATGTTGTTTATCTGTTTTCAGTGTTTGAGTGATTACCCAACTGATCAGAAGTGTACTAATTGTTGGCTAAACCGCTTGACTCTGACAGCTTAACTTCTAAACCGAGTCTTCCAACTTTGGGCTTCCAGTCGGATCCCTGGAACTCTCAAAGGATGAGACTCTAAAATTTGTTAAAGTAACAGCTGCTTGAGTCAATTCAAATTATGTAAAATGTATTAAAATGTTGTAAATGGTGTCAGACCTATGCTGTATTCATGTTTTTGCTTTCCAGCTACAGTGGTCTTATAAAAATAAGAGTAAATTCTGTGTATACAAGCCTTTATGTTGTTAACATTGGTTCAGAGAATTAAGTTAATGCCAAAGCCCTTTGGTTTGCTTGGAAGCTCACTTGCTCGGGTTTTACATGTCTTTGATATGCTTTAAACATGTTTCTCCTAACGATGAAGATCTTTTCAAAGTTGTGTCCATGTTTGCTGTCCAGGAGGAGTTATTCTTATGTTACTTAAAAGTATGGAAATGTAATTTTGACTTTTAATTCAGATAATGGTGTGGTATTCATTAATAACTCAGTGTCTTAAGCCATCTAGGCATCAATGCTAAGCAAAATGTGGGAAAATGTATTGTACTTTTCACATCTTAAATTCGATAAAAGAGACTGTTAGAGTTTGTTAGCATGTATTCTCATAGATTGTCTATACATAACAATTCAAAACTATGTAAAAGTAACTACAGGTATAAAGTTTCAAAAGGTGTAAACAAGTCATAAAAAGTTTTAAAAGGTTTACAACTTTAAAATTGTTTACAAAGTTTTCTTTAAGTTGAGTGCTAATGAAGACTGACCTTCTGTTACAACAATGAGGTTTTTAAAAAAAAATTGTGCACTAATGTTAGTAAATATCTGGAAATGGTCTAAGTTTTGAAATCTGTTTTTGCAAAAACTGTAATGTCTATTTTAACAGTGTCTGCTTAATCGGTTGCTCTGCCATTTCTAGAGTTAGGTCCTGTAAGCTCTTTTTGACTCTGTTAAATAGTTCTAAATTATGTAAACCCTTATGTTCAAGGTTTTATTTCTGGTTTATTCGACAAACAAGAGACATAGAATTCATGTTCTGCCAAAGTAATCTACTGTGTACTCTACTGTATCTGTTAAGTTCAGATTAATGAAAAGCATTGTTAAGTATTATGATCAGATCTGGTTTAAAAGTGTAAAAATCACCCTGACTAATGAATGGCTATCATTTCAGGATGTTAAGGAATTCTGTTTTGACCAGATACTCTAAGTTCTCTTGGCACCTTTAACAGACTTTCTAAAAATCAAAGTTCTAAATTATCCGGACTTTTGACATCCCCAGAGGGCCCCTGGAGATGTCAAAAGAGATATCTCTCATCTTGCAGAGATAATAACCAATCGGCTGTTTAAGATTAAAAGTGGTGCCAAGATGTGAAATGATGTTAAACTTCAGCTATAAACGTGTTTCTTTCTAGCTGCTCCAGTCTCTGGCTCAGAAGCCAGATCCTTTAAAGAGGGACTGATGAAGTCTCCATCCAGCTAATGCTGAACAACCAGGCATTGCTAGTTTAAATGTGGATCAAATGGGAGGTCTAGCCAAAAGGGAGATGGTTATGCGGCAGGTGCTAGAGAACCAGGTTCCAGGAGTCCAAGAAAACTCTAGTGTCCACAGGCTACACGGTGAAAGCCCGGAAGCCCAGGAAGTCAGTCTGGAGACCCGACTCAGCTGCCTCACTTCTCCTCTTTTCTCTTCCAGAAGGGAAGTTACTACAGTTCTGCAGGACTCTCCACTGTGATGTACGGTTTGATCCCCAGACCTTATGTAAAAAATGGTTGACCTTTTCTGTAATAATGCCTGGCCACAGTATAGAGGACCAAACAACATAGTCAAAATAAGAGGTTAAACTATAAAATAAAAAAATGCTGCCCTTTGGAGTCAAACTGCTAGGTGGTAATAAAAAATTATCTAATTTAACATGTTAAAAAAATCAGGTAAAACCTGAAAAATGACTGTAAATTACAGAAGGTTTGAGTAAGTTGCAAAAGGTTCGAGTAAGTTACAGAGGGTGTAAAAAAGTTACAAAATGTTAAAAGAACAATGGTAAAATGGAGGGATCCTATCACCAATCAATGGAATGGACCTGATCTGGTACTAAAATGGGACATGGGCTCCTAAGGGATGGGTTTTTCTATGCAGCCAATATGCCTTTACATCATTAGCCTCTGATAACTTCCGCAATTGCTCCCTGGGCCATGTGGCCCCGATGCTGACATCTGTATTTACAGCGGTGGATAGAGCGTGTCGGCGGCATGCTTCACCTGAAGACTGTAATGGCAATGTCATCCTAATAGGAGAGGACACTGCCCTTGCCGTGGCTGTATCAGTAGTAAGTGTTCCTGGACTGGCCCTTGGAAATAACCGTGGACTGCGAAGGCTTGCATGTTTAGTGACCAAAACAATCTTACTGCTACTGGATTGTCCAATATAGCCGAAGAATTGGTTCAAGTTTGCTACCAAACCTCCTTTGTAATCAAAAATAATTAATATTTGACTGTAAGTTTCATCTCTCACCTAATGTCAGACTGGAATGGTACTCAAAGACGGGTAAGACACTCAGCATCCTGTACCAACCTAAGACAGGGCTCTAGGCCAAGCGGCCAGAGTTACCGATGACGGGTAAGGACAGGAATGACTGAGGGCAACCTAAGACAGAGGCCATTCTCAATAAAATAAAAAGGGGGTTGTGGCAGGTGTGGAAACAGCACCACCACCCTTGCAAAAAATAATAATAATCAACGCCAGAAATATCAGGCCCTCCATAGAGCAGTAGAAGACGATATACTGGACCTAGAGCAGACCATTGGTAAGCTAAAACAGTCTTTAAAGTAGTATTGCAGAACAGAAGGAAAATGGACTTATTGTTTTTTTAAAAAAAAGGTTTGTGTGCTGCCTTAGGGGAAAAGTGCTACTTCTACACTGATCCATTCAGGGATCATCAGGGACTCTATGGCTAAACTAAAAAAAGTCCCGTAAAATTTTAAGATTAAAATTAGTACAAAAAGAAGAGGAGGGAATATAAGACCCCTGCTAAAAGTAAGACCCCTGCTAAAAGTAAATATTAAAATAATTCTAGCAAGGGTTAAAAAGTTTGGCTGCTGACAGTAGCCATTCCTTAAGATAACTGTGTCTCCACCTGCCTGCAGAATAACCTTGGGAAACTGCCTTGTGAAGCTGCTCTGTGTCTGTGAAACTGTCTCACCCGATAACACTTGCAGGAGTCCGGAAAAGAGTTACAATAAGGTTCTGTGACTGAAAGGGCTAATCAAGAGACAAGATGGGGGAACTAAGGTTAACACTAACCAAATTTTTACTTCTGTATAATGGCTAAGCTTGTAAAACATGTGTTATTTTTAGAGAACAAAGAAGAACGAAAGGTCTCCAACCCCTTATCTTGTGACATACTAAGGTTTTACTGTTCTACTGCCATCCTTGTCCTTGCTTGCTTTAGCTGATAAAAAGAAACTGCCCGCGACCCCCATCCCAAGCCTCTTACCTAGCAACCATTAGCTTACCCAATAAAATGCTAGTAACCTGTAGCTTGCCCAATAGGATTGTAACACAATTAAGTATGCTAATGCTGTGGTTTTAAGCTTTAAATACTCTGTAAGCTATTGTTCGGGGCCGCTCTCTCTCTGCACCCTACCAGAGGGTGCTGCTGAGTCGGCCCATTTGCAAATGTAATAAACTTCCCTCTTTGCCTTTGCATCGATTGGAGTGGAGTTTGTGTTTCTGGGGTCCGGTTTGTGGGTTTCTGGGACGCCTGCTTAAGGGGTCTTACAATGGGAATGCTGGCATCACAGGAAGTGGCTTAACCCACTATGCCACAACAGCATTCTCCCACCCCCCAGAAGTTTCGAGAGTTCTCCTTGGATAGCAAGTATTTGTCAAAGGGTGTTATATGTGTCAGACACTACAGTACCTTAACATGTTGACAGTGTTCCTCATATTCTGAAACTGAGATACCACTCCTCCAAACCTGTTTCCTCTGAGATTCAGTTTTGAACAAGACACTGTTGCCACAAGAGCCCATCCATCCTCCAGGTCACAAGGGATGCTGAAATGACAGCTGCTGTCAGCTAGCAAGGGGTCATAGAAGACTTCAGCACTGGCTGGGGGTGCAAAAAAACATTTAACTTTTGTAGAGACCTGGAGTCTGGGGCCTGACTCTGGAGGAGAGAAGCAGCCCCTGGGCTACTGGGAGGAAACATCACAAGATTTCCCTGCTGGGACCCCAAGTTACACAAAGATGCTGCTGCTCCCTTTTCTGAACCTCCAAAGGACAGGTTTTGTCAGCTGAAGTCTCCTCAGCCTCCCTGTGCTCCCTTAACCCACATGAGTAGGTACAAGACCCCACAGACAGGCACCAATACTTCACTGGATGGCAGTTTTACTGCATCATCACTGTTGCTCCCTAGAGAGTTCAATTGCCACATTTTGTTGATTTTTATTTGTGGAACACTTAAAGCAAGTTTATTCTTTAGTGTAATGTATAAGCCCACTGAGAGTGGTTCTGAGTTGAGGTGCTGAGGAGTCCTTGGTGTTTAGCCCCTACCCAAACGGTAAGGATGAACCCTGGGATGCATGCCATTTATGTGTGTGTTTACCTATTGAAATAGTCTTAAGATATCAAGCATTACAGTTATTAAAAATATCTCTTGGGGCCACTGCCTGCAAGGATGACATCTTACATGGGCACGGCTTCGTGTACTAACTGCTGTATTTCTTTATTTTTAAAGATGTATTTATTTATTTGAAAGGCAGAGCTACAGAGAGACAGAGTCAGAGAGAGAGAGAAAGAGGTCTTCCATCCATTAGTTCACTCCCCAGATGGCCGCAATGGTTGGATCTGAGCTAATTCAGGAGCCAGGAGCTTTCTCTGGGTCTCCCACATGGGTGCAGGGGCCCAAGGACTTGGATCACTTTCTACTGCTTTCCCAGACTTCAGCAGAGAGCTGGATCAGTAATGGAGCAGCTGGAACTCAAACTGGAATCCATTTGGGAAGCTGGCACTGCAGGCAGTGGTTTTACCTGCTATGCCACAGCGCCAGCCCCTTCTGCACTTCTGATCTAGTTCCCTGCTAATAGGCCTGAGAATGCAGTGAAAGATGACCTAAGGCTTTGGCCCTCTGCACCCTTGTGGAGACCCAGATGGAGGTCAAGACTCCTGCTTCAACCTGTCCCAGACCTAGCCATCACTGATAGATTCATCCTCTCTCTCTTTCTGTGTGTGTGTGTGTGTGTTCATAACTGCCTTTCAAGTATATACAAATCTGGTCAATCAAGCTATTTCCTAAAAAAGAAAAACACTCAAAATCAATGGCTGCCCTTGTGGCACAGTGATGCCAGTTGTGATGCCAGTTGCGATGTTGGAGTCCCATATCAGAGTGGTTTGAATCCTGAATGATTGACATTTTGCCCAGTTCCCTGCTGTTGTACCTAGGAAAGCAGAAAATGACCCAAATACTTGAGTCTCTGACACTCATGTGTGAGACCTAGTTGGTGTTCCTGACTTTTGGCTTCAGCTTAGCCTAGCTTGGTTGTTGTGATCATTTGGGACATGAACCAATGGATCAAATTCTCTGTCAGTATGCCTTCCAAATAAATCATAAAAATTCAAGGAGAAAAATCACGTGATTATTTAAATTAAATGCTAGGAAGCATTTGATTAAATTCAGCATCTGGCCTTTAAAAAAAAAAAAAAACCCTGTAAGCAGAGAAGTAAAATATCAGAATTTCTTTATTATAATTAAAATTGTCTATGATGAACCTATAGCAACCAGTATAAATAACATGACATTGAAAGCTCTTGGGGCCAGCACCAGCATCCCATATGGGTGTCAGTTGAAATCCCAGCTGCTCCACTTCTGATTCAGCTCTCTGCTGTTGCCTGGGAATGCAGTGGAAGATGGCCCAAGCCCTTGGGCTTCTGTACCCATGTGGGAGACACAGAAGTTCCTGGCTCCTGGCTTTGGATCAACATAGCTCTGGCCATTGAGTCCAACCAGGGAGTGAACCAGCAGATGGAAGACCTCTCTCTCTCTCTCTCTCTTTCTCTCTCCCTCTGCCTCTACTTCTCTGTGTGTGTGTGTAACTCTGACTTTGGAATAAATAAAATAAAATCTTAAAAAAAAAAAAACACCTCTTTTCCTGGGAGTTTACCCAAAGCTGACTCCTTAAATTCTCGTTCTCCAACATTGTACTGGAAGTGTAGTTAGGAAAGTGAAACAAAAAATGGAAGCATTAAGTAAAAGGATTAATTAATTTATGTTTAAGGTTTATTTATTTGAGAGGTAGAGTTACAGACTGAGAGAGGAAGAGACAGAGAGAAAACTCTTCTTCCTTCCATTGGTTTACTCCCCAAATGGTTGCAATGGCTGGAGATGGGCTGATCTGAAACCAGGAGCATGAGCTTCTTCCTGGTCTCCCACATGGGTACAGGGGCCCAAGCACTTGGGCCATCTTCTACTGTTTTCCCAATGCCAGCACCACAGGTGGAGGATTAACCCACTGCACCACGGTGCCAGCCCCAGATTCAATTTTTAAGCAACAAAATTTTCAATATATGTGGATCACTCTACAATCTACAGAGGCAATGCAAAACAAAATTTAAGCTAAGAGAATTAAGTGATATGAGTGAGTACAAGATCAATATATGTCAACTGGCTTCCCATGGAGCAGCAGGAAAAAATAGAAAGCCATTTTAAAGGACACAATTCAGACTAGAAAACCTCTATAGAATACCTTTAGATATTTTCTTTCTTTCTTTTTTTTCTTTTTTTCTTTTTTTTGACAGGCAGACTTAGTGAGAGAGAGACAGAGAGAAAGGTCTTCCTTCCGTTGGTTCACCCCCCAAATGGCCACCATGGCCAGTGTGCTTTGCTGATCCGAAGCGGGGAGCCAGGTGCCTCCTCCTGGCCTCCCATGTGGGTGTAGGGCCCAAGCACTTGGGCCATCCTCCACTGCCTTCCTGGGCCACAGCAGAGAGCTGGACAGGAAGAGGAGCAACCAGGACAGAACCGGTGCCCCAACTGGGACTAGAACCGGAGTACCAGTGCTGCAGGCCTAGTGAGCTGCGGAGCCAGCAAATATTTTTAATCATTAAAAAAAACCCCAAAATTGAAAACCTAAAAGGAAATTAAGCCAACAACATGAAGAGGATGAAAAGCTCAACATTCAGTAAATTGTGAGTGACTTGCATCCCTTGTGAAGGAGGTTATTGGAAGCTCCAGGTCCTAAGCTCCCAGCAGGATCACAGACAGTGGAGGGAGGGTCTCCAATCTTGTGTGGTTGGGTCAGCAGGAAGGTGACAGCAGCCCTGGCTCTTAGGATAGCTAGGCCCCCCGTGAGCACCACCAGACCTGAGCCCAAGACTCAACCCTCACTTCCCCCACCAGCCACAGCCTGGATGAACTGCACGCCTCCCCCCAACCCCTCAGGGCAATCTGGTAGGTGTGACTCTGATTGGCTGCATCATCTGATGTGCTGCCTGCTCACTGGCTCAGCAAGCTGTCCAATCAGACTCATGGGAGTGAGGTCTCTTTCTGTATGCTGCTAAACAGTTTCTCCAGTCTGATACTCATGGAGGTGCCACGATGCTCAGCCCTTCCCTCTCTGTGCACTTCTCGCAGTACAAGAGCCCTCAGAAGGATGCCTGGGCAGCTCAGAATCTGGAATGAGGTGAGTGTGTGGGGGCCAGGTGCCTCAGGCTTGCAGGATGGCAGCTGGCATGGGACCCTGGATATCTTGTTTCATTCCTGAATGTGGTGACTTTGGCTCAGCCCTAGAGCTCTGTATTTTTCCAAATTGTGTGGTTAGGGTTCGTGGGTCCTCAGGGAGAATCCAGACTTCATACACGGCATTGGGGGAGAAGCTGTGAGTTTGGGATCCCTGTCCCTTCTTTCTCCTCCTGGATCACAGAATTCCCCTCAGCTAGAAAGCAGGTCACCAAGTCCACAAGCCAGTCCTCTTAGCACAGCTCTTCCTAGGGGTGTGAGGCTGTCTCCCTGCATCAGCTCTCAGCCTGTGGCTGCTGGTTATGAGCGGACCCTGGGCAGGGATTTCAGAGACAGCCCAAGCAGAGGCCAAGAATCCTTTCTGGGAGACTCTCCCTTTTCTCCCTGCCTTGGCATCAGCTCCCTCTGAATATCTGTTGACACAAAGAAATGGTATTTGCTGGGCAGTTGAGGCTCCAAGACTGGCTAGATCAAACAGGATACTCACTGGGAATCCTCTTTCTCTGACATTTAGGTTTCATGCCATTTGGACCTGGCTTAGGTCATTTGTTCCAGTACCCACTGGTGGTAGATTTTTTTTTTTAAAGATTTTTATTTATTTATTTGAGAGGTAGAGTTACAGAGAGAGGGAGAGACAAAGAGAAAGGTCTTACATCCACTGGTTCACTTCTCAAATGGTTGCAACAGCCGGAGATGGGCTGATCTGAAGCCAGAAGCTTCTTCCAGGTCTCCCACATGGGTGCAGAGGCCAAGGACTTGGGCCAATTTTTACTGCTTTCTCAGGCCATAGCAGAGAGCTGCATCAGAAGAGGAGCAGCCGGGAACAGAACTGGCACCCGTATGGGACACCAGCTCTAAGATGGGAGGTCGGCACCTCAGGCAGAGGCTTTAGCCTAGTGCACCACAGCCTCGGCCCTGGGGAGATGATATTCTAAGACTCTGATCAGTCCCTCCACAAGGGAAATATTGTTTGGAAGAGTCACTGTGTGAAAATTTGTTTGTCTTGGTTAAAATACAGGCAATCAATGCGGCACTCTGACTGGGACTAGAACCTGGTGTGCGGGTTCCACAAGTGGAGGATTAGCCTAGTGAGCCGTGGCGCCAGCCAAAAATATCTTTTGATTCATGTGACCTAAGTAAGCATCTGATAGGTTGTTTTAACTTTGTTGATAGATACAAATTGAAATATCATCAGGGTTTTGTCCCTGGGTTTGCTGGTCAAGCAAAAGTCATATTTACTTTTTTTGGATACTCAGTCATAAATGTTCAATTTGGACAAGAAAAAATGATACAGGTTAGTGGTATAATGCAATGTTCATTAATTCCTGTTTGAAGTAAAATTTAACTCCTCGAGTTGTTCTTTGGCAAAACATGACTCAAGATTATAACCATGCTAGTCCAATATTTTAGTTTCTTAAAAAGTCTGTACTTGTTAATAATAAATTGGTAAACATAAAAGAAATGTTTTCAAACTTTTGTACTGTTGGCCTTGTAAAAGTTGTAAAAGACAATGGACTTTTGGATTTGACTACTTTAAAATAATTTGAAATTTATGTTTTATTAAAATGCTTTGTTCTTATTTTAGAGGGTTTTTTGGGATCACTTTAAATTGCAAATTAAGGAACCAATAGATAGGGGAGAGAAATGTTAAGGAAGCTATAAACATGACAATGTGTCTTGGTGCTCAAGATGTGTTTTGAATAACAAAGGAAGCAAGTGATCTTTGTCTAACCTGAAATAAAACTGGTGTTTGGCAAGGAGAGGGAGGTACAAAACAGAATAAATAACTTAGGTAATATAAGAATGTTACAGAAGATTTGTAGCAGATAATTTTGTGTGAGATTACTTTGGCTGAGATTAGAAGGAAATTACTTCTGAATGAGTTTCTCAAAATTGAGCATTGGTAATTGTTAGGAAAAGAGTTGCAGATTTTTGCTTCCCCACACAGGACACCAAAATGTTAGGGAAAGAGGTGCAGAATAGAGAGGGGGCAGTGTACAAATTTACAGCCAGACTGAACTTATTCAGAGAAAATAAGTCTGTAGAGGTGGGTGATCAACTGCCCACATGCACACTAGTGGAGCACGGGACAGAAGGCCCCAACCCCAGGGGCTGGGCCTTTTTATATTTTGGGTAGGGGCCAGCAGGCAGAGGGGAATTCCTGGAACTGGTGTTCCTGAAGGTGTTGAGAGCAGCTGGTCTTTCAGGTGGCTGTAAGGAGTGGAGTATGAAGGCAATAGGGTATGAAATCCAGTTGAGTTTCAAGGACAAGGAATACATTCCAGTGTTTACCTATTGTGGGCAATGAGGGAGAATACCTGAGGCTTCTGTCATTGTTCCATCAATCCTGACTCTGAGTACAGATAAGGAGAGGGGTGCCAATTTCTGTCTGGCTACTTCCTGCTGAGAGGGGGCTTAGCCATGGAGCCAGGACTTGAGCAGTGACCTATACTTGGGATCAGATTGATTGGAGAAGAGCAGTCTTGCATTGCTCCTGTGAGTTGGCTTGAGATAGAGCAGTTATTTGTTCCTGCAAGAACCTTTGGAATGGATTAATTATGCATGGCAGAAATAGGAGCACGATGATTATGAGGGCAAAAGGAGACACTAGAGCCATGGCCCATGGTGGAAACAACGGCCAAAATGAGGCAGAGTTACCTTGTAAATGCATCGTGTTAGTATGTCGACCTGAGCGAGGTGGGTCCTGTGGGGGTGGACTCTTATGAGGGAGAGGTAACTAGTTTTAATGAAGTAAAATGCACCCAGGGAGGGTGCCCTTTGAGTTTGGCTGCGGTGGGGGTAGTCAATATCACCTGGTAGGGCCCACTCCACTTTGTTTTTAGAGCAGCCTCATTTTGTTTTAGGTAAACCCAGTCACCAGGTGGAAAGATAGGAATATAGTCGGGAGGCAGAGAGTGTGGTTTGGGTAGGTGTGTGTCTGCATACATCCCTAAGTCAGAGCACATTTCAGTAAGAAGAGAGAAAGCCAGAGGAGGAGGAATAGCTTCAGTGCTCTGTAGAGGAGGGAAGCTGGGTGGAAGTGTTAGGTAAGAAGTCAGTTATGAGCTTATGTGTGTGTAACAGGCCTAAAGAGAAGACATCTATGTCCAGCATGAGATGCATCTGCATCTCAAAGTCATCATGACAATGTTTCAGGGGCAGCCCAGAGTTCGCATCCTGCCCTGCCCCCTTCTACCTGATAACCTGCCAGGTGGCGGTTCCCACCCCTTCTGCCTGACAAGCTTCCACAATCTCCCAGGTGCAGCCCAGTATCTGCATCTCAAACACCCTGCTGGCTTCCTCCTGTCTGCTAACATTTGCATCCATAAAGTCCTTTGTTTCAGACCTTCAAGAGAAGTTTTTCTATTTACATCCAAAAAGCCCTTTGTTCCAAGAGGAGCAGAGGTGGGGAAGCAAGACCCATCTCCTTAAAAACCCCCAGCCTCAACTGGACTGTGCGCTCAGCTCTCTGCATCTTTGCTGAGCCGCCCGCCTGGCCTGGTCATGTGTAATCTCTCCACTCAACATGGAACCTCCCTCCTTCCTCCTCCCCCGACTCTCAGGCTCTGTCAGGAGAGGTGCCCATCCGTCCCTACAGATGTCCCTTCCTAATAAACCTTGCTATTTTACCTCCCACTACTCTCTGTCTCACGCCTGAATTCTTTCTTGCGTGAAGACAAGAACCCTGCAATTTCTCCGGTAACAGAAGGACAGGCCTTCCATAGGGAATTTCAAATGGGCTAAGCATTAAGGACTTCTTGGGAAGAGATCTGATTCTTAACAGAGCTAAAGGGAGGAGTTTTACCCAGTCCAAGTAAACCTGGGTGGAGAGTTTAGTTAGAGCCTGTTCTAAAATTCCATTCATCCATTCTACTTTGCCTGAGGAGGGGGGACGATAGGGAATGTGAAAATGCCATGAGCTATGAAGGGAGGCAGATACTATTTGAGTAATTTTAGAGGTAAACTCTGGTCCACTGTCTGACTGATGGAAGCAGGCAATCCAAATCTTGGGATAATATAAACCATAACTCCTTAGTAGCACAAAACAGGTACAAGCAGTCTGTTGTACAAGCCCTTGTTACATCTGCATTAATCAAGTGAAACCTGGCTGGGGAGAGAACAGGGGAGGGCCACACTAAGGTTACTTTCTTGGTTCTTTATTCAGAGAAAGCAGTTCAGAGAAAGCATAACAAAAGGAGCCAAAGGAAAACAAGTGAAACAGTTTCTAGTATTAAAGGGACAGATTTTAGATTTCTTTTCTTCCTTCAGGGTCGCTGTGTTAGCTGTCAGATCAGCCTTGTTATTAGCTTCAGATAGGGATTGTTTACCTTTCTGGTGTCCTTTGCAGTGAATAATAGCAGCTTTTGTTGGCAACTGGGCAGCATCAAGAAGAGCTTTAATCAGCTTGCCATTTATTAAAGGGGTCCCTCGGGCTTGCCACATCTGGGCATTGGAGTGCATGATATGATAGGCATATCAGGAATCTGTATATATAATTGACTGTCTTTCCTTTGGCTAAGGGGAAGGCTTGAACCAAGGCTAATAACTCGGCCTGTTGGGAGGTAGTGCCTTGAGGTAGGGGCCTGGCCTCCATGGCCCTATGCAGGGAAGAGGAGGAGGTGACATCAGGATGCCCCCTCAATTATTGCATATCCAGTGGGAAAAGGGGGAGCTTTAGAAGCACTACCACCAATGACCCAATCCAGGCCTCTGGGAATAGGAGTGTCTGAGATGATGAAATGTAGTTAGGAAAAGTCAAGGAAGTCAGGACAGGAATGGGGTTCGAGGGGATGAGAGAAGTGGTGGGGAGGAGAGTAGGGTTTATAAAGGTTTATAAAGGTTTATAAAGGCAAAAACTGCAAAATCGGGAGGGGAATACATGGTTGCTAGGATCGGGGGGGGGAATACATGGTTACTGGGGTCAAGCTGACTTAAACCTATGCAAAACTAGTATCAATTATAATCTTGACAATACCAGTTACAATCTTAACAATTTTAATTATAATCTTGACATTAATCCAGGTATTGGTTTAATCATATGTAGGACATAGACAAATTACATTTTTATTATTAACCCAGGTGTAGCCTACTCACTTTCAAGCTTGAGTGATCATGATAGGGGGTTTCTGTGCTCTGCCAAGTGTGATGTAGTGGACTGCTATTGTTCAACTGTTTTAGATCATAGTTTCAGACCAGAGTCTCACGGTGTGGGGGGGCACCTTCCCAGAATGGAGTCTCAGGTTCTCCAAAATGGAGTCCCTACTGTCAAGGTGCTACTTCATAACCTCACTCTCCCCAGTCTGAGCGACTGGGCGCTCTTTCTGTCCCTTCCATCCTGATGGATGCCCTGTCCCCAACAAAGCCTTAGCACTCTGCCCTCTGTCTCACACCTGAATTCTTTCTTGCCTGAAGATAAGAACCCACAGTTTCCATGGCCTTCCCTCCAGTAACATACATATTTGTAATAATCTTGCTGTTTCATTTTGAAATCTATTTTTAATGCAGTTTCTCCTTTTAGTAGTTTCTACTTAATTGGTGATTTTCTTTTCAAATTTCTAGGCATCTCCTGTAAGGTATTTCTTCCTCCTTAGTTCTGACTCCTGTGACCTGACATTCAAACTGTTTATCTTAGAAGCCTAAAGTCATTCTTCTGTCTTTTCTTAATGTGTTTAATTTTTTTCATGTACTCAGACAATTCCTTCAGCTTTTGTTTCTAAGGGTATTCTTCTATTCAAGGTTTTCATGGGGCCGGTGCCATGGCTCACTTGGCTAATCCTCCATCTGCGGGCATCTCATATGGGTGTTGGGTTCTAGTCCAGGTAGCTCCTCTTCCAATCCAGCTCTCTGCTGTGTCCCAGGAAGGCAATGGAGGATGGTCCAGGTGCTTGGGCCCCTGCACCCACATGGGAGACCAGGAGGAAGCACCAGGCTCCTAGCTTTGGATCGGTGTAGCTTCTGCCATAGCGGCCATTTCGGGGGGTGAACCAACAGAAGGAAGACCTTTCTCTCTGTCTTTCTCACTAACTCTATCTGTCAAATAAATTAAAAAAAAAAAGATTTTCATGCTCTTAATACTATTTTTAGACAGGAAGATAGAAATTAGCCTATGTGTGTGAAAGCAGCCATGGGAAACAAAACATGTGCTCTGCAGAAGGAATGCAGCAGCCTTAGAGGCAGGCCTGGGAAAGCAGCCCAGCACTTTACACTACAAAACCCTGCCCCTCCAATAAAGGCACACCAGGAGAAACCTGTTTGCTTGGTGCAAAGGAGGGTACTGAGTCTGATAACGTTACCTAATTTTGCACCTGAGAAATATTTTGTTCATGAGTGGGGTGTGTGTGTGTGTGTGTAGAAACAGTGAGAAGTAGACACCCAACCCTTAGAAATCCGAGTTATTAAGTCCTCCTCATAATCAACTTCATAGGGGCATCTGTCGAAATTTACAGTAGGTTTTTAAGAGAGCAAGGGAGCCCCAGGTCTCTGTTAGGCTGAGACAGAGCTGAAGGACACAGGTGCTGGAAGGTTTGAGGACCACCAGGAGGAATCAGAGAACTTAAGCACTGTCATTGATCTAGCGACAAGCCATGACATCTGAAACCAGAGACTGGCAACTCTGCCATGAATCACCACACCAAATTAATGGGGGAAAATGGCGATGAAGGAAGGTGCCTGGGGTGCCTGTCTCACAAGGAATTTCCATGTGGACAGGCAGTGAGCAAAGCAAGATTTATTTACATGAGAAAGCTCTTGCCACAGCAGCCACTAGGGGGTCTCCAAAGAGGGACACCTGAAAAATGGAGTGCAGTTTTTGAACCACGATTTGGATGAGCAGAATAATAACAGCTAACAATCTCATCAGAAGGACAGAATCATAATCTTGTCTAGCCTGCTCTTGTTAAAACCAAAAGCCTTGGGAACTATGCAATAGGCAAATTCTCTTGGTAAAACTAGGTTAGAAGGGTGGGATTGTTAACTTCCCTTCTATTCTCATGATAAAACTAGAAACTCACTGGGCTGGCCCCTTGGCTCAACACGCTAATCCTCTGCCTTGCGGCACCAGCACACCGGGTTCTAGTCCCGGTCAGGGCACTGGATTCTGTCCTGGTTGCACCTCTTCCAGGCCAGCTTTCTGCTGTGGCCAGGGAGGGCAGTGGAGGATGGCCCAAGTGCTTGGGCCCTGCACCCCATGGGAGACCAGGGAAAGCACCTGGCTGCTGCCTTCAGATCAGGACGGTGCGCCGGCTACGGCGGCCATTGGAGGGTGAACCAATGGCCAAGGAAGACCTTTCTCTGTCTCTTTCTCTCACTGTCCACTCTGCCTGTCAAAAAAAAAAAAAAAAACAAAAAAACAAAACAAAACTAGAAACTCACTGTCTTGCTAGTAGACAGGTCTTGCCCACTCTTAAAAGGACTCCTCATTAGGTCATCTAGTCCTTACACCAGCCACCCCCTGCCTTATGACCTCTTTATAAGCCCCCAAATACCCTCCTCCAACAGAATGGTACTCCTGTAACCACAATAAATGCATTTTTCCTTTTCAAATGTTTACCTTAATGAAGACACTTGCTGTTGCTGTAATCTAGTGAATAATATTGGCATAAGAATTTCAAAAGCCCACTGAAAAAAGGAGATGATTAGGAATGGCAGGCTGTTGCCCCAACTGACAAAGAACCCTTCCCCCCTCCCCCAACTGAGGCAGAAAGCCCCTGGGGTTACACCCAGGACTCCTCTGACTGGGTGGTGGGATGTGCCTCAGAACAAAGCCTGAAAATCTGCATAATTGTCAAGTGAATAGACTGATTGTTTTCTTTGAATCCTCACCCTCCAATTACCCTGTCTCTTTATTTATTTATTTTTTTTGACAGGCAGAGTGGACAGTGAGAGAGACAGAAAGGTCTTCCTTTGCCGGTGGTTCATCTTCCAATGGCCGCTGCAGCCGGCATGCTGTGGCCAGCACACCATGCTGGTCATGGTCTCCCATGGGGTGCAGGGCCCAAGCACTTGGGCCATCCTCCACTGCACTCCCTGGCCACAGCAGAAAGCTGGCCTGGAAGAGGTGCAACCGGGACAGAATCTGGCGCCCCGACCAGGACTAGAACCCAGTGTGCTGGCACCGCTAGGAGGAGGATTAGCCTGTTGAGCCATGGCGCCGGCCCACCCTGTCTCTTTAAAAAATCCTCTGTACTGGGTGGTTTGGTAGAAAAGCACCTGTTTGGATTGAGAGAAACTTCTTTTTCTTTCCCCAAGGCTGCTGCTGCCTTCTTGCAATAAACCTTTACCTCTGGCCATGCCTCATCTTTGGTGAATTGAAGCGACGAGCATCAAGAGCTGGACTATTCCCTCGGTAACCACATTGGTGAGCTAGCCCAGAGGTCTGGGGTATATTCTTCAAGTGGCCTGACCCTCTCACGCTGGTAAGGAGGGCAGTGGCCACTTGTACTCCATCCCCAGAGCAGCTTGTGAGCTAATGTGGTGGTTGGGACTCTGGGGACATCCAGCAGCTGTCCTTTCTCTTCCTGCTGCGCATTAGCTACCTATTAGCACAATGGCTTCCATTGGTGTATGGAGTCAACAGCTCTGAGACTGAAATTTCTGTCTCTGCTCTTTGGGTTTATGGAATTGGGACCTGGCTTAGGTCATTTTTCGTGGTACTGGTTTGTGTGAAACTGGAGAAGACCCCATAAAATCCACACTAAATTGTAGCCCCCCCTTAAGGTTCCCTAGAAATGCTATCCAGGGTGCCACGTGTACTACCGGAATTTGGGGTGCCATACGATTTCACCACAGGCTTATGACTAAATCCCCAATATTAATAAGCCCAAGAGGGTTCTTGCCTAATATTTAGAGAAGACTTCTAAATACCAGTACAGATAAACGAGGCAGCATGGCACGTTTTAAGCTTTTATTTAGTGAGAAAGATGCATAGGAGAGTGAGAGCTATTTACGGGAGAGAGGTGAGTAGGGTTCATACCAAGCACCAGGAACCAGCCACAGGGATGAGCCTCTAGGCCAGGAAGCCTAGAGCACATGGCCAGAAGGCCATGCACCCTGGAGGTGCAGGGCTACAGCAAGCCCTGTCCTGGCAAGAGGCCAGGGAAGAAGAGCAGCCGGGGCCACACCGTGGCTGGGCTTTTAACCCACTTCCAAAGGGGAGTGGTTAATTAACCTGCTTGGCTGGTGGGCACCCAGGTGTGGGCAGGTAGGGGAATGAGGCCACACAGGGGCATGGCAAAGGCATCAGGTAGGGGCCTGAGGCCACACGGGGGCGTGGCAGAGGTGTGGTCTTCCAGCTCACAAACCTAATCTATCTTTACCTGTATGCTTGCCTGCTTCATGTGGGAGACAAGATTCCAAGATTTTTGCCTCAGCCCCTCTGTGAGGAAGATTGGGATATGGTTTGGAAGAGTACTCATGTGGTGAAATACGAGTGGTTCAATTTAATTTCCATCCAAAAGCACCTTGAGTTGCGTTGTGGCTGATTGAGCAGCTTACAGTTACCATCCTATTTCTAAGAAGAAAGTGGTGTTCTGTTGTCATACTGCATGGCCTGTGTATGTGTTAAAGTTAAGAGAAGGTGGCTGGTAAGTGGATTTTTAAAATATTTATTTCATTTGAAAGTCAGAGTTGAAGCAGGCAGGCATACAGCTTAAAATTGATTAGGTTTGTGAGCTGGAAGACCACGCCTTTGCCACGCCCCTGTGTGACCTCATCCCCCTACCTGGCCACATCTGGGTGCCTGCCAACCAGCCAATCAGGTTAATTAACCACTCCCCTTTGGAAGTGGGTTAAACTCCTAGGACATGATGTGTCTGGCCCTTCTCTTTCCCCTGACCTCTTGCCAGGAGGGGGCTTGCTGTAGCCCCGCGCCCTAGGCTTCCAGGCCTAGATACTCCTCCATGTAGCTGGTTCCTGGTGCTCAGTATGATCCCACATTTTCCTCTCTTTCTTAAATAACGCTCTCTGCCTCTGCTTTGCTGCTGGTGATAAGCGGTGGAGAGCAGCTCAAAGTGCTTGCTGCATGTGGTTTTGGCCTGCTCTCTGAGTGGTATGGATACTACCCTGGTTTCCAGACTTTTCCCCTCTCTCCTACCTGAACTAAACCCTCACTTTCCTGGCTCCTTGATCTCTTACAAACCTATTGTAAATTTCCACAGATGCCTCTGATGAAATTGACTGTGAGGAACAAGAATTAATGCAATTAAAGGTGTTTTCTGAGCAGAGTGCCCACTGAGTCTGTAATGAGGATATAGTTATCTTTATGTATGTTGGTGTCCAGTACCATTACTGGGACTAGAGTTGCTTTCCAAATTAAATGCTCAAGTAAGTTTTTCAGGTTTCAACTGTGGAACAATAGGGTTAACTGAGGTTACTAACAGCAAGAAGTAATTCTATTTAATTGATTAGAACTTTTATTCATTTTTCTTTGGGAGTTTTAAAAAGGAGGAGTAACCATAATAAAACCATCTTCCTTCCCTTTTCGTTTTCACATTTTGTATAGCAAAAACCATTTACTGATATTCTGAATTACCTGAATTTCTGAATTTCTTCTGTGTATCAGATAACACCACCATTCACAAGTTAAGCTTCTTGGTATTTGGATATCTGTTAGATGCTACTAAGAAAGTAGAGATGAGCTTTCTTTTTAAAGCTTTTGAGGTGGTGTCACAGAATAGCGTGTTGTAGATACAGTCAACTGCTTTGTTACCTTCCAACTAGGCATCTGTAAATCCTGAAACTTAAGATGGCAGGTAATGTCCTATAGACTCTGCTGTTCAAGTTGGACACAACTGACAGTTTGTTCTTTCTCTCTAAAAGTGATAGGGGATTTGTAGCTTAGTGGTTTTTTGTTTATTTCTAATTTGCTGCTGATAATGTATATGAATTTAACATTCTGTGTAAACTGTCATTTGTTACTGCACAGTTTATGCAGTGTTGCTTTGCCAAATAAAAGTTCAAAGTAAAAAAAAAATCAAGTTATCAAGGATAAGAAATATTTTTTTAAGATTTATTTAAGTATTTGCAAAGCAGAATAACAGAGAGAGAGAGAGAGAGAGAGGTCCTCCATCCACAGGTTCCCTCCCCAGAGAGAGAGAGAGAGAGAGGTCCTCCATCCACAGGTTCCCTCCCCAGAGAGAGAGAGAGAGAGGGAGAGAGAGAGAGGTCCTCCATCCACAGGTTCCCTCCCCAGAGAGAGAGAGAGAGGTCCTTCATCCACAGGTTCCCTCCCCAGAGAGAGAGAGAGAGAGAGGTCCTCCATCCACAGGTTCCCTCCCCAGAGAGAGAGAGAGAAAGAGAGAGAGAGGTCCTCCATCCACAGGTTCCCTCCCCAGAGGGCTACAATGGCTGGAGCTTGCTGATCTGAAGCCAAGAGCCAGGACCCTCATCCAAGTCTCCCACATGGGTGCAGTGGCCAAAGGATTTGTGCCATCCTCCACTGCTTTTCTAGGGCATTTTGAACCAGTGCTCTTATGAAATGCCAGCACTGCAGGTGGAGGTTTAACCTACTATGCCACAGTGCTGGCCCCAATAAAAAGAATTCTAAATGAACTTACCAAACTTTAGAATTGTTTAAAGTTTTATTTATGTATTTGAAAGGCTGAGTTAGAGAGTGGGACAGACATCGTCAACCTACTGGTTCAATCCCAGATCTCTGCAGCAAACAAGCACTGGGCCAGACTGAAGGCAGGAGCCTGGAGCTCCATTCAGGCCTCCTACATCAGTAGCAGGGGCCTAAACACTTGTGCCATTTTCCTCTGCTCTTCCCAGGCCATTAGCAGGGAGCTTGATCTGAAGTAGAGCAGCTGTGACATGTGACCCTATGGATGCCAGCATCACAGGTGGTGGCCTTACCCACAACATCACAATTCCAGCCCTGACATTAAAAATGTTCAAGGTTCAGCCAGCATCGTAGGTTAAGTGCAGTCTATCATACCTGCACCCCTTAAGAGTGCTTCTTTGAGTCCAGACTGCTGCACTTCTAATCTAGCACCCTGTGAATGTGCCTGGGATAGCAGAAGATGGCCCCAGTGCTGGGACCCCTGCCACACATGTGGGAGAACCACATGGATTTCCCTGGCTTCCGGCTTCTTCAATCTGTCCCAGCTCTGGCTGCAATCAGTTGGGAAGTGATCCCGATGATCACTTTCTCATTGTCTTTTTTGGAATTCTTTCAAATAAATAAAATCAGGATTTATACCCTATATTAAGTTAGTAATTTTTTTACAAAAATATAAATATTAATGATAATTTTTTGCAAGAGGTTTTTCATATTTGATTTTAAAGTCGAATAACTTTCTACAACACATTTATTTATTTGAAAGGCAGAGATACAAAGAGAGAAAGAGGGAAAGAAAGAGATCTTCCATCCAATGACACTACCCAAATGACTGGGGGTTGGGTCAGGCAGGAGCCAGGAGCTTCTTCTGGGTCTCCCATACAGGTTCAGGGGCTCAAGTACCACATTTCTCTGCTTTGCCCAGGTGCATTAGTAAAGAGCTGGATTGGAAGTTGAGCTGCTGGGATTCAGCTGAGCTGGTACCCACATGAGGTGCTGGCACTGAGGTGCAGGCTTAGCCTTCTATGCCACAGTGCCTGCCCCAGTCTAATAACTTTAAAAAATTTTGAGAGAGAGAAAGAGAGGGAGAGGTAGAGTGAAATGTCTTCCATCTACTAGTTCACTCTTCAAATACCCACAATGGCTGGAGCTGAGCCAATCCAGAACAGGAGCCAGGAGCTTCTTGCAGATCCCCCAAGCTCAAGCACATTTTGCACTGCTTTCCTAAGATTAGCCTACAATGCCCCTCTAAATAACATTTTCAACCATCTAGTCAACTGCATCTTCTTGTTTTTTATTGTTTTTATTTATTTGACAGAGTTAGACAGTGAGACAGAAAGGTCTTCCTTCCATTGCTTCACCCCCAAATGGCTGCTACGGCTGTTGCTGTGTGGATCCGAAGCCAGGAGCCAGGTGCTTCCTCCCTGTCTCCCAGGTCTCCCATGTGGGTGCAGGGGTCCGTGCACTTGGGGCATCCTCCACTGCCTTCCTGGGCCACAGAAGAGAGCTGGACTGGAAGAGGAGCAGCTGGGACTATACCCAGCACCCATACAGGTTGCCAGCACTGCAGGTGAAGGGTTAACCAAGTGAGCCACCAACTGCTTTTCTAGGATTAGCCTACTACGCTACAGTGCCTGGCCCCTCTATCTCCTCAACTGTAATTTTTTAAAATTTCCATTTGATTGACTCCTTCCCAACAACTAGCCATCTCTTATAAGCTATTTTCTCCTCCTTTATTGTTTAGTTATGGCCTGTCATTAAAAATGCTTGTCCTTACAGCTGACATTGTGGCACAGCAGGTTAAGATGCTGCCTGTGATGGCAGCAACCCATATGGGCACTGGTTTGATTCCTCGTGGCCCACTTCTGATTCATCTCCTAGCTAATCCACCTGGCACACAGGAGAGGATGGCCCAAATCTTTGGGACCCTGCACCCATGTGGGAGACCTGGATGAGTCTCCTGGCAGTGGCTTCTGCCAGGCCCAGTTCTGGTTGTAGTGGCCATTTGGCTAATGAACTAGCAGATGGAAGATCTTTCTCTCTCTCTGTTCTCTCTCTGTAACTCTACCTTTGAAATTAATTAATCTTAAAGAGAAATTTTTATCTTAGAGACTAGGATACTAAGAGTACCTAATTTTTTTTGTTAAAGATTTTTTCATTTGTAAGCCAGAGTTCACAGAGGGAGAGAAGAGACAGAGATCTTTGGTCTACTGGTTCATTCCCCAGATGGCCACAATGGCTGGACCTGAGCCACAATGGCCAGGAGCTTCTTCTGGGTCTCACACCTGAGTGGTAGGGGCCCAAGGACTTGGCCATTTTTCATTATGTTCCTTGGCTCATTAGCAGGGATCTGGATCTGAAATGGAATAGTCAGGACTGGAACAAGTGCCCATGTAGGATGGGATGCCTGTGTCACAACATGCCACAACACTGGCCCCTATACTTGACTTTTCTAGATGTATTTAAACTGTTCTATGGAGTTTTATGCTTTTGTTTCTAAGATATGGTATTGTCTTTTTTGTTAAAGATTTATATATTCATTTGAAAGGCAGAGTTACAGAGAGGCAGAGAGAGTGCTGGTTCACTCCCCAAAAGGCTGCAATGGCTGGAGTTCTGCCAATCTGAAGCCAAGAGCCAGGAACATCTTTTGGGTCTCCAACACTAGCGCAGAGAGGCTAAGTACTTGGGCCATCTACTGCTTTTCCAGGCCATAGCAGAGAGCTGGATCAGAAGTAGAGCAGTCCTATGGGAGTCAGGCACTGCAGGTGGTGGCTTTACCTGCAGTGCCACAGCACCGGCCTCGGGTGTACTTGTTTCTAAGTGTTCTCGTTCTTTTATAAGGTTGAATGCTTACAGCCTGCACACATACTATTTCAATGTCTAAGTTGGGGTATCTTTCCACTAGGTTTAACTTCTAAGTTATCTGGGGGAGCTTCCCATTAGAAGAATCACAGTACAAAAGGATTTTCTTCATCTTTTGGTAGCTAATTACATGAGGGAAAGAAATTTTGTGTTTTGTCAAGATAATCTCATGTATTTTCTATCTTTGGGTTTAGAAAACTGAATGTTAAGAATTGATTTTTAATATCTTTTAAGTGTATCTTTCTACTAATCAACTATTAAATATACTTAATATGTAATAAATATATTTAAACATAATTTGACTCTATATAAGTGAATGATTATTGTCTCATAAAATGATCAGAGATCCTATGTTAACCAAGTATTTTTTAATTTTTGATATCTTTGACATTTTTTTCA
This sequence comes from Lepus europaeus, assembly GCF_033115175.1. Classification (NCBI taxonomy): domain Eukaryota; kingdom Metazoa; phylum Chordata; class Mammalia; order Lagomorpha; family Leporidae; genus Lepus; species Lepus europaeus. The sequence continues at coordinate 6,761,494 of NW_026909167.1, read as the reverse complement.
AAATCCAAGTTCTAAATTAACTGCTTTGACCTTGATTTCTTTGTGGATCCCTGGAAATCAACAAAAGATGTAGTTTTCAACTTGCAGAGATGATGGTTAATTAGGCTCCCTTTACCTGAAAAGTATTATCTAGTTGTAATATCATAAATTTCAAGTTGTTACATTGATATAGAAATGCTATTGATGTGAGTTTCCCAGGGGTTAGGTAACATGCAGAAGTCCAATGGTGAAATCTAACAAGCTGCTGTTCTTCAAAAAGCGGAGGGGGGTTCCTTGGGTACTTTAGAAGAATTTTGAAATTGCTCCAGTGCTATCATTGCCCGAAATGATGAACTGGTTTGTAAAATACTGCTGTGCTTTTTCAAATCCTGTGGGCATCTCCTTTGCTAAATTGCTAAATTACTTTAAACATTTCAATTGTGATGATTTGTCTTTGTCATTCACAGTTCTAGTTCTTCTCCAGGAAGATTTATATTCATAAGACCATTAAAAATTATTATAAATATGGGTTTCTTATGGAAGATCAATGGGGTAACCATGAATTTCTAGAATTCTGAAAAATAAAACAGAATCGTGAAACTGCTAATGGAGATCAAAAGAGAAAAAAAAGAGAAAAAAGCAATTATGGGAGACTCAATGAACTGGTGAAATTTGTGGGTTTTTAATGTCTTAGTTAAGACATTATTCTATTTTTTAAAATGATTTATTTATTTATTTGAAAAGCAGTGTTACAGAGAGGCATGGGTAGAGAGGTTTTCCATCCACTGGTTCACTCCCCAAATGGCCATAATGGCCTGAGCTGGGCCAATCCGAAACCAGTAGCCAGCAGCTTCTTCAGGGTCTCTCACATGGGTGCAGAGGCCCAAGGGCTTGAGCCATCTTCTGCTTTTCCAGACCACCCCAGAGAGTTGGATCAGAAGTGGAGCAGCCAGGACTTGATTTGAATCAGTGGCCATATGCGATGCCGGCACTGAAGGGGGAGGTTTATTTAACATTTTAGGCCACAATGAGGGCAACCTCTAATAACATTTTCGATCATCTTCTGAAGTGCAGCTTTTTTTAAGTTTCCATTTGATTGACTGCTTTCAAATTTCTAGTCCTCTCCTGTAAGCTATTTTCTCCTCCTTTACTGTGGCCTGAGTTAGAAACGCTTACCTTTATGACATTGTGGCATAGCAGGTTAAGCTGCTGCCAGTGACAGTAGCAACCCATATGGGCACTGGTCTGATTCCTGGTGGCCCAATTCTGATCCATCTCCTAGCTAATGCACCTGGGAAAGCAGGAGAGGATGGCCTAAGTCCTTGGGTCTCTGTACCCCTGTAGGAGACAAGGATGAAGCTTCTGTCTGTGGCTTCAGCCTGGCCCATCCCTGTAGTGGTGGCCATGGGGGAAGTGAACCAACAGATGGAAGGTCTCTTTGTTTTCTCTCTCTGTAACTCTGCCTTTAACATAAATAAATAAATGTTAAAAATGTTAATAAAAATGTTAAAATGTTTACCTTAGAAGCCTAGGACAATAAGAGGGCTTGATTATTTACATCTGTGTTTTTCAAGATTTCTTTATTTGAAAAATAAGATTTGGGTAGGGTAGCTTGATATCATGGTGCAGAGGCTGTAGGCTCTTGGTGGGAGAAGCATCCCTTGCTATGTGCCAGAAGCACAGCACTGTGTCTTTTACACAAAGTGGGGAGCGCCACACATTCCTTTCTCCACCCTACTCCACTTCACTCTTTGTTTCTTCTGCCTTTTTTGGCTCCAGTTTTCTCTGATTTTGCTTTTTGGTTTCTTAAGGTAGAATTGTAGATAATTGATTTCATATCTTACTATGAAATATAGATCTTTACAGCTATTTCCTCCTAAGCCTTGCTTTGCATTTATTCCATTAATTTGTGTTGTACTTTGATTCTAATCATCTTACATCTGAATTTCCCATGTGGTTTCTTCAATAAGTCACTGTCCATTTAGGAATATGATTCTTATTTACTACAAGTTTGAAGAATTCTTCAATATCTTTCTGGTTTTGGTTTCCAGGGATGTAAATTTTTAATTTTTTTTATTTGAGGAACCAAGAGACAGAGCAAAAAGGAGATCCCTGTGCTTCTCTCTCCCATCAACTGACTTTCTCCAGCTACCACAATACCTGGACTCCACTAGCCTAAGGCCTAGCACTCAGAACTCAAGCCAGGTTTGTACCATGGATAGAAAGGGCTCCAGGTACTTGGCCCATTCTTGGCTCTTTCTTTTTCTTTTAGAAAGCTTTTATTTAATGAATACACATTTCATAGGTACAGCTTTAGGAATATAGCAGTTCTTCCCCCCTTCCCACCCTCGCACCCCCACTCCTGTCCCACCTTCTACTCCCTCTGCTATCCCATTCTTCATAAAGATTCATTTGTAATTATCTTTATATACAGAAGGCCAACTCTGTACTAAGTAAAGATTTCAACAGTTTGCAGAGACACACAATGTCTAAAGTACTTTTGAAGATGCGTTTTACTGTTAATTCTCATAGCACAACTCATTAAGGACAGAGGTCCTACATAGGGAGTAAGTACACAGTGACTCCTATTGTTGATTTAACAATTGACACTTTTATTTATGATGTCAGTGATCACCTGAGGCTCTTGTCATTAGCTGCCAAGGCTATGGAAGCCTTTTGAGTCCACAAACTCTGTTACTATGTAGACAGGGCCATAAGAAAAGTGGAAAGTTCTCTCTAGCCTTCTGAAAAAGGTACCTCCTTTGATGTCCTCTTCTTTCCACTGGGGTCTCACTCACAGAGATCATTTATGTAGATTTTCTTTTTTTCTACAGTGTCTTGGATTTCCATGCCTAAAATGCTCTCATGGGATTTTTAGCTAGATGCTGATGTCATTGTGCTGTTTAGGGCATTTGTCATTCTATGAGTCTGCTGTGTGGCCTGCTTTCCATGTTGGATCATTCTCTCCTTTTTAATTCTATCTATTGTTATTAGTAGACACTTGATCTTGTTTATGTGATCCCTTTGAGCCTATCTATATGAACAGTTACACATTTGTGTTTTAAGGATTTATTTTTCTATTTAAAAGTCAGTTACGCACAGAGAAGCAGAGAGAGAGAGAGAGGGAGGTCTTCTATCCAATGGTTCACTCCCTAGTTGGCTGCAACAGCTAGAGCTCTGCTGACCCAGAGCCAGGAGCTTCTTCCAGGTCCCCCACATAGGTGCAGGGGCCCAAAGACTTGGGCCATCTTCTACTGCTTTTCCAGGGCATAACAGAACTAGATTGGAAGTGGAGCAATCGGGATTCAAACCGGTGCCCATATGGGATGCCAGCACTGGAGGTGGGACTTGAAGTGGTGCCCTTGTGGAATTCCAACACTGCAGAAGGGTGGCTTTACCCTCTAAGCCATGGCCCCAGCCCCTTCTATATGTATTGTTTTCATCATTCAGCTTTTGAACTCTTTGTATCCCTGACCTGTTTTTTTTTTTGGGGGGGGGGGGGGCACTGCTGTGTTAAACCAAGATAAACTGCAGCTTACAGCACTGGCATCCCATACAGGCCCAGGTTCAAGTCCCAGCTGCTCCATTTCCAATCCAGCTCCTGGCTAATGTGCCTGGAAAAGCAGCAGAAGATGACCCAAGTACTTGGACACCTGCACCCACATATGAGACCCAGAATAAGCCTGTGCTTCCTGGCTTTGGATTGGCACAGCTCTGTCTGTTGTGGCCATCTGGAGAGTGAACCAGTGGATGGAAGATCTATATCTCTTCTCTCTAACTCTGCCTTTCAATTTAACAAATCTTCAAGAATCATTTTTGTCCTACTGTGAAATCATTAAACATTTCTCTTTATATTAATACACATTGTATTGTTCCTAGCTTTTTTAGTGTAGCCTGGTAATCTTTGCCTTTTCTTTTTTTTGACAAGCAGTGTGGATAGTGAGAGAGGGAGAGACAGAGAGAAAGGTCTTCCTTTTTGCTGTTGGTTCACCCTCCAATGGCCGCTGCAGCCTGCACATCTCTCTGATCCGAAGCCAGGAGCCAGGTGCTTCTCCTGGTCTCCCATGCGGGTGCAGGGCCCAAGGACTTGGGCCATCCTCCACTGCCCTCCCGGGCCATAGCAGAGAGCTGGCCTGGAAGAGGGGCAATCGGGACAGAATCCGGCGCCCCAACCAGGACTAGAAGCCGGTGTGCCGGCTCCGCAAGGCGGAGGATTAGCCTGTTAAGCCATGGCGCCAGCCAATCTGCCTTTTTAAACTATTCAACTGAGAAATAGCTATAGATACCTGTGGGATACAACGCAATCATTTGATGAGTGTTAATTCTGGAATTGTCTAATCAGAATAACTCATTCATCACCTCCTATACTGTATGGTGGGTATTTTCAAAAGCCTCTCTTAACAAGCTGAAATATGAAATACAGCATTATAGTTTCCATGCTTTGCAGTACAGCTGTAGACTCATTTCTCCTGTCTAGTGGAAACTTTGTGCCCCATGACCAATGTATCTCCTTTGTCCTTAAACCACCATTTCTCCCCTCACTTGTTGGTAACCACAATTCTCTACTGACATGCATTTCACAGGTGTACTCTGGCAAGCCCAAAACTGGGGACAGGGAGGTCGGGGCTTAGTCTCCACCTTTGGCACAGGCAAGCACCCACCGGGCCCACTGGAGTGGTGGTGCTCTGCTATCCATGTCCCTCCCCCAGCTGTGATCATGTGCCTAGGACAGCTGCTATTCTCCTATTGGAGCTCCCTCCCACAGCCATGGCTGGGCACCCAGCTGTGGCCCAGGCAAGCCATGGCAGGGTGGGTATGGATCATGGATGGATGGGAGTGATGGGTGAGGGTGTGTAGTGCAGGAAGATGAAGATGGTTAGGAATCATGGGAAGTGAGCCCTTAACCATGTTACCATTTTTCCTTTTAATAAATTTTGGGGAATCATTAAAATCCCCTAAATGTCCCACCACTCTGGTAGGTAGATTTGTAACTTCTACAGACTGCCACTATTTCTAAGGTATGCTAACTAGATACAATGCTGGGAGTTCTCTCACCTCATCTTAACTCTCACATTATGCTATCCATAGCACCCATGCTGAGTTAGGTCTTGGAATTCTTGGTAATAAAGAAGCAATAGGACTCAGAATACGGACTCAAAAATCTAGAAAAGTGAAATATTTAAAAATATGAACACTGCCAACCAAGGCTGCCTGATCACTCTGCAAAAGCCCACAACAGCCAGGGTGCTATCTATGAAAGCCAGGATGCAGGGACTCCATGTGGGTTTCCATGCAGATGGCAAAAATCCAAGTTTTTGCACCATGACCTGTTGACTCAAAAGAACACTTGTGGTGCCGGTGCTGTTGGTGTCATGAGTAAAGTCACCACCTGCATTGCCAGCAATCCATATGGGCATCAGATTGAGTTCTGGCTGCCCGCTTCCAATCCAGCTCTCTGTTATGGCCTGAGAAAGTAGAAGATGGCCCATGGCCTTGGGCCCTTGTGCCTGTGTGGGTGGGAGACCTGGAAGAAGCCCCTGGCTCCTGGTTTTGGATCAGTGTAGCTCTAGCCATTGCAGCCACCTGGGGAGTGAACCAGCAAATGGAAGACCTCTCTCTCTGTCTCTGTGTCTCTGTAACTATGCATTTCAAATAAATAACTAAAACTTTAAAAAATAACTTAAAAAAATACTTGAAGTAAGTTGGTTTGGAGGTCTGAAATAGCCAGGACACACTTGATATATATGTGGTATGTCCAGAGAAGTAGCTTAACCTAGTGTATCATGATGCCTACGCTTCCAATGTCTGGTTTGTGCAGCCTGTGACCTAGGCCCCATGTGCCCAACAGGCAAGTCTCAGGCTGCTCCACATGATTACTGTACAAGAGGGCAAACTCCCAAAGGCAAAATACTTTTCAAATTATGTTGGTATCATATTGACTGTTGTCTCATGGGCTAGAACAAAAGTGAACTGGAAAATGTCAGGGGTCCCTGTGGAGAAGAATTCTATCAAGGTTTGTATACAGAGAGGAGTGTCATGGAACAGTTAAAGAAAGCTGTAATAGATATATTATGTCGATTTTTCCTATACATATAATTGTGGCCAAAAACTAACTTTAAGCTGTATACTTTAATGGAATTTTAGATACATAAAAACGAGAGATGCTGCAAGGAAAACAGTTAGTATTGCCTGAGTAATTTTCTGTGTAATATAGATACTAATGAAAACAGGTTTCTTTTTGGTGTACTGCTAATTAATTGGACAATCCTGATGAATAGTATAAATTATTTAGGCAGTGACTTTTTTTATGATTTATTTATTTATTTATTTATTTCAAAGGCTGTTACAGAGAGGCAGAGGCAGAAAGAGAGATGGTTTTACATCTGCTGATCACTCCCCAAATGGCCTCATTGGCTGAGGCTGGGCCAATCTGAAGCCAGGAGCCTGGAGATTTTTTCCAAATCTCCCATGTTGGTGCAAGGGACCCAAGGACTTGGGTCTTCTCTCCCCTCTCCTCCTCTTCCCTCCCCTCCCCTCCCCTCCCCTCATTTGACAGGTAGGGTGTGGGGGAAGCTGAATCCGGAAAGGCCTAGAGGAACTTCCTGAGCCTGCCTCAAATTTGAAAACCTGTCTTTAAGTTTCAATTCCCTGGTAGCAAACACCCCAGCCCCAGGGTGCTTCTCCCTAAGGATCATTAAGGTGGTACAATAGGAGTTGCTAAGGCCCTTTTGCATCACAACACCCCACCCCTTGCCCACATGCCCTCATCCACTCTGTACCATCCAACCTGTACCTCAGCTATATACACCACCTCTCTTTTTTTTGACAGGCAGAGTGGGTAGTGAGAGAGAGAGAGAGAGAGAGAGAAAGGTCTTCCTTTTTGCTGTCGGTTCACCCTCCAGTGGCCACTGCGGCCAGCACATCTCTCTGATCTGAAGCCAGGAGCCAGGTGCTTCTCCTGGTCTCCCATGCGGGTGCAGGGCCCAAGGACTTGGGCCATCCTCCACTGCCCTCCCGGGCCATAGCAGAGAGCTGGCCTGGAAGAGGGGCAACCGGGAATAGAAGCTGGTGTGCCGGCGCTGCAAGGCGGAGGATTAGCCTGTTAAGCCACGGCGCCAGCCTATACAACCTCTCTTTTACAATAAAGTGAGACCCTGCTTCGACTGGGCTCCACACCGCGCCTGATTGTCCCCTGGGTTTGGGGAAGGCTGAGTGGCAGGTGGCGCACTTTCCCCTCCTCGGTTAAGGCAAGCTGTGGGCAGCCTGCCTAATTCTCCGGCAGTGGCGAGGAACAGTCACCACAGAAGGGTTATAGACCGTGAGAGAGAGAGACAAAGAGAAAGGTCTTCCTTCCATTGGTTCACCCTGCAAATGGCCACCATAGCTGGAGCTGCGCCAACCTGAAGACAGGAGCCAGGTGACCCTTTCTGGTCTCCCACATGGGTGCAGGAGCCCAAGCACCGGGGCCATTCTCCACTGCCCTCCCGGGCCACAGCAGAGAGCTGTACTGGAAGAGAAGCAACTGGGACTAGAACCAGTGCCCATGTGGGATGCCAGTCCTGCAGGTGGAAGATTAACCCAGTGTGCCACAGTGCTGGTCCCAGGACTTGGGTTTTCATCCACTGCTTTCCCAGTCCATAGCAGAGAGCTAGATCAGACGTGGAGCAGGTAGGACTCAATTTGGTGTCCATGTGCGATGCCCACACTGCAGCAGGAAGCTTTACTCACTACCCCACAGTGATGGCCCTGGCACTGATTATTTTTTTTTTTACAGAATTGGTAACAAATGAATATTTTAATTAGCCTAACAATAGTTTCTGTTTAACCTGAGGGATTGGTAGAGTTGTGTGTGCTCTTTCAGGGCCTTGCTGCTCTTCCCATGTGTAAAGCCTATATTCCCCCATAGGGCGGGTACTTTATTTCTGTTGCCCAGCTAATATGCCCATTTGTCTCTATGCCTTTCCTTCATGATCTTGCTAGCACAATGGAATCTAGGGAGAATCTAGACTATTTGTCTCACCACTCTCTCTGAATAATTTCTCTTGCAGATAAGATCCTGGAGAAATCTTCATGTACCCAAGCCTAACAAAAAAGAATATGTTGCCAGTAAGTTGTTTATTCCTCAGCTTCTTTCACATTGTATTTCTTTTTGACAGGCAGAGTTAGAAACAGGCAGAGAGAGAGAGAAAGGTTTTTCTTCCATTGGTTTACCCCCCAAATGGTCGCTACGGCTGGCACGCTGTGCCAATCCGAAACCAGGAGCCAGATACTTCCTGCTGGTCTCCCATACATGTGCGGGGCCCAAGGACTTGGGCCATCCTCCACTGCCTTCCCAGGCCACAGCAGAGAGCTGGACTGAAAGAGGAGCAAGAGGGACAGAATCTGGCACCCCAACCGGGACTAGAACCCAGGGTACCAGCACCGCAGGCAGAGGATTACCCTAGTGAGCTGCGGTTCCGGCCTACATTGTATTTTAAGATGTTTATAAGATTTAGTTAGGTTGGAAAAGCATAAAGAAATATAATTCAGAATCAGGACAAATTGAGCATGGCTGCAAGATTTAAAGCCATCTGAGCTGAATGCACATTGGTTTCAATTTTTTTTATTGTCATAGCTTCAAGATGTTTTACATGGTTCTAGTGGAAACTTACAGAAGAATCGAAGAGCTGGCGCCGTGGTACAGCAGGCTAAAGCCCTGGTCTGAAGCGCCGGTATCCCATATGGGCACTAATTCTACGCCTGGCTGTTCCTCTTCCAATCCAGCTCTCAGCTATAGACTAGGATAGCAGTAGAAGATGGAAGCTGAGGGGGCACGCCCGCTCCAAAACCCAAAACCCGCTAGGCCTACAGGGACACAGGGGACACAAGTAGCTGTGTGGCTTGCAGTGCCCGACCAGAGGGAGGCAGGGAGGGAGGGAGGGAGGAAGGGAGGCTGGCTGCTGCGGCGCAGCCGCCACCAGCCCTTCGGGGAACTGGCAGCGGAGGCTTGGGCAGTGGGGGCTGCCCACTCAGACATCCCGTTCCCTGGGGCTGCAGCGGGGCTGCAGGGTCGGGCGCGCCCGCGGGCCTTAGGGGCTTCTTGCCTGTGGGCGGGACTTCCACGCACAAGGTGGCACCTCATCCCGGCCCAAGGTGGTGGCGGGAACCCAGCAGGTGCTGGGGGATGCAAGAGGGCTAGGCCCCCCGGGCCTTTAGGCAACACTGGAGGGCCCGCTGGCGTATCGGTCCACCCTCCTGGGAGGCCCTGCTGGGACAGCCCTGACCGAGCTCCGAGCTCATCGCCCTTGGACCGTACCCCAGTGGGCTTCAGGAGTGGGTGTGTGCCAGCAGCAGCCCTCCCCACTCACCCACCGTGCGTCGGCCCCGCCCGACAAGCCCCTAGGGCGGGCGGGGCTTCCCCGGGGGGCCTATTTGCAACACGGGGAGGCGCGGGGCCATCCGTGCGTGTGGCCCGGGGACACCCGCAGGTGTGTGTGCTCCCCCCGTGGCCGGCCGAGGCGGCTAGCCAGCACCTGGGGGCTGTTGGCAGCGCCCCTGGGCAGCCTCCTAGAGCCAGGGATCTGGCAGGCTCCGGGGGCAAATGGACTACGGAAGCCGAGAGGGGCCCGTCCGCGCCAAAACCCAAAACGCGCTGCGGCCTCCAGGGAGGGACACAGGGGACACAAGTGGCTGTGTGGCTTGCAGTGCCCGGCCAGAGGGAGGGAGGTTGGCTGGCTGCTGAGGCGCAGCAGGTGTCAGCCCTTCGGGAAGTGCCCGTGGATGCTTCGGGAATGGGGCCTGCCAACTCAGAACCCCCGTTCCCTGTGGCTGCAGCCGGCCAGGGGGCTCCAGGGTCGGGTGCGCCGCGGGCCTGGGGGGCTTCTTGCCTGTGTGCAGGGCTTCTACGCACAAGGTGGCACCTCATCCCGGCCCAAGGGTGGTGGCAGGAACCCAGGTGGCGCTCGGGGACTCAGCAGGGCCTGCCCCCGGGGCCTGCCCGCAACACCTGAGTGCCCGCGGGCGTGTCCGTCCACCCTCAAAAAGTTCTGCTGGGACAGCCCTGACCGAGCTCCGAGCTCCTCGCCCTTGGACCGCCCCAGTGGGCTTCAGGAGTGGGTGTGTGCCAGCAGCAGCCCTCCCCACTCACCCACCGTGCGTCGGCCCCGCCCGACAAGCCCCTAGGGCCGGCGGGGCTTCCCGGGGGACCTATTTGCAACGCCGGGAAGCGCGGGGCAGTCCGTGTGTGCGGCCCGGGGACACCCGCAGGTGTGTGTGCTCCCCCCGTGGCCGGCCGAGGCGGCTAGCCAGCACCTGGGGGCTGTTGGCAGCGCCCCTGGGCAGCCTCCTAGAGCCAGGGATCTGGCAGGCTCCGGGGGCAAATGGACTACGGAAGCCGAGAGGGGCCCGTCCGCGCCAAAACCCAAAACGCGCTGCGGCCTCCAGGGAGGGACACAGGGGACACAAGTGGCTGTGTGGCTTGCAGTGCCCGGCCAGAGGGAGGGAGGTTGGCTGGCTGCTGAGGCGCAGCAGGTGTCAGCCCTTCGGGAAGTGCCCGTGGATGCTTCGGGAATGGGGCCTGCCAACTCAGAACCCCCGTTCCCTGTGGCTGCAGCCGGCCAGGGGGCTCCAGGGTCGGGTGCGCCGCGGGCCTGGGGGGCTTCTTGCCTGTGTGCAGGGCTTCTACGCACAAGGTGGCACCTCATCCCGGCCCAAGGGTGGTGGCAGGAACCCAGGTGGCGCTCGGGGACTCAGCAGGGCCTGCCCCCGGGGCCTGCCCGCAACACCTGATTGCCCGCGGGCGTGTCCGTCCACCCTCAAAAAGTTCTGCTGGGACAGCCCTGACCGAGCTCCGAGCTCCTCGCCCTTGGACCGCCCCAGTGGGCTTCAGGAGTGGGTGTGTGCCAGCAGCAGCCCTCCCCACTCACCCACCGTGCGTCGGCCCCGCCCGACAAGCCCCTAGGGCCGGCGGGGCTTCCCGGGGGACCTATTTGCAACGCCGGGAAGCGCGGGGCAGTCCGTGTGTGCGGCCCGGGGACACCCGCAGGTGTGTGTGCTCCCCCCGTGGCCGGCCGAGGCGGCTAGCCAGCACCTGGGGGCTGTTGGCAGCGCCCCTGGGCAGCCTCCTAGAGCCAGGGATCTGGCAGGCTCCGGGGGCAAATGGACTACGGAAGCCGAGAGGGGCCCGTCCGCGCCAAAACCCAAAACGCGCTGCGGCCTCCAGGGAGGGACACAGGGGACACAAGTGGCTGTGTGGCTTGCAGTGCCCGGCCAGAGGGAGGGAGGTTGGCTGGCTGCTGAGGCGCAGCAGGTGTCAGCCCTTCGGGAAGTGCCCGTCGATGCTTCGGGAATGGGGCCTGCCAACTCAGAACCCCCGTTCCCTGTGGCTGCAGCCGGCCAGGGGGCTCCAGGGTCGGGTGCGCCGCGGGCCTGGGGGGCTTCTTGCCTGTGTGCAGGGCTTCTACGCACAAGGTGGCACCTCATCCCGGCCCAAGGGTGGTGGCAGGAACCCAGGTGGCGCTCGGGGACTCAGCAGGGCCTGCCCCCGGGGCCTGCCCGCAACACCTGAGTGCCCGCGGGCGTGTCCGTCCACCCTCAAAAAGTTCTGCTGGGACAGCCCTGACCGAGCTCCGAGCTCCTCGCCCTTGGACCGCCCCAGTGGGCTTCAGGAGTGGGTGTGTGCCAGCAGCAGCCCTCCCCACTCACCCACCGTGCGTCGGCCCCGCCCGACAAGCCCCTAGGGCCGGCGGGGCTTCCCGGGGGACCTATTTGCAACGCCGGGAAGCGCGGGGCAGTCCGTGTGTGCGGCCCGGGGACACCCGCAGGTGTGTGTGCTCCCCCCGTGGCCGGCCGAGGCGGCTAGCCAGCACCTGGGGGCTGTTGGCAGCGCCCCTGGGCAGCCTCCTAGAGCCAGGGATCTGGCAGGCTCCGGGGGCAAATGGACTACGGAAGCCGAGAGGGGCCCGTCCGCGCCAAAACCCAAAACGCGCTGCGGCCTCCAGGGAGGGACACAGGGGACACAAGTGGCTGTGTGGCTTGCAGTGCCCGGCCAGAGGGAGGGAGGTTGGCTGGCTGCTGAGGCGCAGCAGGTGTCAGCCCTTCGGGAAGTGCCCGTGGATGCTTCGGGAATGGGGCCTGCCAACTCAGAACCCCCGTTCCCTGTGGCTGCAGCCGGCCAGGGGGCTCCAGGGTCGGGTGCGCCGCGGGCCTGGGGGGCTTCTTGCCTGTGTGCAGGGCTTCTACGCACAAGGTGGCACCTCATCCCGGCCCAAGGGTGGTGGCAGGAACCCAGGTGGCGCTCGGGGACTCAGCAGGGCCTGCCCCCGGGGCCTGCCCGCAACACCTGAGTGCCCGCGGGCGTGTCCGTCCACCCTCAAAAAGTTCTGCTGGGACAGCCCTGACCGAGCTCCGAGCTCCTCGCCCTTGGACCGCCCCAGTGGGCTTCAGGAGTGGGTGTGTGCCAGCAGCAGCCCTCCCCACTCACCCACCGTGCGTCGGCCCCGCCCGACAAGCCCCTAGGGCCGGCGGGGCTTCCCGGGGGACCTATTTGCAACGCCGGGAAGCGCGGGGCAGTCCGTGTGTGCGGCCCGGGGACACCCGCAGGTGTGTGTGCTCCCCCCGTGGCCGGCCGAGGCGGCTAGCCAGCACCTGGGGGCTGTTGGCAGCGCCCCTGGGCAGCCTCCTAGAGCCAGGGATCTGGCAGGCTCCGGGGGCAAATGGACTACGGAAGCCGAGAGGGGCCCGTCCGCGCCAAAACCCAAAACGCGCTGCGGCCTCCAGGGAGGGACACAGGGGACACAAGTGGCTGTGTGGCTTGCAGTGCCCGGCCAGAGGGAGGGAGGTTGGCTGGCTGCTGAGGCGCAGCAGGTGTCAGCCCTTCGGGAAGTGCCCGTGGATGCTTCGGGAATGGGGCCTGCCAACTCAGAACCCCCGTTCCCTGTGGCTGCAGCCGGCCAGGGGGCTCCAGGGTCGGGTGCGCCGCGGGCCTGGGGGGCTTCTTGCCTGTGTGCAGGGCTTCTACGCACAAGGTGGCACCTCATCCCGGCCCAAGGGTGGTGGCAGGAACCCAGGTGGCGCTCGGGGACTCAGCAGGGCCTGCCCCCGGGGCCTGCCCGCAACACCTGAGTGCCCGCGGGCGTGTCCGTCCACCCTCAAAAAGTTCTGCTGGGACAGCCCTGACCGAGCTCCGAGCTCCTCGCCCTTGGACCGCCCCAGTGGGCTTCAGGAGTGGGTGTGTGCCAGCAGCAGCCCTCCCCACTCACCCACCGTGCGTCGGCCCCGCCCGACAAGCCCCTAGGGCCGGCGGGGCTTCCCGGGGGACCTATTTGCAACGCCGGGAAGCGCGGGGCAGTCCGTGTGTGCGGCCCGGGGACACCCGCAGGTGTGTGTGCTCCCCCCGTGGCCGGCCGAGGCGGCTAGCCAGCACCTGGGGGCTGTTGGCAGCGCCCCTGGGCAGCCTCCTAGAGCCAGGGGTCTGGCAGGCTCCGGGGGCAAATGGACTACGGAAACCGAGAGGGGCCCGTCCGCGCCAAAACCCAAAACGCGCTGCGGCCTCCAGGGAGGGACACAGGGGACACAAGTGGCTGTGTGGCTTGCAGTGCCCGGCCAGAGGGAGGGAGGTTGGCTGGCTGCTGAGGCGCAGCAGGTGTCAGCAGTTCGGGAAGTGCCCGTGGATGCTTCGGGAATGGGGGCTGCCAACTCAGAACCCCCGTTCCCTGTGGCTGCATCCGGCCAGGGGGCTCCAGGGTCGGGTGCGCCGCGGGCCTGGGGGGCTTCTTGCCTGTGTGCAGGGCTTCTACGCACAAGGTGGCACCACATCCCGGCCCAAGGGTGGTGGCAGGAACTCAGGAGGCACTCGGGGACTCAGCAGGGCCCGCCCCTGGGGCAAGGGGTCTGGCAGGCTCCGGGGCAAATGGACTACGGAAGCCGAGAGGGGCCCGTCCGCGCCAAAACCCAAAACGCGCTGCGGCCTCCAGGGACACAGGGGACACAAGTGGCTGTGTGGCTTGCAGTGCCCGACCAGAGGGAGGGAGGTTGTCTGGCTGCTGAGGCGCAGCCGTTGTCAGCCCTTCGGAGAACTGCCCATGGATGCTTCGGGAATGGGAGCTGCCAACTCAGAACCCCCGTTCCCTGTGGCTGCAGCCAGCCAGGGGGCTCCAGGGTCGGGCGCGCCCGCGGGCCTGGGGGGCTTCTTGCCTGTGTGCAGGGCTTCTACGCACAAGGTGGCACCTCATCCCGGCCCAAGGGTGGTGGCAGGAACCCAGGAGGCGCTCGGGGACTCAGCGGGGCCCCCCCCTGGGGCCAGGGGTCTGGCAGGCTCCAGGGGCAAATGGACTACGGAAGCCGAGAGGGGCCCGTCCGCGCCAAAACCCAAAACGCGCTGCGGCCTCCAGGGACACAGGGGACACAAGTGGCTGTGTGGCTTGCAGTGCCCGACCAGAGGGAGGGAGGTTGTCTGGCTGCTGAGGCGCAGCCGGTGTCAGCCCTTCGGGGAACTGCCCGTGGATGCTTCGGGAATGGGGGCTGCCAACTCAGAACCCCCGTTCCCTGTGGCTGCAGCCAGCCAGGGGGCTCCAGAGTCGGGCGCGCCCGCGGGCCTAGGGGCTTCTTGCCTGTGTGCAGGGCTTCTACGCACAAGGTGGCACCACATCCCGGCCCAAGGGTGGTGGCAGGAACTCAGGAGGCACTCGGGGACTCAGCAGGGCCCGCCCCTGGGGCAAGGGGTCTAGCAGGCTCCGGGGCAAATGGACTACGGAAGCCGAGAGGGGCCCGTCCGCGCCAAAACCCAAAACGCGCTGCGGCCTCCAGGGACACAGGGGACACAAGTGGCTGTGTGGCTTGCAGTGCCCGACAAGAGGGAGGGAGGTTGTCTGGCTGCAGAGACGCAGCCGGTGTCAGCCCTTCGGGGAACTGCCCGTGGATGCTTCGGGAATGGGGGCTGCCAACTCAGAACCCCCGTTCCCTGTGGCTGCAGCCAGCCAGGGGGCTCCAGGGTCGGGCGCGCCCGCGGGCCTAGGGGCTTCTTGCCTGTGTGCAGGGCTTCTACGCACAAGGTGGCACCACATCCCGGCCCAAGGGTGGTGGCAGGAACTCAGGAGGCACTCGGGGACTCAGCAGGGCCCGCCCCTGGGGCAAGGGGTCTGGCAGGCTCCGGGGCAAATGGACTACGGAAGCCGAGAGGGGCCCGTCCGCGCCAAAACCCAAAACGCGCTGCGGCCTCCAGGGACACAGGGGACACAAGTGGCTGTGTGGCTTGCAGTGCCCGACCAGAGGGAGGGAGGTTGTCTGGCTGCTGAGGCGCAGCCGGTGTCAGCCCTTCGGGGAACTGCCCGTGGATGCTTCGGGAATGGGGGCTGCCAACTCAGAACCCCCGTTCCCTGTGGCTGCAGCCAGCCAGGGGGCTCCAGGGTCGGGCGCGCCGCGGGCCTGGGGGGCTTCTTGCCTGTGTGCAGGGCTTCTACGCACAAGGTGGCACCTCATCCCGGCCCAAGGGTGGTGGCAGGAACTCAGGAGGCGCTCGGGGACTCAGCAGGGCCCGCCTCTGGGGCCAGGGGTCTGGCAGGCTCCGGGGGCAAATGGACTACGGAAGCCGAGAGGGGCCCGTCCGCGCCAAAACCCAAAACGCGCTGCGGCCTCCAGGGACACAGGGGACACAAGTGGCTGTGTGGCTTGCAGTGCCCGACCAGAGGGAGGGAGGTTGTCTGGCTGCTGAGGCGCAGCCGGTGTCAGCCCTTCGGGGAACTGCCCGTGGATGCTTCGGGAATGGGGGCTGCCAACTCAGAACCCCCGTTCCCTGTGGCTGCAGCCAGCCAGGGGGCTCCAGGGTCGGGCGCGCCCGCGGGCCTGGGGGGCTTCTTGCCTGTGTGCAGGGCTTCTACGCACAAGGTGGCACCACATCCCGGCCCAAGGGTGGTGGCAGGAACTCAGGAGGCACTCAGGGACTCAGCAGGGCCCGCCCCTGTGGCAAGGGGTCTGGCAGGCTCCGGGGCAAATGGACTACGGAAGCCGAGAGGGGCCCGTCCGCGCCAAAACCCAAAACGCGCTGCGGCCTCCAGGGACACAGGGGACACAAGTGGCTGTGTGGCTTGCAGTGCCCGACCAGAGGGAGGGAGGTTGTCTGGCTGCTGAGGCGCAGCCGGTGTCAGCCCTTCGGGGAACTGTCCGTGGATGCTTCGGGAATGGGGGCTGCCAACTCAGAACCCCCGTTCCCTGTGGCTGCAGCCAGCCAGGGGGCTCCAGGGTCGGGCGCGCCCGCGGGCCTAGGGGCTTCTTGCCTGTGTGCAGGGCTTCTACGCACAAGGTGGCACCACATCCCGGCCCAAGGGTGGTGGCAGGAACTCAGGAGGCACTCGGGGACTCAGCAGGGCCCGCCCCTGGGGCAAGGGGTCTGGCAGGCTCCGGGGCAAATGGACTACGGAAGCCGAGAGGGGCCCGTCCGCGCCAAAATCCAAAACGCGCTGCGGCCTCCAAGGACACAGGGGACACAAGTGGCTGTGTGGCTTGCAGTGCCCGACCAGAGGGAGGGAGGTTGTCTGGCTGCTGAGGCGCAGCCGGTGTCAGCCCTTCGGGGAACTGCCCGTGGATGCTTCGGGAATGGGGGCTGCCAACTCAGAACCCCCGTTCCCTGTGGCTGCAGCCAGCCAGGGGGCTCCAGGGTCGGGCGCGCCCGCGGGCCTGGGGGGCTTCTTGCCTGTGTGCAGGGCTTCTACGCACAAGGTGGCACCACATCCCGGCCCAAGGGTGGTGGCAGGAACTCAGGAGGCACTCAGGGACTCAGCAGGGCCCGCCCCTGGGGCAAGGGGTCTGGCAGGCTCCGGGGCAAATGGACTACGGAAGCCGAGAGGGGCCCGTCCGCGCCAAAACCCAAAACGCGCTGCGGCCTCCAGGGACACAGGGGACACAAGTGGCTGTGTGGCTTGCAGTGCCCGACCAGAGGGAGGGAGGTTGTCTGGCTGCTGAGGCGCAGCCGGTGTCAGCCCTTCGGGGAACTGCCCGTGGATGCTTCGGGAATGGGGGCTGCCAACTCAGTACCCCCGTTCCCTGTGGCTGCAGCCAGCCAGGGGGCTCCAGGGTCGGACGCGCCCGCGGGCCTGGGGGGCTTCTTGCCTGTGTGCAGGGCTTCTACGCACAAGGTGGCACCTCATCCCGGCCCAAGGGTGGTGGCAGGAACTCAGGAGGCGCTCGGGGACTCAGCAGGGCCCGCCTCTGGGGCCAGGGGTCTGGCAGGCTCCGGGGCAAATGACTACGGAAGCCGAGAGGGGCCCGTCCGCGCCAAAACCCAAAACACGCTGCGGCCTCCAGGGACAAAGGGGACACAAGTGGCTGTGTGGCTTGCAGTGCCCGACCAGAGGGAGGGAGGTTGTCTGGCTGCTAAGGCGCAGCCGGTGTCAGCCCTTCGGGGAACTGCCCGTGGATGCTTCGGGAATGGGGGCTGCCAACTCAGAACCCCCGTTCCCTGTGGCTGCAGCCAGCCAGGGGGCTCCAGGGTCGGGCGCGCCCGCGGGCCTGGGGGGCTTCTTGCCTGTGTGCAGGGCTTCTACGCACAAGGTGGCACCTCATCCCGGCCCAAGGGTTGTGGCAGGAACTCAGGAGGCGCTCGGGGACTCAGCAGGGCCCGCCTCTGGGGCCAGGGGTCTGGCAGGCTCCGGGGCAAATGGACTACGGAAGCCGAGAGGGGCCCGTCCGCGCCAAAACCCAAAACGCGCTGCGGCCTCCAGGGACAAAGGGGACACAAGTGGCTGTGTGGCTTGCAGTGCCCGACCAGAGGGAGGGAGGTTGTCTGGCTGCTGAGGCGCAGCCGGTGTCAGCCCTTCGGGGAACTGCCCGTGGATGCTTCGGGAATGGGGGCTGCCAACTCAGAACCCCCGTTCCCTGTGGCTGTAGCCAGCCAGGGGGCTCCAGGGTCGGGCGCGCCCGCGGGCCTGGGGGGCTTCTTGCCTGTGTGCAGGGCTTCTACGCACAAGGTGGCACCACATCCCGGCCCAAGGGTGGTGGCAGGAACTCAGGAGGCACTCAGGGACTCAGCAGGGCCCGCCCCTGGGGCAAGGGGTCTGGCAGGCTCCGGGGCAAATGGACTACGGAAGCCGAGAGGGGCCCGTCCGCGCCAAAACCCAAAACGCGCTGCGGCCTCCAGGGACACAGGGGACACAAGTGGCTGTGTGGCTTGCAGTGCCCGACCAGAGGGAGGGAGGTTGTCTGGCTGCTGAGGCGCAGCCGGTGTCAGCCCTTCGGGGAACTGCCCGTGGATGCTTCGGGAATGGGGGCTGCCAACTCAGAACCCCCGTTCCCTGTGGCTGCAGCCAGCCAGGGGGCTCCAGGGTCGGGCGCGCCCGCGGGCCTGGGGGGCTTCTTGCCTGTGTGCAGGGCTTCTACGCACAAGGTGGCACCACATCCCGGCCCAAGGGTGGTGGCAGGAACTCAGGAGGCACTCAGGGACTCAGCAGGGCCCGCCCCTGGGGCAAGGGGTCTGGCAGGCTCCGGGGCAAATGGACTACGGAAGCCGAGAGGGGCCCGTCCGCGCCAAAACCCAAAACGCGCTGCGGCCTCCAGGGACACAGGGGACACAAGTGGCTGTGTGGCTTGCAGTGCCCGACCAGAGGGAGGGAGGTTGTCTGGCTGCTGAGGCGCAGCCGGTGTCAGCCCTTCGGGGAACTGCCCGTGGATGCTTCGGGAATGGGGGCTGCCAACTCAGAACCCCCGTTCCCTGTGGCTGCAGCCAGCCAGGGGGCTCCAGGGTCGGGCGCGCCCGCGGGCCTAGGGGCTTCTTGCCTGTGTGCAGGGCTTCTACGCACAAGGTGGCACCACATCCCGGCCCAAGGGTGGTGGCAGGAACTCAGGAGGCACTCGGGGACTCAGCAGGGCCCGCCCCTGGGGCAAGGGGTCTGGCAGGCTCCGGGGCAAATGGACTACGGAAGCCGAGAGGGGCCCGTCCGCGCCAAAACCCAAAACGCGCTGCGGCCTCCAAGGACACAGGGGACACAAGTGGCTGTGTGGCTTGCAGTGCCCGACCAGAGGGAGGGAGGTTGTCTGGCTGCTGAGGCGCAGCCGGTGTCAGCCCTTCGGGGAACTGCCCGTGGATGCTTCGGGAATGGGGGCTGCCAACTCAGAACCCCCGTTCCCTGTGGCTGCAGCCAGCCAGGGGGCTCCAGGGTCGGGCGCGCCCGCGGGCCTGGGGGGCTTCTTGCCTGTGTGCAGGGCTTCTACGCACAAGGTGGCACCACATCCTGGCCCAAGGGTGGTGGCAGGAACTCAGGAGGCACTCAGGGACTCAGCAGGGCCCGCCCCTGGGGCAAGGGGTCTGGCAGGCTCCGGGGCAAATGGACTACGGAAGCCGAGAGGGGCCCGTCCGCGCCAAAACCCAAAACGCGCTGCGGCCTCCAGGGACACAGGGGACACAAGTGGCTGTGTGGCTTGCAGTGCCCGACCAGAGGGAGGGAGGTTGTCTGGCTGCTGAGGCGCAGCCGGTGTCAGCCCTTCGGGGAACTGCCCGTGGATGCTTCGGGAATGGGGGCTGCCAACTCAGTACCCCCGTTCCCTGTGGCTGCAGCCAGCCAGGGGGCTCCAGGGTCGGACGCGCCCGCGGGCCTGGGGGGCTTCTTGCCTGTGTGCAGGGCTTCTACGCACAAGGTGGCACCTCATCCCGGCCCAAGGGTGGTGGCAGGAACTCAGGAGGCGCTCGGGGACTCAGCAGGGCCCGCCTCTGGGGCCAGGGGTCTGGCAGGCTCCGGGGCAAATGACTACGGAAGCCGAGAGGGGCCCGTCCGCACCAAAACCCAAAACACGCTGCGGCCTCCAGGGACAAAGGGGACACAAGTGGCTGTGTGGCTTGCAGTGCCCGACCAGAGGGAGGGAGGTTGTCTGGCTGCTAAGGCGCAGCCGGTGTCAGCCCTTCGGGGAACTGCCCGTGGATGCTTCGGGAATGGGGGCTGCCAACTCAGAACCCCCGTTCCCTGTGGCTGCAGCCAGCCAGGGGGCTCCAGGGTCGGGCGCGCCCGCGGGCCTGGGGGGCTTCTTGCCTGTGTGCAGGGCTTCTACGCACAAGGTGGCACCTCATCCCGGCCCAAGGGTTGTGGCAGGAACTCAGGAGGCACTCGGGGACTCAGCAGGGCCCGCCTCTGGGGCCAGGGGTCTGGCAGGCTCCGGGGCAAATGGACTACGGAAGCCGAGAGGGGCCCGTCCGCGCCAAAACCCAAAACGCGCTGCGGCCTCCAGGGACAAAGGGGACACAAGTGGCTGTGTGGCTTGCAGTGCCCGACCAGAGGGAGGGAGGTTGTCTGGCTGCTGAGGCGCAGCCGGTGTCAGCCCTTCGGGGAACTGCCCGTGGATGCTTCGGGAATGGGGGCTGCCAACTCAGAACCCCCGTTCCCTGTGGCTGTAGCCAGCCAGGGGGCTCCAGGGTCGGGCGCGCCCGCGGGCCTGGGGGGCTTCTTGCCTGTGTGCAGGGCTTCTACGCACAAGGTGGCACCACATCCCGGCCCAAGGGTGGTGGCAGGAACTCAGGAGGCACTCAGGGACTCAGCAGGGCCCGCCCCTGGGGCAAGGGGTCTGGCAGGCTCCGGGGCAAATGGACTACGGAAGCCGAGAGGGGCCCGTCCGCGCCAAAACCCAAAACGCGCTGCGGCCTCCAGGGACACAGGGGACACAAGTGGCTGTGTGGCTTGCAGTGCCCGACCAGAGGGAGGGAGGTTGTCTGGCTGCTGAGGCGCAGCCGGTGTCAGCCCTTCGGGGAACTGCCCGTGGATGCTTCGGGAATGGGGGCTGCCAACTCAGAACCCCCGTTCCCTGTGGCTGCAGCCAGCCAGGGGGCTCCAGGGTCGGGCGCGCCCGCGGGCCTGGGGGGCTTCTTGCCTGTGTGCAGGGCTTCTACGCACAAGGTGGCACCACATCCCGGCCCAAGGGTGGTGGCAGGAACTCAGGAGGCACTCAGGGACTCAGCAGGGCCCGCCCCTGGGGCAAGGGGTCTGGCAGGCTCCGGGGCAAATGGACTACGGAAGCCGAGAGGGGCCCGTCCGCGCCAAAACCCAAAACGCGCTGCGGCCTCCAGGGACACAGGGGACACAAGTGGCTGTGTGGCTTGCAGTGCCCGACCAGAGGGAGGGAGGTTGTCTGGCTGCTGAGGCGCAGCCGGTGTCAGCCCTTCGGGGAACTGCCCGTGGATGCTTCGGGAATGGGGGCTGCCAACTCAGAACCCCCGTTCCCTGTGGCTGCAGCCAGCCAGGGGGCTCCAGGGTCGGGCGCGCCCGCGGGCCTAGGGGCTTCTTGCCTGTGTGCAGGGCTTCTACGCACAAGGTGGCACCACATCCCGGCCCAAGGGTGGTGGCAGGAACTCAGGAGGCACTCGGGGACTCAGCAGGGCCCGCCCCTGGGGCAAGGGGTCTGGCAGGCTCCGGGGCAAATGGACTACGGAAGCCGAGAGGGGCCCGTCCGCGCCAAAACCCAAAACGCGCTGCGGCCTCCAGGGACACAGGGGACACAAGTGGCTGTGTGGCTTGCAGTGCCCGACCAGAGGGAGGGAGGTTGTCTGGCTGCTGAGGCGCAGCCGGTGTCAGCCCTTCGGAGAACTGCCCATGGATGCTTCGGGAATGGGAGCTGGCATTCAGAACCCCCGTTCCCTGTGGCTACAGCCAGCCAGGGGGCTCCAGGGTCGGGCGCGCCCGCGGGCCTGGGGGGCTTCTTGCCTGTGTGCAGGGCTTCTACGCACAAGGTGGCACCTCATCCCGGCCCAAGGGTGGTGGCAGGAACTCAGGAGGCGCTCGGGGACTCAGCAGGGCCCGCCTCTGGGGCCAGGGGTCTGGCAGGCTCCGGGGGCAAATGGACTACGGAAGCCGAGAGGGGCCCGTCCGCGCCAAAACCCAAAACGCGCTGCGGCCTCCAGGGACAAAGGGGACACAAGTGGCTGTGTGGCTTGCAGTGCCCGACCAGAGGGAGGGAGGTTGTCTGGCTGCTGAGGCGCAGCCGGTGTCAGCCCTTCGGGGAACTGCCCGTGGATGCTTCGGGAATGGGGGCTGCCAACTCAGAACCCCCGTTCCCTGTGGCTGCAGCCAGCCAGGGGGCTCCAGGGTCGGGCGCGCCCGCGGGCCTGGGGGGCTTCTTGCCTGTGTGCAGGGCTTCTACGCACAAGGTGGCACCACATCCCGGCCCAAGGGTGGTGGCAGGTACTCAGGAGGCACTCAGGGACTCAGCAGGGCCCGCCCCTGGGGCAAGGGGTCTGGCAGGCTCCGGGGCAAATGGACTACGGAAGCCGAGAGGGGCCCGTCCGCGCCAAAACCCAAAACGCGCTGCGGCCTCCAGGGACACAGGGGACACAAGTGGCTTTGTGGCTTGCAGTGCCCGACCAGAGGGAGGGAGGTTGTCTGGCTGCTGAGGCGCAGCCGGTGTCAGCCCTTCGGGGAACTGCCCGTGGATGCTTCGGGAATGGGGGCTGCCAACTCAGAACCCCCGTTCCCTGTGGCTGCAGCCAGCCAGGGGGCTCCAGGGTCGGGCGCGCCCGCGGGCCTAGGGGCTTCTTGCCTGTGTGCAGGGCTTCTACGCACAAGGTGGCACCACATCCCGGCCCAAGGGTGGTGGCAGGAACTCAGGAGGCACTCGGGGACTCAGCAGGGCCCGCTCCTGGGGCAAGGGGTCTGGCAGGCTCCGGGGCAAATGGACTACGGAAGCCGAGAGGGGCCCGTCCGCGCCAAAACCCAAAACGCGCTGCGGCCTCCAGGGACACAGGGGACACAAGTGGCTGTGTGGCTTGCAGTGCCCGACCAGAGGGAGGGAGGTTGTCTGGCTGCTGAGGCGCAGCCGGTGTCAGCCCTTCGGAGAACTGCCCATGGATGCTTCGGGAATGGGAGCTGCCAACTCAGAACCCCCGTTCCCTGTGGCTGCAGCCAGCCAGGGGGCTCCAGGGTCGGGCGCGCCCGCGGGCCTGGGGGGCTTCTTGCCTGTGTGCAGGGCTTCTACGCACAAGGTGGCACCACATCCCGGCCCAAGGGTGGTGGCAGGAACTCAGGAGGCGCTCGGGGACTCAGCAGGGCCCGCCTCTGGGGCCAGGGGTCTGGCAGGCTCCGGGGGCAAATGGACTACGGAAGCCGAGAGGGGCCCGTCCGCGCCAAAACCCAAAACGCGCTGCGGCCTCCAGGGACAAAGGGGACACAAGTGGCTGTGTGGCTTGCAGTGCCCGACCAGAGGGAGGGAGGTTGTCTGGCTGCTGAGGCGCAGCCGGTGTCAGCCCTTCGGGGAACTGCCCGTGGATGCTTCGGGAATGGGGGCTGCCAACTCAGAACCCCCGTTCCCTGTGGCTGCAGCCAGCCAGGGGGCTCCAGGGTCGGGCGCGCCCGCGGGCCTGGGGGGCTTCTTGCCTGTGTGCAGGGCTTCTACGCACAAGGTGGCACCACATCCCGGCCCAAGGGTGGTGGCAGGAACTCAGGAGGCACTCGGGGACTCAGCAGGGCCCGCCCCTGGGGCAAGGGGTCTGGCAGGCTCCGGGGCAAATGGACTACGGAAGCCGAGAGGGGCCCGTCCGCGCCAAAACCCAAAACGCGCTGCGGCCTCCAGGGACACAGGGGACACAAGTGGCTTTGTGGCTTGCAGTGCCCGACCAGAGGGAGGGAGGTTGTCTGGCTGCTGAGGCGCAGCCGGTGTCAGCCCTTCGGGGAACTGCCCGTGGATGCTTCGGGAATGGGGGCTGCCAACTCAGAACCCCCGTTCCCTGTGGCTGCAGCCAGCCAGGGGGCTCCAGGGTCGGGCGCGCCCGCGGGCCTGGGGGGCTTCTTGCCTGTGTGCAGGGCTTCTACGCACAAGGTGGCACCACATCCCGGCCCAAGGGTGGTGGCAGGAACTCAGGAGGCACTCAGGGACTCAGCAGGGCCCGCCCCTGGGGCAAGGGGTCTGGCAGGCTCCGGGGCAAATGGACTACGGAAGCCGAGAGGGGCCCGTCCGCGCCAAAACCCAAAACGCGCTGCGGCCTCCAGGGACACAGGGGACACAAGTGGCTGTGTGGCTTGCAGTGCCCGACCAGAGGGAGGGAGGTTGTCTGGCTGCTGAGGCGCAGCCGGTGTCAGCCCTTCGGGGAACTGCCCGTGGATGCTTCGGGAATGGGGGCTGCCAACTCAGAACCCCCGTTCCCTGTGGCTGCAGCCAGCCAGGGGGCTCCAGGGTCGGGCGCGCCCGCGGGCCTAGGGGCTTCTTGCCTGTGTGCAGGGCTTCTACGCACAAGGTGGCACCACATCCCGGCCCAAGGGTGGTGGCAGGAACTCAGGAGGCACTCGGGGACTCAGCAGGGCCCGCTCCTGGGGCAAGGGGTCTGGCAGGCTCCGGGGCAAATGGACTACGGAAGCCGAGAGGGGCCCGTCCGCGCCAAAACCCAAAACGCGCTGCGGCCTCCAGGGACACAGGGGACACAAGTGGCTGTGTGGCTTGCAGTGCCCGACCAGAGGGAGGGAGGTTGTCTGGCTGCTGAGGCGCAGCCGGTGTCAGCCCTTCGGAGAACTGCCCATGGATGCTTCGGGAATGGGAGCTGCCAACTCAGAACCCCCGTTCCCTGTGGCTGCAGCCAGCCAGGGGGCTCCAGGGTCGGGTGCGCCCGCGGGCCTGGGGGGCTTCTTGCCTGTGTGCAGGGCTTCTACGCACAAGGTGGCACCACATCCCGGCCCAAGGGTGGTGGCAGGAACTCAGGAGGCGCTCGGGGACTCAGCAGGGCCCGCCTCTGGGGCCAGGGGTCTGGCAGGCTCCGGGGGCAAATGGACTACGGAAGCCGAGAGGGGCCCGTCCGCGCCAAAACCCAAAACGCGCTGCGGCCTCCAGGGACAAAGGGGACACAAGTGGCTGTGTGGCTTGCAGTGCCCGACCAGAGGGAGGGAGGTTGTCTGGCTGCTGAGGCGCAGCCGGTGTCAGCCCTTCGGGGAACTGCCCGTGGATGCTTCGGGAATGGGGGCTGCCAACTCAGAACCCCCGTTCCCTGTGACTGCAGCCAGCCAGGGGGCTCCAGGGTCGGGCGCGCCCGCGGGCCTGGGGGGCTTCTTGCCTGTGTGCAGGGCTTCTACGCACAAGGTGGCACCACATCCCGGCCCAAGGGTGGTGGCAGGAACTCAGGAGGCACTCGGGGACTCAGCAGGGCCCGCCCCTGGGGCAAGGGGTCTGGCAGGCTCCGGGGCAAATGGACTACGGAAGCCGAGAGGGGCCCGTCCGCGCCAAAACCCAAAACGCGCTGCGGCCTCCAGGGACACAGGGGACACAAGTGGCTTTGTGGCTTGCAGTGCCCGACCAGAGGGAGGGAGGTTGTCTGGCTGCTGAGGCGCAGCCGGTGTCAGCCCTTCGGGGAACTGCCCGTGGATGCTTCGGGAATGGGGGCTGCCAACTCAGAACCCCCGTTCCCTGTGGCTGCAGCCAGCCAGGGGGCTCCAGGGTCGGGCGCGCCCGCGGGCCTAGGGGCTTTTTGCCTGTGTGCAGGGCTTCTACGCACAAGGTGGCACCACATCCCGGCCCAAGGGTGGTGGCAGGAACTCAGGAGGCACTCGGGGACTCAGCAGGGCCCGCTCCTGGGGCAAGGGGTCTGGCAGGCTCCGGGGCAAATGGACTACGGAAGCCGAGAGGGGCCCGTCCGCGCCAAAACCCAAAACGCGCTGCGGCCTCCAGGGACACAGGGGACACAAGTGGCTGTGTGGCTTGCAGTGCCCGACCAGAGGGAGGGAGGTTGTCTGGCTGCTGAGGCGCAGCCGGTGTCAGCCCTTCGGAGAACTGCCCATGGATGCTTCGGGAATGGGAGCTGCCAACTCAGAACCCCCGTTCCCTGTGGCTGCAGCCAGCCAGGGGGCTCCAGGGTCGGGCGCGCCCGCGGGCCTGGGGGGCTTCTTGCCTGTGTGCAGGGCTTCTACGCACAAGGTGGCACCTCATCCCGGCCCAAGGGTGGTGGCAGGAACCCAGGAGGCGCTCGGGGACTCAGCAGGGCCCGCCCCTGGGGCCAGGGGTCTGGCAGGCTCCAGGGGCAAATGGACTACGGAAGCCGAGAGGGGCCCGTCCGCGCCAAAACCCAAAACGCGCTGCGGCCTCCAGGGACACAGGGGACACAAGTGGCTGTGTGGCTTACAATGCCCGACCAGAGGGAGGGAGGTTGTCTGGCTGCAGAGGCACAGCCGGTGTCAGCCCTTCGGGGAACTGCCCGTGGATGCTTCGGGAATGGGGGCTGCCAACTCAGAACCCCCATTCCCTGTGGCTGCAGCCAGCCAGGGGGCTCCAGGGTCGGGCGAGCCCGAGGGCCTGGGGGTCTTCTTGCCTGTGTGCAGGGCTTCTACGCACAAGGTGGCACCTCATCCCGGCCCAAGGGTGGTGGCAGGAACCCAGGAGGCGCTCGGGGACTCAGCAGGGCCCGCCCCTGGGGCCAGGGGTCTGGCAAGCTCCGGGGGCAAATGGACTACGGAAGCCGAGAGGGGCCCGTCCGCGCCAAAACCCAAAACGCGCTGCGGCCTCCAGGGACACAGGGGACACAAGTGGCTGTGTGGCTTGCAGTGCCCGACCAGAGGGAGGGAGGTTGTCTGGCTGCTGAGGCGCAGCCGGTGTCAGCCCTTCGGAGAACTGCCCATGGATGCTTCGGGAATGGGAGCTGCCAACTCAGAACCCCCGTTCCCTGTGGCTGCAGCCAGCCAGGGGGCTCCAGGGTCGGGCGCGCCCGCGGGCCTGGGGGGCTTCTTGCCTGTGTGCAGGGCTTCTACGCACAAGGTGGCACCTCATCCCGGCCCAAGGGTGGTGGCAGGAACCCAGGAGGCGCTCGGGGACTCAGCAGGGCCCGCCCCTGGGGCCAGGGGTCTGGCAGGCTCCAGGGGCAAATGGACTACGGAAGCCGAGAGGGGCCCGTCCGCGCCAAAACCCAAAATGCGCTGCGGCCTCCAGGGACACAGGGGACACAAGTGGCTGTGTGGCTTACAATGCCCGACCAGAGGGAGGGAGGTTGTCTGGCTGCAGAGGCACAGCCGGTGTCAGCCCTTCGGGGAACTGCCCGTGGATGCTTCGGGAATGGGGGCTGCCAACTCAGAACCCCCATTCCCTGTGGCTGCAGCCAGCCAGGGGGCTCCAGGGTCGGGCGCGCCCGAGGGCCTGGGGGTCTTCTTGCCTGTGTGCAGGGCTTCTACGCACAAGGTGGCACCTCATCCCGGCCCAAGGGTGGTGGCAGGAACCCAGGAGGCGCTCGGGGACTCAGCAGGGCCCGCCCCTGGGGCCAGGGGTCTGGCAAGCTCCGGGGGCAAATGGACTACGGAAGCCGAGAGGGGCCCGTCCGCGCCAAAACCCAAAACGCGCTGCGGCCTCCAGGGACACAGGGGACACAAGTGGCTGTGTGGCTTGCAGTGCCCGACCAGAGGGAGGGAGGTTGTCTGGCTGCTGAGGCGCAGCCGGTGTCAGCCCTTCGGAGAACTGCCCATGGATGCTTCGGGAATGGGAGCTGCCAACTCAGAACCCCCGTTCCCTGTGGCTGCAGCCAGCCAGGGGGCTCCAGGGTCGGGCGCGCCCGCGGGCCTGGGGGGCTTCTTGCCTGTGTGCAGGGCTTCTACGCACAAGGTGGCACCTCATCCCGGCCCAAGGGTGGTGGCAGGAACCCAGGAGGCGCTCGGGGACTCAGCAGGGCCCGCCCCTGGGGCCAGGGGTCTGGCAGGCTCCAGGGGCAAATGGACTACGGAAGCCGAGAGGGGCCCGTCCGCGCCAAAACCCAAAATGCGCTGCGGCCTCCAGGGACACAGGGGACACAAGTGGCTGTGTGGCTTACAATGCCCGACCAGAGGGAGGGAGGTTGTCTGGCTGCAGAGGCACAGCCGGTGTCAGCCCTTCGGGGAACTGCCCGTGGATGCTTCGGGAATGGGGGCTGCCAACTCAGAACCCCCGTTCCCTGTGGCTGCAGCCAGCCAGGGGGCTCCAGGGTCGGGCGCGCCCGCGGGCCTAGGGGCTTCTTGCCTGTGTGCAGGGCTTCTACGCACAAGGTGGCACCACATCCCGGCCCAAGGGTGGTGGCAGGAACTCAGGAGGCACTCGGGGACTCAGCAGGGCCCGCCCCTGGGGCAAGGGGTCTAGCAGGCTCCGGGGCAAATGGACTACGGAAGCCGAGAGGGGCCCGTCCGCGCCAAAACCCAAAACGCGCTGCGGCCTCCAGGGACACAGGGGACACAAGTGGCTGTGTGGCTTGCAGTGCCCGGCCAGAGGGAGGGATGTTGTCTGGCTGCTGAGGCGCAGCCGGTGTCAGCCCTTCGGGGAACTGCCCGTGGATGCTTCGGGAATGGGGGCTGCCAACTCAGAACCCCCGTTCCCTGTGGCTGCAGCCAGCCAGGGGGCTCCAGGGTCGGGCGCGCCCGCGGGCCTGGGGGGCTTCTTGCCTGTGTGCAGGGCTTCTACGCACAAGGTGGCACCACATCCCGGCCCAAGGGTGGTGGCAGGAACTCAGGAGGCACTCAGGGACTCAGCAGGGCCCGCCCCTGGGGCAAGGGGTCTGGCAGGCTCCGGGGCAAATGGACTACGGAAGCCGAGAGGGGCCCGTCCGCGCCAAAACCCAAAACGCGCTGCGGCCTCCAGGGACACAGGGGACACAAGTGGCTGTGTGGCTTGCAGTGCCCGACCAGAGGGAGGGAGGTTGTCTGGCTGCTGAGGCGCAGCCGGTGTCAGCCCTTCGGGGAACTGCCCATGGATGCTTCGGGAATGGGGGCTGCCAACTCAGAACCCCCGTTCCCTGTGGCTGCAGCCAGCCAGGGGGCTCCAGGGTCGGGCGCGCCCGCGGGCCTAGGGGCTTCTTGCCTGTGTGCAGGGCTTCTACGCACAAGGTGGCACCACATCCCGGCCCAAGGGTGGTGGCAGGAACTCAGGAGGCACTCGGGGACTCAGCAGGGCCCGCCCCTGGGGCAAGGGGTCTGGCAGGCTCCGGGGCAAATGGACTACGGAAGCCGAGAGGGGCCCGTCCGCGCCAAAACCCAAAACGCGCTGCGGCCTCCAGGGACACAGGGGACACAAGTGGCTGTGTGGCTTGCAGTGCCCGACCAGAGGGAGGGAGGTTGTCTGGCTGCTGAGGCGCAGCCGGTGTCAGCCCTTCGGGGAACTGCCCGTGGATGCTTCGGGAATGGGGGCTGCCAACTCAGAACCCCCGTTCCCTGTGGCTGCAGCCAGCCAGGGGGCTCCAGGGTCGGGCGCGCCCGCGGGCCTGGGGGGCTTCTTGCCTGTGTGCAGGGCTTCTACGCACAAGGTGGCACCTCATCCCGGCCCAAGGGTTGTGGCAGGAACTCAGGAGGCGCTCGGGGACTCAGCAGGGCCCGCCTCTGGGGCCAGGGGTCTGGCAGGCTCCGGGGCAAATGGACTACGGAAGCCGAGAGGGGCCCGTCCGCGCCAAAACCCAAAACGCGCTGCGGCCTCCAGGGACAAAGGGGACACAAGTGGCTGTGTGGCTTGCAGTGCCCGACCAGAGGGAGGGAGGTTGTCTGGCTGCTGAGGCGCAGCCGGTGTCAGCCCTTCGGGGAACTGCCCGTGGATGCTTCGGGAATGGGGGCTGCCAACTCAGAACCCCCGTTCCCTGTGGCTGCAGCCAGCCAGGGGGCTCCAGGGTCGGGCGCGCCCGCGGGCCTGGGGGGCTTCTTGCCTGTGTGCAGGGCTTCTACGCACAAGGTGGCACCACATCCCGGCCCAAGGGTGGTGGCAGGAACTCAGGAGGCACTCAGGGACTCAGCAGGGCCCGCCCCTGGGGCAAGGGGTCTGGCAGGCTCCGGGGCAAATGGACTACGGAAGCCGAGAGGGGCCCGTCCGCGCCAAAACCCAAAACGCGCTGCGGCCTCCAGGGACACAGGGGACACAAGTGGCTGTGTGGCTTGCAGTGCCCGACCAGAGGGAGGGAGGTTGTCTGGCTGCTGAGGCGCAGCCGGTGTCAGCCCTTCGGGGAACTGCCCGTGGATGCTTCGGGAATGGGGGCTGCCAACTCAGAACCCCCGTTCCCTGTGGCTGCAGCCAGCCAGGGGGCTCCAGGGTCGGGCGCGCCCGCGGGTCTGGGGGGCTTCTTGCCTGTGTGCAGGGCTTCTACGCACAAGGTGGCACCACATCCCGGCCCAAGGGTGGTGGCAGGTACTCAGGAGGCACTCAGGGACTCAGCAGGGCCCGCCCCTGGGGCAAGGGGTCTGGCAGGCTCCGGGGCAAATGGACTACGGAAGCCGAGAGGGGCCCGTCTGCGCCAAAACCCAAAACGCGCTGCGGCCTCCAGGGACACAGGGGACACAAGTGGCTGTGTGGCTTGCAGTGCCCGACCAGAGGGAGGGAGGTTGTCTGGCTGCTGAGGCGCAGCCGGTGTCAGCCCTTCGGGGAACTGCCCGTGGATGCTTCGGGAATGGGGGCTGCCAACTCAGAACCCCCGTTCCCTGTGGCTGCAGCCAGCCAGGGGGCTCCAGGGTCGGGCGCGCCCGCGGGCCTGGGGGGCTTCTTGCCTGTGTGCAGGGCTTCTACGCACAAGGTGGCACCTCATCCCGGCCCAAGGGTTGTGGCAGGAACTCAGGAGGCGCTCGGGGACTCAGCAGGGCCCGCCTCTGGGGCCAGGGGTCTGGCAGGCTCCGGGGCAAATGGACTACGGAAGCCGAGAGGGGCCCGTCCGCGCCAAAACCCAAAACGCGCTGCGGCCTCCAGGGACAAAGGGGACACAAGTGGCTGTGTGGCTTGCAGTGCCCGACCAGAGGGAGGGAGGTTGTCTGGCTGCTGAGGCGCAGCCGGTGTCAGCCCTTCGGGGAACTGCCCGTGGATGCTTCGGGAATGGGGGCTGCCAACTCAGAACCCCCGTTCCCTGTGGCTGCAGCCAGCCAGGGGGCTCCAGGGTCGGGCGCGCCCGCGGGCCTGGGGGGCTTCTTGCCTGTGTGCAGGGCTTCTACGCACAAGGTGGCACCACATCCCGGCCCAAGGGTGGTGGCAGGAACTCAGGAGGCACTCAGGGACTCAGCAGGGCCCGCCCCTGGGGCAAGGGGTCTGGCAGGCTCCGGGGCAAATGGACTACGGAAGCCGAGAGGGGCCCGTCCGCGCCAAAACCCAAAACGCGCTGCGGCCTCCAGGGACACAGGGGACACAAGTGGCTGTGTGGCTTGCAGTGCCCGACCAGAGGGAGGGAGGTTGTCTGGCTGCTGAGGCGCAGCCGGTGTCAGCCCTTCGGGGAACTGCCCGTGGATGCTTCGGGAATGGGGGCTGCCAACTCAGAACCCCCGTTCCCTGTGGCTGCAGCCAGCCAGGGGGCTCCAGGGTCGGGCGCGCCCGCGGGCCTGGGGGGCTTCTTGCCTGTGTGCAGGGCTTCTACGCACAAGGTGGCACCACATCCCGGCCCAAGGGTGGTGGCAGGAACTCAGGAGGCACTCAGGGACTCAGCAGGGCCCGCCCCTGGGGCAAGGGGTCTGGCAGGCTCCGGGGCAAATGGACTACGGAAGCCGAGAAGGGCCCGTCCGCGCCAAAACCCAAAACGCGCTGCGGCCTCCAGGGACACAGGGGACACAAGTGGCTGTGTGGCTTGCAGTGCCCGACCAGAGGGAGGGAGGTTGTCTGGCTGCTGAGGCGCAGCCGGTGTCAGCCCTTCGGGGAACTGCCCGTGGATGCTTCGGGAATGGGGGCTGCCAACTCAGAACCCCCGTTCCCTGTGGCTGCAGCCAGCCAGGGGGCTCCAGGGTCGGGCGCGCCCGCGGGACTAGGGGCTTCTTGCCTGTGTGCAGGGCTTCTACGCACAAGGTGGCACCACATCCCGGCCCAAGGGTGGTGGCAGGAACTCAGGAGGCACTCGGGGACTCAGCAGGGCCTGCCCCCGGGGCCTGCCCGCAACACCTGATTGCCCGCGGGCGTGTCCGTCCACCCTCAAAAAGTTCTGCTGGGGCAGCCCTGACCGAGCTCCGAGCTCCTCGCCCTTGGACGGCCCCAGTGGGCTTCAGGAGTGGGTGTGTGCAGCTTCTTGCCTGTGTGCAGGGCTTCTACGCACAAGGTGGCACCTCATCCCAGCCCAAGGGTGGTGGTAGGAACCCAGGAGGCGCTTGGGGACTCAGCAGGGCCCGCCCCTGGGGCAAGGGGTCTGGCAGGCTCCGGGTGCAAATGGACTACAGAATCCGAGAGCGGCCCGTCCGCGCCAAAACCCAAAACGCGCTGCGGCCTCCAGGGACACAGGGGACACAAGTGGCTGTGTGGCTTGCAGTGCCCGACCAGAGGGAGGGAGGTTGTCCGGCTGCTGAGGCGCAGCCGGTGTCAGCCCTTCGGGGAACTGCCCGTGGATGCTTCGGGAATGGGGGCTGCCAACTCAGAACCCCCGTTCCCTGTGGCTGCAGCCAGCCAGGGGGCTCCAGGGTCGGGCGAGCCCGAGGGCCTGGGGGTCTTCTTGCCTGTGTGCAGGGCTTCTACGCACAAGGTGGCACCTCATCCCGGCCCAAGGGTGGTGGCAGGAACCCAGGAGGCGCTCGGGGACTCAGCAGGGCCCGCCCCTGGGGCCAGGGGTCTGGCAAGCTCCGGGGGCAAATGGACTACGGAAGCCGAGAGGGGCCCGTCCGCGCCAAAACCCAAAACGCGCTGCGGCCTCCAGGGACACAGGGGACACAAGTGGCTGTGTGGCTTGCAGTGCCCGACCAGAGGGAGGGAGGTTGTCTGGCTGCTGAGGCGCAGCCGGTGTCAGCCCTTCGGAGAACTGCCCATGGATGCTTCGGGAATGGGAGCTGCCAACTCAGAACCCCCGTTCCCTGTGGCTGCAGCCAGCCAGGGGGCTCCAGGGTCGGGCGCGCCCGCGGGCCTGGGGGGCTTCTTG
This sequence comes from Lepus europaeus, assembly GCF_033115175.1. Lineage (NCBI taxonomy): Eukaryota > Metazoa > Chordata > Mammalia > Lagomorpha > Leporidae > Lepus > Lepus europaeus. The sequence goes on along the minus strand of NW_026909167.1, from coordinate 6,728,796 downwards.
CCTGTGTGCAGGGCTTCTACGCACAAGGTGGCACCTCATCCCGGCCCAAGGGTGGTGGCAGGAACCCAGGAGGCGCTCGGGGACTCAGCAGGGCCCGCCCCTGGGGCCAGGGGTCTGGCAGGCTCCAGGGGCAAATGGACTACGGAAGCCGAGAGGGGCCCGTCCGCGCCAAAACCCAAAATGCGCTGCGGCCTCCAGGGACACAGGGGACACAAGTGGCTGTGTGGCTTACAATGCCCGACCAGAGGGAGGGAGGTTGTCTGGCTGCAGAGGCACAGCCGGTGTCAGCCCTTCGGGGAACTGCCCGTGGATGCTTCGGGAATGGGGGCTGCCAACTCAGAACCCCCGTTCCCTGTGGCTGCAGCCAGCCAGGGGGCTCCAGGGTCGGGCGCGCCCGCGGGCCTAGGGGCTTCTTGCCTGTGTGCAGGGCTTCTACGCACAAGGTGGCACCACATCCCGGCCCAAGGGTGGTGGCAGGAACTCAGGAGGCACTCGGGGACTCAGCAGGGCCCGCCCCTGGGGCAAGGGGTCTAGCAGGCTCCGGGGCAAATGGACTACGGAAGCCGAGAGGGGCCCGTCCGCGCCAAAACCCAAAACGCGCTGCGGCCTCCAGGGACACAGGGGACACAAGTGGCTGTGTGGCTTGCAGTGCCCGGCCAGAGGGAGGGAGGTTGTCTGGCTGCTGAGGCGCAGCCGGTGTCAGCCCTTCGGGGAACTGCCCGTGGATGCTTCGGGAATGGGGGCTGCCAACTCAGAACCCCCGTTCCCTGTGGCTGCAGCCAGCCAGGGGGCTCCAGGGTCGGGCGCGCCCGCGGGCCTGGGGGGCTTCTTGCCTGTGTGCAGGGCTTCTACGCACAAGGTGGCACCACATCCCGGCCCAAGGGTGGTGGCAGGAACTCAGGAGGCACTCAGGGACTCAGCAGGGCCCGCCCCTGGGGCAAGGGGTCTGGCAGGCTCCGGGGCAAATGGACTACGGAAGCCGAGAGGGGCCCGTCCGCGCCAAAACCCAAAACGCGCTGCGGCCTCCAGGGACACAGGGGACACAAGTGGCTGTGTGGCTTGCAGTGCCCGACCAGAGGGAGGGAGGTTGTCTGGCTGCTGAGGCGCAGCCGGTGTCAGCCCTTCGGGGAACTGCCCATGGATGCTTCGGGAATGGGGGCTGCCAACTCAGAACCCCCGTTCCCTGTGGCTGCAGCCAGCCAGGGGGCTCCAGGGTCGGGCGCGCCCGCGGGCCTAGGGGCTTCTTGCCTGTGTGCAGGGCTTCTACGCACAAGGTGGCACCACATCCCGGCCCAAGGGTGGTGGCAGGAACTCAGGAGGCACTCGGGGACTCAGCAGGGCCCGCCCCTGGGGCAAGGGGTCTGGCAGGCTCCGGGGCAAATGGACTACGGAAGCCGAGAGGGGCCCGTCCGCGCCAAAACCCAAAACGCGCTGCGGCCTCCAGGGACACAGGGGACACAAGTGGCTGTGTGGCTTGCAGTGCCCGACCAGAGGGAGGGAGGTTGTCTGGCTGCTGAGGCGCAGCCGGTGTCAGCCCTTCGGGGAACTGCCCGTGGATGCTTCGGGAATGGGGGCTGCCAACTCAGAACCCCCGTTCCCTGTGGCTGCAGCCAGCCAGGGGGCTCCAGGGTCGGGCGCGCCCGCGGGCCTGGGGGGCTTCTTGCCTGTGTGCAGGGCTTCTACGCACAAGGTGGCACCTCATCCCGGCCCAAGGGTTGTGGCAGGAACTCAGGAGGCGCTCGGGGACTCAGCAGGGCCCGCCTCTGGGGCCAGGGGTCTGGCAGGCTCCGGGGCAAATGGACTACGGAAGCCGAGAGGGGCCCGTCCGCGCCAAAACCCAAAACGCGCTGCGGCCTCCAGGGACAAAGGGGACACAAGTGGCTGTGTGGCTTGCAGTGCCCGACCAGAGGGAGGGAGGTTGTCTGGCTGCTGAGGCGCAGCCGGTGTCAGCCCTTCGGGGAACTGCCCGTGGATGCTTCGGGAATGGGGGCTGCCAACTCAGAACCCCCGTTCCCTGTGGCTGCAGCCAGCCAGGGGGCTCCAGGGTCGGGCGCGCCCGCGGGCCTGGGGGGCTTCTTGCCTGTGTGCAGGGCTTCTACGCACAAGGTGGCACCACATCCCGGCCCAAGGGTGGTGGCAGGAACTCAGGAGGCACTCAGGGACTCAGCAGGGCCCGCCCCTGGGGCAAGGGGTCTGGCAGGCTCCGGGGCAAATGGACTACGGAAGCCGAGAGGGGCCCGTCCGCGCCAAAACCCAAAACGCGCTGCGGCCTCCAGGGACACAGGGGACACAAGTGGCTGTGTGGCTTGCAGTGCCCGACCAGAGGGAGGGAGGTTGTCTGGCTGCTGAGGCGCAGCCGGTGTCAGCCCTTCGGGGAACTGCCCGTGGATGCTTCGGGAATGGGGGCTGCCAACTCAGAACCCCCGTTCCCTGTGGCTGCAGCCAGCCAGGGGGCTCCAGGGTCGGGCGCGCCCGCGGGTCTGGGGGGCTTCTTGCCTGTGTGCAGGGCTTCTACGCACAAGGTGGCACCACATCCCGGCCCAAGGGTGGTGGCAGGTACTCAGGAGGCACTCAGGGACTCAGCAGGGCCCGCCCCTGGGGCAAGGGGTCTGGCAGGCTCCGGGGCAAATGGACTACGGAAGCCGAGAGGGGCCCGTCTGCGCCAAAACCCAAAACGCGCTGCGGCCTCCAGGGACACAGGGGACACAAGTGGCTGTGTGGCTTGCAGTGCCCGACCAGAGGGAGGGAGGTTGTCTGGCTGCTGAGGCGCAGCCGGTGTCAGCCCTTCGGGGAACTGCCCGTGGATGCTTCGGGAATGGGGGCTGCCAACTCAGAACCCCCGTTCCCTGTGGCTGCAGCCAGCCAGGGGGCTCCAGGGTCGGGCGCGCCCGCGGGCCTGGGGGGCTTCTTGCCTGTGTGCAGGGCTTCTACGCACAAGGTGGCACCTCATCCCGGCCCAAGGGTTGTGGCAGGAACTCAGGAGGCGCTCGGGGACTCAGCAGGGCCCGCCTCTGGGGCCAGGGGTCTGGCAGGCTCCGGGGCAAATGGACTACGGAAGCCGAGAGGGGCCCGTCCGCGCCAAAACCCAAAACGCGCTGCGGCCTCCAGGGACAAAGGGGACACAAGTGGCTGTGTGGCTTGCAGTGCCCGACCAGAGGGAGGGAGGTTGTCTGGCTGCTGAGGCGCAGCCGGTGTCAGCCCTTCGGGGAACTGCCCGTGGATGCTTCGGGAATGGGGGCTGCCAACTCAGAACCCCCGTTCCCTGTGGCTGCAGCCAGCCAGGGGGCTCCAGGGTCGGGCGCGCCCGCGGGCCTGGGGGGCTTCTTGCCTGTGTGCAGGGCTTCTACGCACAAGGTGGCACCACATCCCGGCCCAAGGGTGGTGGCAGGAACTCAGGAGGCACTCAGGGACTCAGCAGGGCCCGCCCCTGGGGCAAGGGGTCTGGCAGGCTCCGGGGCAAATGGACTACGGAAGCCGAGAGGGGCCCGTCCGCGCCAAAACCCAAAACGCGCTGCGGCCTCCAGGGACACAGGGGACACAAGTGGCTGTGTGGCTTGCAGTGCCCGACCAGAGGGAGGGAGGTTGTCTGGCTGCTGAGGCGCAGCCGGTGTCAGCCCTTCGGGGAACTGCCCGTGGATGCTTCGGGAATGGGGGCTGCCAACTCAGAACCCCCGTTCCCTGTGGCTGCAGCCAGCCAGGGGGCTCCAGGGTCGGGCGCGCCCGCGGGCCTGGGGGGCTTCTTGCCTGTGTGCAGGGCTTCTACGCACAAGGTGGCACCACATCCCGGCCCAAGGGTGGTGGCAGGAACTCAGGAGGCACTCAGGGACTCAGCAGGGCCCGCCCCTGGGGCAAGGGGTCTGGCAGGCTCCGGGGCAAATGGACTACGGAAGCCGAGAAGGGCCCGTCCGCGCCAAAACCCAAAACGCGCTGCGGCCTCCAGGGACACAGGGGACACAAGTGGCTGTGTGGCTTGCAGTGCCCGACCAGAGGGAGGGAGGTTGTCTGGCTGCTGAGGCGCAGCCGGTGTCAGCCCTTCGGGGAACTGCCCGTGGATGCTTCGGGAATGGGGGCTGCCAACTCAGAACCCCCGTTCCCTGTGGCTGCAGCCAGCCAGGGGGCTCCAGGGTCGGGCGCGCCCGCGGGACTAGGGGCTTCTTGCCTGTGTGCAGGGCTTCTACGCACAAGGTGGCACCACATCCCGGCCCAAGGGTGGTGGCAGGAACTCAGGAGGCACTCGGGGACTCAGCAGGGCCTGCCCCCGGGGCCTGCCCGCAACACCTGATTGCCCGCGGGCGTGTCCGTCCACCCTCAAAAAGTTCTGCTGGGGCAGCCCTGACCGAGCTCCGAGCTCCTCGCCCTTGGACGGCCCCAGTGGGCTTCAGGAGTGGGTGTGTGCAGCTTCTTGCCTGTGTGCAGGGCTTCTACGCACAAGGTGGCACCTCATCCCAGCCCAAGGGTGGTGGTAGGAACCCAGGAGGCGCTTGGGGACTCAGCAGGGCCCGCCCCTGGGGCAAGGGGTCTGGCAGGCTCCGGGTGCAAATGGACTACAGAATCCGAGAGCGGCCCGTCCGCGCCAAAACCCAAAACGCGCTGCGGCCTCCAGGGACACAGGGGACACAAGTGGCTGTGTGGCTTGCAGTGCCCGACCAGAGGGAGGGAGGTTGTCCGGCTGCTGAGGCGCAGCCGGTGTCAGCCCTTCGGGGAACTGCCCGTGGATGCTTCGGGAATGGGGGCTGCCAACTCAGAACCCCCGTTCCCTGTGGCTGCAGCCAGCCAGGGGGCTCCAGGGTCGGGCGAGCCCGAGGGCCTGGGGGTCTTCTTGCCTGTGTGCAGGGCTTCTACGCACAAGGTGGCACCTCATCCCGGCCCAAGGGTGGTGGCAGGAACCCAGGAGGCGCTCGGGGACTCAGCAGGGCCCGCCCCTGGGGCCAGGGGTCTGGCAAGCTCCGGGGGCAAATGGACTACGGAAGCCGAGAGGGGCCCGTCCGCGCCAAAACCCAAAACGCGCTGCGGCCTCCAGGGACACAGGGGACACAAGTGGCTGTGTGGCTTGCAGTGCCCGACCAGAGGGAGGGAGGTTGTCTGGCTGCTGAGGCGCAGCCGGTGTCAGCCCTTCGGAGAACTGCCCATGGATGCTTCGGGAATGGGAGCTGCCAACTCAGAACCCCCGTTCCCTGTGGCTGCAGCCAGCCAGGGGGCTCCAGGGTCGGGCGCGCCCGCGGGCCTGGGGGGCTTCTTGCCTGTGTGCAGGGCTTCTACGCACAAGGTGGCACCTCATCCCGGCCCAAGGGTGGTGGCAGGAACCCAGGAGGCGCTCGGGGACTCAGCAGGGCCCGCCCCTGGGGCCAGGGGTCTGGCAGGCTCCAGGGGCAAATGGACTACGGAAGCCGAGAGGGGCCCGTCCGCGCCAAAACCCAAAATGCGCTGCGGCCTCCAGGGACACAGGGGACACAAGTGGCTGTGTGGCTTACAATGCCCGACCAGAGGGAGGGAGGTTGTCTGGCTGCAGAGGCACAGCCGGTGTCAGCCCTTCGGGGAACTGCCCGTGGATGCTTCGGGAATGGGGGCTGCCAACTCAGAACCCCCGTTCCCTGTGGCTGCAGCCAGCCAGGGGGCTCCAGGGTCGGGCGCGCCCGCGGGCCTAGGGGCTTCTTGCCTGTGTGCAGGGCTTCTACGCACAAGGTGGCACCACATCCCGGCCCAAGGGTGGTGGCAGGAACTCAGGAGGCACTCGGGGACTCAGCAGGGCCCGCCCCTGGGGCAAGGGGTCTAGCAGGCTCCGGGGCAAATGGACTACGGAAGCCGAGAGGGGCCCGTCCGCGCCAAAACCCAAAACGCGCTGCGGCCTCCAGGGACACAGGGGACACAAGTGGCTGTGTGGCTTGCAGTGCCCGGCCAGAGGGAGGGAGGTTGTCTGGCTGCTGAGGCGCAGCCGGTGTCAGCCCTTCGGGGAACTGCCCGTGGATGCTTCGGGAATGGGGGCTGCCAACTCAGAACCCCCGTTCCCTGTGGCTGCAGCCAGCCAGGGGGCTCCAGGGTCGGGCGCGCCCGCGGGCCTGGGGGCTTCTTGCCTGTGTGCAGGGCTTCTACGCACAAGGTGGCACCACATCCCGGCCCAAGGGTGGTGGCAGGAACTCAGGAGGCACTCAGGGACTCAGCAGGGCCCGCCCCTGGGGCAAGGGGTCTGGCAGGCTCCGGGGCAAATGGACTACGGAAGCCGAGAGGGGCCCGTCCGCGCCAAAACCCAAAACGCGCTGCGGCCTCCAGGGACACAGGGGACACAAGTGGCTGTGTGGCTTGCAGTGCCCGACCAGAGGGAGGGAGGTTGTCTGGCTGCTGAGGCGCAGCCGGTGTCAGCCCTTCGGGGAACTGCCCATGGATGCTTCGGGAATGGGGGCTGCCAACTCAGAACCCCCGTTCCCTGTGGCTGCAGCCAGCCAGGGGGCTCCAGGGTCGGGCGCGCCCGCGGGCCTAGGGGCTTCTTGCCTGTGTGCAGGGCTTCTACGCACAAGGTGGCACCACATCCCGGCCCAAGGGTGGTGGCAGGAACTCAGGAGGCACTCGGGGACTCAGCAGGGCCCGCCCCTGGGGCAAGGGGTCTGGCAGGCTCCGGGGCAAATGGACTACGGAAGCCGAGAGGGGCCCGTCCGCGCCAAAACCCAAAACGCGCTGCGGCCTCCAGGGACACAGGGGACACAAGTGGCTGTGTGGCTTGCAGTGCCCGACCAGAGGGAGGGAGGTTGTCTGGCTGCTGAGGCGCAGCCGGTGTCAGCCCTTCGGAGAACTGCCCATGGATGCTTCGGGAATGGGAGCTGCCAACTCAGAACCCCCGTTCCCTGTGGCTGCAGCCAGCCAGGGGGCTCCAGGGTCGGGCGCGCCCGCGGGCCTGGGGGGCTTCTTGCCTGTGTGCAGGGCTTCTACGCACAAGGTGGCACCTCATCCCGGCCCAAGGGTGGTGGCAGGAACCCAGGAGGCGCTCGGGGACTCAGCAGGGCCCGCCCCTGGGGCCAGGGGTCTGGCAGGCTCCAGGGGCAAATGGACTACGGAAGCCGAGAGGGGCCCGTCCGCGCCAAAACCCAAAATGCGCTGCGGCCTCCAGGGACACAGGGGACACAAGTGGCTGTGTGGCTTACAATGCCCGACCAGAGGGAGGGAGGTTGTCTGGCTGCAGAGGCACAGCCGGTGTCAGCCCTTCGGGGAACTGCCCGTGGATGCTTCGGGAATGGGGGCTGCCAACTCAGAACCCCCGTTCCCTGTGGCTGCAGCCAGCCAGGGGGCTCCAGGGTCGGGCGCGCCCGCGGGCCTAGGGGCTTCTTGCCTGTGTGCAGGGCTTCTACGCACAAGGTGGCACCACATCCCGGCCCAAGGGTGGTGGCAGGAACTCAGGAGGCACTCGGGGACTCAGCAGGGCCCGCCCCTGGGGCAAGGGGTCTAGCAGGCTCCGGGGCAAATGGACTACGGAAGCCGAGAGGGGCCCGTCCGCGCCAAAACCCAAAACGCGCTGCGGCCTCCAGGGACACAGGGGACACAAGTGGCTGTGTGGCTTGCAGTGCCCGGCCAGAGGGAGGGAGGTTGTCTGGCTGCTGAGGCGCAGCCGGTGTCAGCCCTTCGGGGAACTGCCCGTGGATGCTTCGGGAATGGGGGCTGCCAACTCAGAACCCCCGTTCCCTGTGGCTGCAGCCAGCCAGGGGGCTCCAGGGTCGGGCGCGCCCGCGGGCCTGGGGGGCTTCTTGCCTGTGTGCAGGGCTTCTACGCACAAGGTGGCACCACATCCCGGCCCAAGGGTGGTGGCAGGAACTCAGGAGGCACTCAGGGACTCAGCAGGGCCCGCCCCTGGGGCAAGGGGTCTGGCAGGCTCCGGGGCAAATGGACTACGGAAGCCGAGAGGGGCCCGTCCGCGCCAAAACCCAAAACGCGCTGCGGCCTCCAGGGACACAGGGGACACAAGTGGCTGTGTGGCTTGCAGTGCCCGACCAGAGGGAGGGAGGTTGTCTGGCTGCTGAGGCGCAGCCGGTGTCAGCCCTTCGGGGAACTGCCCATGGATGCTTCGGGAATGGGGGCTGCCAACTCAGAACCCCCGTTCCCTGTGGCTGCAGCCAGCCAGGGGGCTCCAGGGTCGGGCGCGCCCGCGGGCCTAGGGGCTTCTTGCCTGTGTGCAGGGCTTCTACGCACAAGGTGGCACCACATCCCGGCCCAAGGGTGGTGGCAGGAACTCAGGAGGCACTCGGGGACTCAGCAGGGCCCGCCCCTGGGGCAAGGGGTCTGGCAGGCTCCGGGGCAAATGGACTACGGAAGCCGAGAGGGGCCCGTCCGCGCCAAAACCCAAAACGCGCTGCGGCCTCCAGGGACACAGGGGACACAAGTGGCTGTGTGGCTTGCAGTGCCCGACCAGAGGGAGGGAGGTTGTCTGGCTGCTGAGGCGCAGCCGGTGTCAGCCCTTCGGGGAACTGCCCGTGGATGCTTCGGGAATGGGGGCTGCCAACTCAGAACCCCCGTTCCCTGTGGCTGCAGCCAGCCAGGGGGCTCCAGGGTCGGGCGCGCCCGCGGGCCTGGGGGGCTTCTTGCCTGTGTGCAGGGCTTCTACGCACAAGGTGGCACCTCATCCCGGCCCAAGGGTTGTGGCAGGAACTCAGGAGGCGCTCGGGGACTCAGCAGGGCCCGCCTCTGGGGCCAGGGGTCTGGCAGGCTCCGGGGCAAATGGACTACGGAAGCCGAGAGGGGCCCGTCCGCGCCAAAACCCAAAACGCGCTGCGGCCTCCAGGGACAAAGGGGACACAAGTGGCTGTGTGGCTTGCAGTGCCCGACCAGAGGGAGGGAGGTTGTCTGGCTGCTGAGGCGCAGCCGGTGTCAGCCCTTCGGGGAACTGCCCGTGGATGCTTCGGGAATGGGGGCTGCCAACTCAGAACCCCCGTTCCCTGTGGCTGCAGCCAGCCAGGGGGCTCCAGGGTCGGGCGCGCCCGCGGGCCTGGGGGGCTTCTTGCCTGTGTGCAGGGCTTCTACGCACAAGGTGGCACCACATCCCGGCCCAAGGGTGGTGGCAGGAACTCAGGAGGCACTCAGGGACTCAGCAGGGCCCGCCCCTGGGGCAAGGGGTCTGGCAGGCTCCGGGGCAAATGGACTACGGAAGCCGAGAGGGGCCCGTCCGCGCCAAAACCCAAAACGCGCTGCGGCCTCCAGGGACACAGGGGACACAAGTGGCTGTGTGGCTTGCAGTGCCCGACCAGAGGGAGGGAGGTTGTCTGGCTGCTGAGGCGCAGCCGGTGTCAGCCCTTCGGGGAACTGCCCGTGGATGCTTCGGGAATGGGGGCTGCCAACTCAGAACCCCCGTTCCCTGTGGCTGCAGCCAGCCAGGGGGCTCCAGGGTCGGGCGCGCCCGCGGGTCTGGGGGGCTTCTTGCCTGTGTGCAGGGCTTCTACGCACAAGGTGGCACCACATCCCGGCCCAAGGGTGGTGGCAGGTACTCAGGAGGCACTCAGGGACTCAGCAGGGCCCGCCCCTGGGGCAAGGGGTCTGGCAGGCTCCGGGGCAAATGGACTACGGAAGCCGAGAGGGGCCCGTCTGCGCCAAAACCCAAAACGCGCTGCGGCCTCCAGGGACACAGGGGACACAAGTGGCTGTGTGGCTTGCAGTGCCCGACCAGAGGGAGGGAGGTTGTCTGGCTGCTGAGGCGCAGCCGGTGTCAGCCCTTCGGGGAACTGCCCGTGGATGCTTCGGGAATGGGGGCTGCCAACTCAGAACCCCCGTTCCCTGTGGCTGCAGCCAGCCAGGGGGCTCCAGGGTCGGGCGCGCCCGCGGGCCTGGGGGGCTTCTTGCCTGTGTGCAGGGCTTCTACGCACAAGGTGGCACCTCATCCCGGCCCAAGGGTTGTGGCAGGAACTCAGGAGGCGCTCGGGGACTCAGCAGGGCCCGCCTCTGGGGCCAGGGGTCTGGCAGGCTCCGGGGCAAATGGACTACGGAAGCCGAGAGGGGCCCGTCCGCGCCAAAACCCAAAACGCGCTGCGGCCTCCAGGGACAAAGGGGACACAAGTGGCTGTGTGGCTTGCAGTGCCCGACCAGAGGGAGGGAGGTTGTCTGGCTGCTGAGGCGCAGCCGGTGTCAGCCCTTCGGGGAACTGCCCGTGGATGCTTCGGGAATGGGGGCTGCCAACTCAGAACCCCCGTTCCCTGTGGCTGCAGCCAGCCAGGGGGCTCCAGGGTCGGGCGCGCCCGCGGGCCTGGGGGGCTTCTTGCCTGTGTGCAGGGCTTCTACGCACAAGGTGGCACCACATCCCGGCCCAAGGGTGGTGGCAGGAACTCAGGAGGCACTCAGGGACTCAGCAGGGCCCGCCCCTGGGGCAAGGGGTCTGGCAGGCTCCGGGGCAAATGGACTACGGAAGCCGAGAGGGGCCCGTCCGCGCCAAAACCCAAAACGCGCTGCGGCCTCCAGGGACACAGGGGACACAAGTGGCTGTGTGGCTTGCAGTGCCCGACCAGAGGGAGGGAGGTTGTCTGGCTGCTGAGGCGCAGCCGGTGTCAGCCCTTCGGGGAACTGCCCGTGGATGCTTCGGGAATGGGGGCTGCCAACTCAGAACCCCCGTTCCCTGTGGCTGCAGCCAGCCAGGGGGCTCCAGGGTCGGGCGCGCCCGCGGGCCTGGGGGGCTTCTTGCCTGTGTGCAGGGCTTCTACGCACAAGGTGGCACCACATCCCGGCCCAAGGGTGGTGGCAGGAACTCAGGAGGCACTCAGGGACTCAGCAGGGCCCGCCCCTGGGGCAAGGGGTCTGGCAGGCTCCGGGGCAAATGGACTACGGAAGCCGAGAAGGGCCCGTCCGCGCCAAAACCCAAAACGCGCTGCGGCCTCCAGGGACACAGGGGACACAAGTGGCTGTGTGGCTTGCAGTGCCCGACCAGAGGGAGGGAGGTTGTCTGGCTGCTGAGGCGCAGCCGGTGTCAGCCCTTCGGGGAACTGCCCGTGGATGCTTCGGGAATGGGGGCTGCCAACTCAGAACCCCCGTTCCCTGTGGCTGCAGCCAGCCAGGGGGCTCCAGGGTCGGGCGCGCCCGCGGGACTAGGGGCTTCTTGCCTGTGTGCAGGGCTTCTACGCACAAGGTGGCACCACATCCCGGCCCAAGGGTGGTGGCAGGAACTCAGGAGGCACTCGGGGACTCAGCAGGGCCTGCCCCCGGGGCCTGCCCGCAACACCTGATTGCCCGCGGGCGTGTCCGTCCACCCTCAAAAAGTTCTGCTGGGGCAGCCCTGACCGAGCTCCGAGCTCCTCGCCCTTGGACGGCCCCAGTGGGCTTCAGGAGTGGGTGTGTGCAGCTTCTTGCCTGTGTGCAGGGCTTCTACGCACAAGGTGGCACCTCATCCCAGCCCAAGGGTGGTGGTAGGAACCCAGGAGGCGCTTGGGGACTCAGCAGGGCCCGCCCCTGGGGCAAGGGGTCTGGCAGGCTCCGGGTGCAAATGGACTACAGAATCCGAGAGCGGCCCGTCCGCGCCAAAACCCAAAACGCGCTGCGGCCTCCAGGGACACAGGGGACACAAGTGGCTGTGTGGCTTGCAGTGCCCGACCAGAGGGAGGGAGGTTGTCCGGCTGCTGAGGCGCAGCCGGTGTCAGCCCTTCGGGGAACTGCCCGTGGATGCTTCGGGAATGGGGGCTGCCAACTCAGAACCCCCGTTCCCTGTGGCTGCAGCCAGCCAGGGGGCTCCAGGGTCGGGCGCGCCCGCGGGCCTGGGGGGCTTCTTGCCTGTGTGCAGGGCTTCTACGCACAAGGTGGCACCTCATCCCGGCCCAAGGGTGGTGGCAGGAACTCAGGAGGCGCTCGGGGACTCAGCAGGGCCCGCCTCTGGGGCCAGGGGTCTGGCAGGCTCCAGGGCAAATGGACTACGGAAGCCGAGAGGGGACCGTCCGCGCGAAAACCCAAAACGCGCTGCGGCCTCCAGGGACACAGGGGACACAAGTGGCTGTGTGGCTTGCAGTGCCCGACCAGAGGGAGGGAGGTTGTCTGGCTGCTGAGGCGCAGCCGGTGTCAGCCCTTCGGGGAACGGCCCGTGGATGCTTCGGGAATGGGGGCTGCCAACTCAGAACCCCCGTTCCCTGTGGCTGCAGCCAGCCAGGGGGCTCCAGGGTCGGGCGTGCCCGCGGGCCTAGGGGCTTCTTGCCTGTGTGCAGGGCTTCTACGCACAAGGTGGCACCACATCCCGGCCCAAGGGTGGTGGCAGGAACTCAGCAGGCGCTCGGGGACTCAGCAGGGCCCGCCCCTGGGGCAAGGGGTCTGGCAGGCTCCGGGGCAAATGGACTACGGAAGCCGAGAGGGGCCCGTCCGCGCCAAAACCCAAAACGCGCTGCGGCCTCCAGGGACACAGGGGACACAAGTGGCTGTGTGGCTTGCAGTGCCCGACCAGAGGGAGGGAGGTTGTCTGGCTGCTGAGGCGCAGCCGGTGTCAGCCCTTCGGGGAACTGCCCGTGGATGCTTCGGGGATGGGGGCTGCCAACTCAGTACCCCCGTTCCCTGGGGCTGCAGCCAGCCAGGGGGCTCCAGGGTCGGGCGCGCCCGCGGGCCTGGGGGGCTTCTTGCGTGTGTGCAGGGCTTCTACGCACAAGGTGGCACCTCATCCCGGCCCAAGGGTGGTGGCAGGAACCCAGGAGGCGCTCGGGGACTCAGCAGGGCCCGCCGCTGGGGCCAGGGGTCTGGCAGGCTCCGGGGGCAAATGGACTACGGAAGCCGAGAGGGGCCCGTCCGCGCCAAAACCCAAAACGCGCTGCGGCCTCCAGGGACACAGGGGACACAAGTGGCTGTGTGGCTTGTAGTGCCCGACCAGAGGGAGGGAGGTTGTCTGGCTGCAGAGGCGCAGCCGGTGTCAGCCCTTCAGGGAACTGCCCGTGGATGCTTCGGGAATGGGGGCTGCCAACTCAGAACCCCCGTTCCCTGTGGCTGCAGCCAGCCAGGGGTCTCCAGGGTCGGGCGCGCCCGCGGGCCTATGGGCTTCTTGCCTGTGTGCAGGGCTTCTACGCACAAGGTGGCACCACATCCCGGCCCAAGGGTGGTGGCAGGAACTCAGGAGGCACTCGGGGACTCAGCAGGGCCCGCCCCTGGGGCAAGGGGTCTGGCAGGCTCCGGGGGCAAATGGACTACGGAAGCCGAGAGGGGCCCGTCCGCGCCAAAACCCAAAACGCGCTGCGGCCTCCAGGGACACAGGGGACACAAGTGGCTGTGTGGCTTGCAGTGCCCGACCAGAGGGAGGGAGGTTGTCTGGCTGCTGAGGCGCAGCCGGTGTCAGCCCTTCGGGGAACTGCCCGTGGATGCTTCGGGAATGGGGGCTGCCAACTCAGAACCCCCGTTCCCTGTGGCTGCAGCCAGCCAGGGGGCTCCAGGGTCGGGCGCGCCCGCGGGCCTGGGGGGCTTCTTGCCTGTGTGCAGGGCTTCTACGCACAAGGTGGCACCTCATCCCGGCCCAAGGGTGGTGGCAGGAACTCAGGAGGCGCTCGAGGACTCCAGGGCCCGCCTCTGGGGCCAGGGGTCTGGCAGGCTCCGGGGCAAATGGACTACGGAAGCTGAGAGGGGCCCGTCCGCGCCAAAACCCAAAATGCGCTGCGGCCTCCAGGGACAAAGGGGACACAAGTGGCTGTGTGGCTTGCAGTGCCCGACCAGAGGGAGGGAGGTTGTCTGGCTGCTGAGGCGCAGCCGGTGTCAGCCCTTCGGGGAACTGCCCGTGGATGCTTCGGGAATGGGGGCCGCCAACTCAGAACCCCCGTTCCCTGTGGCTGCAGCCAGCGAGGGGGCTCCAGGGTCGGGCGCGCCCGCGGGCCTGGGGGGCTTCTTGCCTGTGTGCAGGGCTTCTACGCACAAGGTGGCACCACATCCCGGCCCAAGGGTGGTGGCAGAAACTCAGGAGGCACTCAGGGACTCAGCAGGGCCCGCCCCTGGGGCAAGGGGTCTGGCAGGCTCCGGGGCAAATGGACTACGGAAGCCGAGAGGGGCCCGTCCGCGCCAAAACCCAAAACGCGCTGCGGCCTCCAGGGACACAGGGGACACAAGTGGCTGTGTGGCTTGTAGTGCCCGACCAGAGGGAGGGAGGTTGTCTGGCTGCTGAGGCGCAGCCGGTGTCAGCCCTTCGGGGAACTGCCCGTGGATGCTTCGGGAATGGGGGCTGCCAACTCAGAACCCCCGTTCCCTGTGGCTGCAGCCAGCCAGGGGGCTCCAGGGTCGGGCGCGCCCGCGGGCCTATGGGCTTCTTGCCTGTGTGCAGGGCTTCTACGCACAAGGTGGCACCACATCCCGGCCCAAGGGTGGTGGCAGGAACTCAGGAGGCACTCGGGGACTCAGCAGGGCCCGCCCCTGGGGCAAGGGGTCTGGCAGGCTCCGGGGCAAATGGACTACGGAAGCCGAGAGGGGCCCGTCCGCGCCAAAACCCAAAACGCGCTGCGGCCTCCAGGGACACAGGGGACACAAGTGGCTGTGTGGCTTGCAGTGCCCGACCAGAGGGAGGGAGGTTGTCTGGCTGCTGAGGCGCAGCCGGTGTCAGCCCTTCGGGGAACTGCCCGTGGATGCTTCGGGAATGGGGGCTGCCAACTCAGAACCCCCGTTCCCTGTGGCTGCAGCCAGCCAGGGGGCTCCAGGGTCGGGCGCGCCCGCGGGCCTGGGGGGCTTCTTGCCTGTGTGCAGGGCTTCTACGCACAAGGTGGCACCTCATCCCGGCCCAAGGGTGGTGGCAGGAACCCAGGAGGCGCTCGGGGACTCAGCAGGGCCCGCCCCTGGGGCCAGGGGTCTGGCAGGCTCCGGGGGCAAATGGACTACGGAAGCCGAGAGGGGCCCGTCCGCGCCAAAACCCAAAACGCGCTGCGGCCTCCAGGGACACAGGGGACACAAGTGGCTGTGTGGCTTGTAGTGCCCGACCAGAGGGAGGGAGGTTGTCTGGCTGCAGAGGCGCAGCCGGTGTCAGCCCTTCGGGGAACTGCCCGTGGATGCTTCGGGAATGGGGGCTGCCAACTCAGAACCCCCGTTCCCTGTGGCTGCAGCCAGCCAGGGGGCTCCAGGGTCGGGCGCGCCCGCGGGCCTAGGGGCTTCTTGCCTGTGTGCAGGGCTTCTACGCACAAGGTGGCACCACATCCCGGCCCAAGGGTGGTGGCAGGAACTCAGGAGGCACTCGGGGACTCAGCAGGGCCCGCCCCTGGGGCAAGGGGTCTGGCAGGCTCCGGGGCAAATGGACTACGGAAGCCGAGAGGGGCCCGTCCGCGCCAAAACCCAAAACGCGCTGCGGCCTCCAGGGACACAGGGGACACAAGTGGCTGTGTGGCTTGCAGTGCCCGACCAGAGGGAGGGAGGTTGTCTGGCTGCTGAGGCGCAGCCGGTGTCAGCCCTTCGGGGAACTGCCCGTGGATGCTTCGGGAATGGGGGCTGCCAACTCAGTACCCCCGTTCCCTGTGGCTGCAGCCAGCCAGGGGGCTCCAGGGTCGGGCGCGCCCGCGGGCCTGGGGGGCTTCTTGCCTGTGTGCAGGGCTTCTACGCACAAGGTGGCACCTCATCCCGGCCCAAGGGTGGTGGCAGGAACTCAGGAGGCGCTCGGGGACTCAGCAGGGCCCGCCTCTGGGGCCAGGGGTCTGGCAGGCTCCGGGGCAAATGGACTACGGAAGCCAAGAGGGGCCCGTCCGCGCCAAAACCCAAAATGCGCTGCGGCCTCCAGGGACAAAGGGGACACAAGTGGCTGTGTGGCTTGCAGTGCCCGACCAGAGGGAGGGAGGTTGTCTGGCTGCTGAGGCACAGCCGGTGTCAGCCCTTCGGGGAACTGCCCGTGGATGCTTCGGGAATGGGGGCTGCCAACTCAGAACCCCCGTTCCCTGTGGCTGCAGCCAGCCAGGGGGCTCCAGGGTCGGGCGCGCCCGCGGGCCTGGGGGGCTTCTTGCCTGTGTGCAGGGCTTCTACGCACAAGGTGGCACCTCATCCCGGCCCAAGGGTGGTGGCAGGAACTCAGGAGGCGCTCGAGGACTCCAGGGCCCGCCTCTGGGGCCAGGGGTCTGGCAGGCTCCGGGGCAAATGGACTACGGAAGCCGAGAGGGGCCCGTCCGCGCCAAAACCCAAAATGCGCTGCGGCCTCCAGGGACACAGGGGACACAAGTGGCTGTGTGGCTTGCAGTGCCCGACCAGAGGGAGGGAGGTTGTCTGGCTGCTGAGGCGCAGCCGGTGTCAGCCCTTCGGGGAACTGCCCGTGGATGCTTCGGGAATGGGGGCCGCCAACTCAGAACCCCCGTTCCCTGTGGCTGCAGCCAGCGAGGGGGCTCCAGGGTCGGGCGCGCCCGCGGGCCTGGGGGGCTTCTTGCCTGTGTGCAGGGCTTCTACGCACAAGGTGGCACCACATCCCGGCCCAAGGGTGGTGGCAGAAACTCAGGAGGCACTCAGGGACTCAGCAGGGCCCGCCCCTGGGGCAAGGGGTCTGGCAGGCTCCGGGGCAAATGGACTACGGAAGCCGAGAGGGGCCCGTCCGCGCCAAAACCCAAAACGCGCTGCGGCCTCCAGGGACACAGGGGACACAAGTGGCTGTGTGGCTTGTAGTGCCCGACCAGAGGGAGGGAGGTTGTCTGGCTGCTGAGGCGCAGCCGGTGTCAGCCCTTCAGGGAACTGCCCGTGGATGCTTCGGGAATGGGGGCTGCCAACTCAGAACCCCCGTTCCCTGTGGCTGCAGCCAGCCAGGGGTCTCCAGGGTCGGGCGCGCCCGCGGGCCTATGGGCTTCTTGCCTGTGTGCAGGGCTTCTACGCACAAGGTGGCACCACATCCCGGCCCAAGGGTGGTGGCAGGAACTCAGGAGGCACTCGGGGACTCAGCAGGGCCCGCCCCTGGGGCAAGGGGTCTGGCAGGCTCCGGGGCAAATGGACTACGGAAGCCGAGAGGGGCCCGTCCGCGCCAAAACCCAAAACGCGCTGCGGCCTCCAGGGACACAGGGGACACAAGTGGCTGTGTGGCTTGCAGTGCCCGACCAGAGGGAGGGAGGTTGTCTGGCTGCTGAGGCACAGCCGGTGTCAGCCCTTCGGGGAACTGCCCGTGGATGCTTCGGGAATGGGGGCTGCCAACTCAGAACCCCCGTTCCCTGTGGCTGCAGCCAGCCAGGGGGCTCCAGGGTCGGGCGCGCCCGCGGGCCTGGGGGGCTTCTTGCCTGTGTGCAGGGCTTCTACGCACAAGGTGGCACCTCATCCCGGCCCAAGGGTGGTGGCAGGAACTCAGGAGGCGCTCGGGGACTCAGCAGGGCCCGCCTCTGGGGCCAGGGGTCTGGCAGGCTCCAGGGCAAATGGACTACGGAAGCCGAGAGGGGCCCGTCCGCGCCAAAACCCAAAACGCGCTGCGGGCTCCAGGGAGGGACACAGGGGACACAAGTGGCTGTGTGGCTTGCAGTGCCCGACCAGAGGGAGGGAGGTTGGCTGGCTGCTGAGGCGCAGCCGGTGTCAGCCTTTCGGGAAGTGCCCGTGGATGCTTCGGGAATGGGGCCTGCCAACTCAGAACCCCCGTTCCCTGTGGCTGCATCCGGCCAGGGGGCTCCAGGGTCGGGTGCGCCGCGGGCCTGGGGGGCTTCTTGCCTGTGTGCAGGGCTTCTACGCACAAGGTGGCACCTCATCCCGGCCCAAGGGTGGTGGCAGGAACCCAGGTGGCGCTCGGGGACTCAGCAGGGCCTGCCCCCGGGGCCTGCCCGCAACACCTGATTGCCCGCGGGCGTGTCCGTCCACCCTCAAAAAGTTCTGCTGGGACAGCCCTGACCGAGCTCCGAGCTCCTCGCCCTTGGACTGCCCCAGTGGGCTTCAGGAGTGGGTGTGTGCAGCTTCTTGCCTGTGTGCAGGGCTTCTACGCACAAGGTGGCACCTCATCCCAGCCCAAGGGTGGTGGTAGGAACACAGGAGGCGCTTGGGGACTCAGCAGGGCCCGCCCATGGGGCCAGGGGTCTGGCAGGCTCCGGGTGCAAATGGACTACAGAATCCGAGAGCGGCCCGTCCGCGCCAAAACCCAAAACGCGCTGCGGCCTCCAGGGACACAGGGGACACAAGTGGCTGTGTGGCTTGCAGTGCCCGACCAGAGGGAGGGAGGTTGTCCGGCTGCTGAGGCGCAGCCGGTGTCAGCCCTTCGGGGAACTGCCCGTGGATGCTTCGGGAATGGGGGCTGCCAACTCAGAACCCCCGTTCCCTGTGGCTGCAGCCAGCCAGGGGGCTCCAGGGTCGGGCGCGCCCGCGGGCCTGGGGGGCTTCTTGCCTGTGTGCAGGGCTTCTACGCACAAGGTGGCACCTCATCCCGGCCCAAGGGTGGTGGCAGGAACTCAGGAGGCGCTCGGGGACTCAGCAGGGCCCGCCTCTGGGGCCAGGGGTCTGGCAGGCTCCAGGGCAAATGGACTACGGAAGCCGAGAGGGGACCGTCCGCGCGAAAACCCAAAACGCGCTGCGGCCTCCAGGGACACAGGGGACACAAGTGGCTGTGTGGCTTGCAGTGCCCGACCAGAGGGAGGGAGGTTGTCTGGCTGCTGAGGCGCAGCCGGTGTCAGCCCTTCGGGGAACGGCCCGTGGATGCTTCGGGAATGGGGGCTGCCAACTCAGAACCCCCGTTCCCTGTGGCTGCAGCCAGCCAGGGGGCTCCAGGGTCGGGCGTGCCCGCGGGCCTAGGGGCTTCTTGCCTGTGTGCAGGGCTTCTACGCACAAGGTGGCACCACATCCCGGCCCAAGGGTGGTGGCAGGAACTCAGCAGGCGCTCGGGGACTCAGCAGGGCCCGCCCCTGGGGCAAGGGGTCTGGCAGGCTCCGGGGCAAATGGACTACGGAAGCCGAGAGGGGCCCGTCCGCGCCAAAACCCAAAACGCGCTGCGGCCTCCAGGGACACAGGGGACACAAGTGGCTGTGTGGCTTGCAGTGCCCGACCAGAGGGAGGGAGGTTGTCTGGCTGCTGAGGCGCAGCCGGTGTCAGCCCTTCGGGGAACTGCCCGTGGATGCTTCGGGGATGGGGGCTGCCAACTCAGTACCCCCGTTCCCTGGGGCTGCAGCCAGCCAGGGGGCTCCAGGGTCGGGCGCGCCCGCGGGCCTGGGGGGCTTCTTGCCTGTGTGCAGGGCTTCTACGCACAAGGTGGCACCTCATCCCGGCCCAAGGGTGGTGGCAGGAACCCAGGAGGCGCTCGGGGACTCAGCAGGGCCCGCCGCTGGGGCCAGGGGTCTGGCAGGCTCCGGGGGCAAATGGACTACGGAAGCCGAGAGGGGCCCGTCCGCGCCAAAACCCAAAACGCGCTGCGGCCTCCAGGGACACAGGGGACACAAGTGGCTGTGTGGCTTGTAGTGCCCGACCAGAGGGAGGGAGGTTGTCTGGCTGCAGAGGCGCAGCCGGTGTCAGCCCTTCAGGGAACTGCCCGTGGATGCTTCGGGAATGGGGGCTGCCAACTCAGAACCCCCGTTCCCTGTGGCTGCAGCCAGCCAGGGGTCTCCAGGGTCGGGCGCGCCCGCGGGCCTATGGGCTTCTTGCCTGTGTGCAGGGCTTCTACGCACAAGGTGGCACCACATCCCGGCCCAAGGGTGGTGGCAGGAACTCAGGAGGCACTCGGGGACTCAGCAGGGCCCGCCCCTGGGGCAAGGGGTCTGGCAGGCTCCGGGGCAAATGGACTACGGAAGCCGAGAGGGGCCCGTCCGCGCCAAAACCCAAAACGCGCTGCGGCCTCCAGGGACACAGGGGACACAAGTGGCTGTGTGGCTTGCAGTGCCCGACCAGAGGGAGGGAGGTTGTCTGGCTGCTGAGGCGCAGCCGGTGTCAGCCCTTCGGGGAACTGCCCGTGGATGCTTCGGGAATGGGGGCTGCCAACTCAGAACCCCCGTTCCCTGTGGCTGCAGCCAGCGAGGGGGCTCCAGGGTCGGGCGCGCCCGCGGGCCTGGGGGGCTTCTTGCCTGTGTGCAGGGCTTCTACGCACAAGGTGGCACCTCATCCCGGCCCAAGGGTGGTGGCAGGAACTCAGGAGGCGCTCGAGGACTCCAGGGCCCGCCTCTGGGGCCAGGGGTCTGGCAGGCTCCGGGGCAAATGGACTACGGAAGCCGAGAGGGGCCCGTCCGCGCCAAAACCCAAAATGCGCTGCGGCCTCCAGGGACAAAGGGGACACAAGTGGCTGTGTGGCTTGCAGTGCCCGACCAGAGGGAGGGAGGTTGTCTGGCTGCTGAGGCGCAGCCGGTGTCAGCCCTTCGGGGAACTGCCCGTGGATGCTTCGGGAATGGGGGCCGCCAACTCAGAACCCCCGTTCCCTGTGGCTGCAGCCAGCGAGGGGGCTCCAGGGTCGGGCGCGCCCGCGGGCCTGGGGGGCTTCTTGCCTGTGTGCAGGGCTTCTACGCACAAGGTGGCACCACATCCCGGCCCAAGGGTGGTGGCAGAAACTCAGGAGGCACTCAGGGACTCAGCAGGGCCCGCCCCTGGGGCAAGGGGTCTGGCAGGCTCCGGGGGCAAATGGACTACGGAAGCCGAGAGGGGCCCGTCCGCGCCAAAACCCAAAACGCGCTGCGGCCTCCAGGGACACAGGGGACACAAGTGGCTGTGTGGCTTGTAGTGCCGGACCAGAGGGAGGGAGGTTGTCTGGCTGCTGAGGCGCAGCCGGTGTCAGCCCTTCAGGGAACTGCCCGTGGATGCTTCGGGAATGGGGGCTGCCAACTC
Organism: Lepus europaeus; assembly: GCF_033115175.1. NCBI lineage: Eukaryota > Metazoa > Chordata > Mammalia > Lagomorpha > Leporidae > Lepus > Lepus europaeus. The sequence goes on along the minus strand of NW_026909167.1, from coordinate 6,708,174 downwards.
AGAACCCCCGTTCCCTGTGGCTGCAGCCAGCCAGGGGGCTCCAGGGTCGGGCGCGCCCGCGGGCCTATGGGCTTCTTGCCTGTGTGCAGGGCTTCTACGCACAAGGTGGCACCACATCCCGGCCCAAGGGTGGTGGCAGGAACTCAGGAGGCACTCGGGGACTCAGCAGGGCCCGCCCCTGGGGCAAGGGGTCTGGCAGGCTCCGGGGCAAATGGACTACGGAAGCCGAGAGGGGCCCGTCCGCGCCAAAACCCAAAACGCGCTGCGGCCTCCAGGGACACAGGGGACACAAGTGGCTGTGTGGCTTGCAGTGCCCGACCAGAGGGAGGGAGGTTGTCTGGCTGCTGAGGCGCAGCCGGTGTCAGCCCTTCGGGGAACTGCCCGTGGATGCTTCGGGAATGGGGGCTGCCAACTCAGAACCCCCGTTCCCTGTGGCTGCAGCCAGCCAGGGGGCTCCAGGGTCGGGCGCGCCCGCGGGCCTGGGGGGCTTCTTGCCTGTGTGCAGGGCTTCTACGCACAAGGTGGCACCTCATCCCGGCCCAAGGGTGGTGGCAGGAACTCAGGAGGCGCTCGAGGACTCCAGGGCCCGCCTCTGGGGCCAGGGGTCTGGCAGGCTCCGGGGCAAATGGACTACGGAAGCCGAGAGGGGCCCGTCCGCGCCAAAACCCAAAATGCGCTGCGGCCTCCAGGGACAAAGGGGACACAAGTGGCTGTGTGGCTTGCAGTGCCCGACCAGAGGGAGGGAGGTTGTCTGGCTGCTGAGGCGCAGCCGGTGTCAGCCCTTCGGGGAACTGCCCGTGGATGCTTCGGGAATGGGGGCTGCCAACTCAGAACCCCCGTTCCCTGTGGCTGCAGCCAGCGAGGGGGCTCCAGGGTCGGGCGCGCCCGCGGGCCTGGGGGGCTTCTTGCCTGTGTGCAGGGCTTCTACGCACAAGGTGGCACCACATCCCGGCCCAAGGGTGGTGGCAGGAACTCAGGAGGCACTCAGGGACTCAGCAGGGCCCGCCCCTGGGGCAAGGGGTCTGGCAGGCTCCGGGGCAAATGGACTACGGAAGCCGAGAGGGGCCCGTCCGCGCCAAAACCCAAAACGCGCTGCGGCCTCCAGGGACACAGGGGACACAAGTGGCTGTGTGGCTTGCAGTGCCCGACCAGAGGGAGGGAGGTTGTCTGGCTGCTGAGGCGCAGCCGGTGTCAGCCCTTCGGGGAACTGCCCGTGGATGCTTCGGGAATGGGGGCTGCCAACTCAGAAACCCCGTTCCCTGTGGCTGCAGCCAGCCAGGGGGCTCCAGGGTCGGGCGCGCCCGCGGGCCTAGGGGCTTCTTGCCTGTGTGCAGGGCTTCTACGCACAAGGTGGCACCACACCCGGCCCAAGGGTGGTGGCAGGAACTCAGGAGGCACTCGGGGACTCAGCAGGGCCCGCCCCTGGGGCAAGGGGTCTGGCAGGCTCCGGGGCAAATGGACTACGGAAGCCGAGAGGGGCCCGTCCGCGCCAAAACCCAAAACGCGCTGCGGCCTCCAGGGACACAGGGGACACAAGTGGCTGTGTGGCTTGCAGTGCCCGACCAGAGGGAGGGAGGTTGTCCGGCTGCTGAGGCGCAGCAGGTGTCAGCCCTTCGGGGACCTGCCCGTGGATGCTTCGGGAATGGGGGCTGCCAACTCAGAACCCCCGTTCCCTGTGGCTGCAGCCAGCCAGGGGGCTCCAGGGTCGGGCGCGCCCGCGGGCCTGGGGGGCTTCTTGCCTGTGTGCAGGGCTTCTACGCACAAGGTGGCACCACATCCCGGCCCAAGGGTGGTGGCAGGAACTCAGGAGGCACTCAGGGACTCAGCAGGGCCCGCCCCTGGGGCAAGGGGTCTGGCAGGCTCCGGGGCAAATGGACTACGGAAGCCGAGAGGGGCCCGTCCGCGCCAAAACCCAAAACGCGCTGCGGCCTCCAGGGACACAGGGGACACAAGTGGCTGTGTGGCTTGCAGTGCCCGACCAGAGGGAGGGAGGTTGGCTGGCTGCTGAGGCGCAGCCGGTGTCAGCCCTTCGGGGAACTGCCCGTGGATGCTTCGGGAATGGGGGCTGCCAACTCAGAACCCCCGTTCCCTGTGGCTGCATCCGGCCAGGGGGCTCCAGGGTCGGGTGCGCCGCGGGCCTGGGGGGCTTCTTGCCTGTGTGCAGGGCTTCTACGCACAAGGTGGCACCTCATCCCGGCCCAAGGGTGGTGGCAGGAACCCAGGTGGCGCTCGGGGACTCAGCAGGGCCTGCCCCCGGGGCCTGCCCGCAACACCTGATTGCCCGCGGGCGTGTCCGTCCACCCTCAAAAAGTTCTGCTGGGGCAGCCCTGACCGAGCTCCGAGCTCCTCGCCCTTGGACGGCCCCAGTGGGCTTCAGGAGTGGGTGTGTGCAGCTTCTTGCCTGTGTGCAGGGCTTCTACGCACAAGGTGGCACCTCATCCCAGCCCAAGGGTGGTGGTAGGAACCCAGGAGGCGCTTGGGGACTCAGCAGGGCCCGCCCCTGGGGCAAGGGGTCTGGCAGGCTCCGGGGCAAATGGACTACGGAAGCCGAGAGGGGCCCGTCCGCGCCAAAACCCAAAACGCGCTGCGGCCTCCAGGGACACAGGGGACACAAGTGGCTGTGTGGCTTGCAGTGCCCGACCAGAGGGAGGGAGGTTGTCTGGCTGCTGAGGCGCAGCCGGTGTCAGCCCTTCGGGGAACTGCCCGTGGATGCTTCGGGAATGGGGGCTGCCAACTCAGAACCCCCGTTGCCTGTGGCTGCAGCCAGCCAGGGGGCTCCAGGGTCGGGCGCGCCCGCGGGCCTGGGGGGCTTCTTGCCTGTGTGCAGGGCTTCTACGCACAAGGTGGCACCTCATCCCGGCCCAAGGGTGGTGGCAGGAACCCAGGAGGCGCTCGGGGACTCAGCAGGGCCCGCCCCTGGGGCAAGGGGTCTGGCAGGCTCCGGGGGCAAATGGACTACGGAAGCCGAGAGGGGCCCGTCCGCGCCAAAACCCAAAACGCGCTGCGGCCTCCTGGGACACAGGGGACACAAGTGGCTGTGTGGCTTGCAGTGCCCGACCAGAGGGAGGGAGGTTGTCTGGCTGCAGAGGCGCAGCCGGTGTCAGCCCTTCGGGGAACTGCCCGTGGATGCTTCGGGAATGGGGGCTGCCAACTCAGTACCCCCGTTCCCTGTGGCTGCAGCCAGCCAGGGGGCTCCAGGGTCGGGCGCGCCCGCGGGCCTGGGGGGCTTCTTGCCTGTGTGCAGGGCTTCTACGCACAAGGTGGCACCTCATCCCGGCCCAAGGGTGGTGGCAGGAACCCAGGAGGCGCTCGGGGACTCAGCAGGGCCCGCCGCTGGGGCCAGGGGTCTGGCAGGCTCCGGGGGCAAATGGACTACGGAAGCCGAGAGGGGCCCGTCCGCGCCAAAACCCAAAGCGCGCTGCGGCCTCCAGGGACACAGGGGACACAAGTGGCTGTGTGGCTTGTAGTGCCCGACCAGAGGGAGGGAGGTTGTCTGGCTGCTGAGGCGCAGCCGGTGTCAGCCCTTCAGGGAACTGCCCGTGGATGCTTCGGGAATGGGGGCTGCCAACTCAGAACCCCCGTTCCCTGTGGCTGCAGCCAGCCAGGGGGCTCCAGGGTCGGGCGCGCCCGCGGGCCTATGGGCTTCTTGCCTGTGTGCAGGGCTTCTACGAACAAGGTGGCACCACATCCCGGCCCAAGGGTGGTGGCAGGAACTCAGGAGGCACTCGGGGACTCAGCAGGGCCCGCCCCTGGGGCAAGGGGTCTGGCAGGCTCCGGGGCAAATGGACTACGGAAGCCGAGAGGGGCCCGTCCGCGCCAAAACCCAAAACGCGCTGCGGCCTCCAGGGACACAGGGGACACAAGTGGCTGTGTGGCTTGCAGTGCCCGACCAGAGGGAGGGAGGTTGTCTGGCTGCTGAGGCGCAGCCGGTGTCAGCCCTTCGGGGAACTGCCCGTGGATGCTTCAGGAATGGGGGCTGCCAACTCAGAACCCCCGTTCCCTGTGGCTGCAGCCAGCCAGGGGGCTCCAGGGTCGGGCGCGCCCGCGGGCCTGGGGGGCTTCTTGCCTGTGTGCAGGGCTTCTACGCACAAGGTGGCACCTCATCCCGGCCCAAGGGTGGTGGCAGGAACTCAGGAGGCGCTCGAGGACTCAGCAGGGCCCGCCTCTGGGGCCAGGGGTCTGGCAGGCTCCGGGGCAAATGGACTACGGAAGCCGAGAGGGGCCCGTCCGCGCCAAAACCCAAAATGCGCTGCGGCCTCCAGGGACAAAGGGGACACAAGTGGCTGTGTGGCTTGCAGTGCCCGACCAGAGGGAGGGAGGTTGTCTGGCTGCTGAGGCGCAGCCGGTGTCAGCCCTTCGGGGAACTGCCCGTGGATGCTTCGGGAATGGGGGCTGCCAACTCAGAACCCCCGTTCCCTGTGGCTGCAGCCAGCGAGGGGGCTCCAGGGTCGGGCGCGCCCGCGGGCCTGGGGGGCTTCTTGCCTGTGTGCAGGGCTTCTACGCACAAGGTGGCACCACATCCCGGCCCAAGGGTGGTGGCAGGAACTCAGGAGGCACTCAGGGCCTCAGCAGGGCCCGCCCCTGGGGCAAGGGGTCTGGCAGGCTCCGGGGCAAATGGACTACGGAAGCCGAGAGGGGCCCGTCCGCGCCAAAACCCAAAACGCGCTGCGGCCTCCAGGGACACAGGGGACACAAGTGGCTGTGTGGCTTGCAGTGCCCGACCAGAGGGAGGGAGGTTGTCTGGCTGCTGAGGCGCAGCCGGTGTCAGCCCTTCGGGGAACTGCCCGTGGATGCTTCGGGAATGGGGGCTGCCAACTCAGAACCCCCGTTCCCTGTGGCTGCAGCCAGCCAGGGGGCTCCAGGGTCGGGCGCGCCCGCGGGCCTAGGGGCTTCTTGCCTGTGTGCAGGGCTTCTACGCACAAGGTGGCACCACATCCCGGCCCAAGGGTGGTGGCAGGAACTCAGGAGGCACTCGGGGACTCAGCAGGGCCCGCCCCTGGGGCAAGGGGTCTGGCAGGCTCCGGGGCAAATGGGCTACGGAAGCCGAGAGGGGCCCGTCCGCGCCAAAACCCAAAACGCGCTGCGGCCTCCAGGGACACAGGGGACACAAGTGGCTGTGTGGCTTGCAGTGCCCGACCAGAGGGAGGGAGGTTGTCCGGCTGCTGAGGCGCAGCAGGTGTCAGCCCTTCGGGGACCTGCCCGTGGATGCTTCGGGAATGGGGGCTGCCAACTCAGAACCCCCGTTCCCTGTGGCTGCAGCCAGCCAGGGGGCTCCAGGGTCGGGCACGACCGCGGGCCTGGGGGCTTCTTGCCTGTGTGCAGGGCTTCTACGCACAAGGTGGCACCACATCCCGGCCCAAGGGTGGTGGCAGGAACTCAGGAGGCACTCAGGGACTCAGCAGGGCCCGCCCCTGGGGCAAGGGGTCTGGCAGGCTCCGGGGCAAATGGACTACGGAAGCCGAGAGGGGCCCGTCCGCGCCAAAACCCAAAACGCGCTGCGGCCTCCAGGGACACAGGGGACACAAGTGGCTGTGTGGCTTGCAGTGCCCGACCAGAGGGAGGGAGGTTGGCTGGCTGCTGAGGCGCAGCCGGTGTCAGCCCTTCGGGGAACTGCCCGTGGATGCTTCGGGAATGGGGGCTGCCAACTCAGAACCCCCGTTCCCTGTTGCTGCATCCGGCCAGGGGGCTCCAGGGTCGGGTGCGCCGCGGGCCTGGGGGGCTTCTTGCCTGTGTGCAGGGCTTCTACGCACAAGGTGGCACCTCATCCCGGCCCAAGGGTGGTGGCAGGAACCCAGGTGGCGCTCGGGGACTCAGCAGGGCCTGCCCCCGGGGCCTGCCCGCAACACCTGATTGCCCGCGGGCGTGTCCGTCCACCCTCAAAAAGTTCTGCTGGTGCAGCCCTGACCGAGCTCCGAGCTCCTCGCCCTTGGACGGCCCCAGTGTGCTTCAGGAGTGGGTGTGTGCAGCTTCTTGCCTGTGTGCAGGGCTTCTACGCACAAGGTGGCACCTCATCCCAGCCCAGGGTGGTGGTAGGAACCCAGGAGGCGCTTGGGGACTCAGCAGGGCCCGCCCCTGGGGCAAGGGGTCTGGCAGGCTCCGGGGCAAATGGACTACGGAAGCCGAGAGGGGCCCGTCCGCGCCAAAACCCAAAACGCGCTGCGGCCTCCAGGGACACAGGGGACACAAGTGGCTGTGTGGCTTGCAGTGCCCGACCAGAGGGAGGGAGGTTGTCTGGCTGCTGAGGCGCAGCCGGTGTCAGCCCTTCGGGGAACTGCCCGTGGATGCTTCGGGAATGGGGGCTGCCAACTCAGAACCCCCGTTCCCTGTGGCTGCAGCCAGCCAGGGGGCTCCAGGGTCGGGCGCGCCCGCGGGCCTGGGGGGCTTCTTGCCTGTGTGCAGGGCTTCTACGCACAAGGTGGCACCTCATCCCGGCCCAAGGGTGGTGGCAGGAACCCAGGAGGCGCTCGGGGACTCAGCAGGGCCCGCCCCTGGGGCAAGGGGTCTGGCAGGCTCCGGGGGCAAATGGACTACGGAAGCCGAGAGGGGCCCGTCCGCGCCAAAACCCAAAACGCGCTGCGGCCTCCAGGGACACAGGGGACACAAGTGGCTGTGTGGCTTGCAGTGCCCGACCAGAGGGAGGGAGGTTGTCTGGCTGCAGAGGCGCAGCCGGTGTCAGCCCTTCGGGGAACTGCCCGTGGATGCTTCGGGAATGGGGGCTGCCAACTCAGAACCCCCGTTCCCTGTGGCTGCAGCCAGCCAGGGGGCTCCAGGGTCGGGCGCGCCCGCGGGCCTAGGGGCTTCTTGCCTGTGTGCAGGGCTTCTACGCACAAGGTGGCACCACATCCCGGCCCAAGGGTGGTGGCAGGAACTCAGGAGGCACTCGGGGACTCAGCAGGGCCCGCCCCTGGGGCAAGGGGTCTGGCAGGCTCCGGGGCAAATGGACTACGGAAGCCGAGAGGGGCCCGTCCGCGCCAAAACCCAAAACGCGCTGCGGCCTCCAGGGACACAGGGGACACAAGTGGCTGTGTGGCTTGCAGTGCCCGACCAGAGGGAGGGAGGTTGTCTGGCTGCTGAGGCGCAGCCGGTGTCAGCCCTTCGGGGAACTGCCCGTGGATGCTTCGGGAATGGGGGCTGCCAACTCAGTACCCCCGTTCCCTGTGGCTGCAGCCAGCCAGGGGGCTCCAGGGTCGGGCGCGCCCGCGGGCCTGGGGGGCTTCTTGCCTGTGTGCAGGGCTTCTACGCACAAGGTGGCACCTCATCCCGGCCCAAGGGTGGTGGCAGGAACTCAGGAGGCGCTCGGGGACTCAGCAGGGCCCGCCTCTGGGGCCAGGGATCTGGCAGGCTCCGGGGCAAATGGACTACGGAAGCCAAGAGGGGCCCGTCCGCGCCAAAACCCAAAATGCGCTGCGGCCTCCAGGGACAAAGGGGAGACATGTGGCTGTGTGGCTTGCAGTGCCCGACCAGAGGGAGGGAGGTTGTCTGGCTGCTGAGGCACAGCCGGTGTCAGCCCTTCGGGGAACTGCCCGTGGATGCTTCGGGAATGGGGGCTGCCAACTCAGAACCCCCGTTCCCTGTGGCTGCAGCCAGCCAGGGGGCTCCAGGGTCGGGCGCGCCCGCGGGCCTGGGGGGCTTCTTGCCTGTGTGCAGGGCTTCTACGCACAAGGTGGCACCACATCCCGGCCCAAGGGTGGTGGCAGGAACTCAGGAGGCACTCAGGGACTCAGCAGGGCCCGCCCCTGGGGCAAGGGGTCTGGCAGGCTCCGGGGCAAATGGACTACGGAAGCCGAGAGGGGCCCGTCCGCGCCAAAACCCAAAACGCGCTGCGGCCTCCAGGGACACAGGGGACACAAGTGGCTGTGTGGCTTGCAGTGCCCGACCAGAGGGAGGGAGGTTGTCTGGCTGCTGAGGCGCAGCCGGTGTCAGCCCTTCGGGAAGTGCCCGTGGATGCTTCGGGAATGGGGGCTGCCAACTCAGAACCCCCATTCCCTGTGGCTGCAGCCAGCCAGGGGGCTCCAGGGTCGGGCGAGCCCGAGGGCCTGGGGGTCTTCTTGCCTGTGTGCAGGGCTTCTACGCACAAGGTGGCACCTCATCCCGGCCCAAGGGTGGTGGCAGGAACCCAGGTGGCGCTCAGGGACTCAGCAGGGCCTGCCCCTGGGGCCAGCGGTCTGGCAGGCTCCGGGGGCAAATGGACTACGGAAGCCGAGAGGGGCCCGTCCGCGCCAAAACCCAAAACGCGCTGCGGCCTCCAGGGACACAGGGGACACAAGTGGCTGTGTGGCTTGCAGTGCCCGACCAGAGGGAGGGAGGTTGTCTGGCTGCTGAGGCGCAGCCGGTGTCAGCCCTTCGGGGAACTGCCCGTGGATGCTTCGGGAATGGGGGCTGCCAACTCAGAACCCCCATTCCCTGTGGCTGCAGCCAGCCAGGGGGCTCCAGGGTCGGGCGAGCCCGAGGGCCTGGGGGTCTTCTTGCCTGTGTGCAGGGCTTCTACGCACAAGGTGGCACCTCATCCCGGCCCAAGGGTGGTGGCAGGAACCCAGGTGGCGTTCGGGGACTCAGCAGGGCCTGCCCCTGGGGCCAGGGGTCTGGCAAGCTCCGGGGGCAAATGGACTACGGAAGCCGAGAGGGGCCCGTCCGCGCCAAAACCCAAAATGCGCTGCGGCCTCCAGGGACACAGGGGACACAAGTGGCTGTGTGGCTTGCAGTGCCCGACCAGAGGGAGGGAGGTTGTCTGGCTGCTGAGGCGCAGCCGGTGTCAGCCCTTCAGGGAACTGCCCGTGGATGCTTCGGGAATGGGGGCTGCCAACTCAGAACCCCCGTTCCCTGTGGCTGCAGCCAGCCAGGGGGCTCCAGGGTCGGGCGCGCCCGCGGGCCTATGGGCTTCTTGCCTGTGTGCAGGGCTTCTACGCACAAGGTGGCACCACATCCCGGCCCAAGGGTGGTGGCAGGAACTCAGGAGGCACTCGGGGACTCAGCAGGGCCCGCCCCTGGGGCAAGGGGTCTGGCAGGCTCCGGGGCAAATGGACTACGGAAGCCGAGAGGTGCCCGTCCGCGCCAAAACCCAAAACGCGCTGCGGCCTCCAGGGACACAGGGGACACAAGTGGCTGTGTGGCTTGCAGTGCCCGACCAGAGGGAGGGAGGTTGTCTGGCTGCTGAGGCGCAGCCGGTGTCAGCCCTTCGGGGAACTGCCCGTGGATGCTTCGGGAATGGGGGCTGCCAACTCAGTACCCCCGTTCCCTGTGGCTGCAGCCAGCCAGGGGGCTCCAGGGTCGGGCGCGCCCGCGGGCCTGGGGGGCTTCTTGCCTGTGTGCAGGGCTTCTACGCACAAGGTGGCACCTCATCCCGGCCCAAGGGTGGTGGCAGGAACTCAGGAGGCGCTCGGGGACTCAGCAGGGCCCGCCTCTGGGGCCAGGGATCTGGCAGGCTCCGGGGCAAATGGACTACGGAAGCCAAGAGGGGCCCGTCCGCGCCAAAACCCAAAATGCGCTGCGGCCTCCAGGGACAAAGGGGAGACATGTGGCTGTGTGGCTTGCAGTGCCCGACCAGAGGGAGGGAGGTTGTCTGGCTGCTGAGGCACAGCCGGTGTCAGCCCTTCGGGGAACTGCCCGTGGATGCTTCGGGAATGGGGGCTGCCAACTCAGAACCCCCGTTCCCTGTGGCTGCAGCCAGCCAGGGGGCTCCAGGGTCGGGCGCGCCCGCGGGCCTGGGGGGCTTCTTGCCTGTGTGCAGGGCTTCTACGCACAAGGTGGCACCACATCCCGGCCCAAGGGTGGTGGCAGGAACTCAGGAGGCACTCAGGGACTCAGCAGGGCCCGCCCCTGGGGCAAGGGGTCTGGCAGGCTCCGGGGCAAATGGACTACGGAAGCCGAGAGGGGCCCGTCCGCGCCAAAACCCAAAACGCGCTGCGGCCTCCAGGGACACAGGGGACACAAGTGGCTGTGTGGCTTGCAGTGCCCGACCAGAGGGAGGGAGGTTGTCTGGCTGCTGAGGCGCAGCCGGTGTCAGCCCTTCGGGAAGTGCCCGTGGATGCTTCGGGAATGGGGGCTGCCAACTCAGAACCCCCATTCCCTGTGGCTGCAGCCAGCCAGGGGGCTCCAGGGTCGGGCGAGCCCGAGGGCCTGGGGGTCTTCTTGCCTGTGTGCAGGGCTTCTACGCACAAGGTGGCACCTCATCCCGGCCCAAGGGTGGTGGCAGGAACCCAGGTGGCGCTCAGGGACTCAGCAGGGCCTGCCCCTGGGGCCAGCGGTCTGGCAGGCTCCGGGGGCAAATGGACTACGGAAGCCGAGAGGGGCCCGTCCGCGCCAAAACCCAAAACGCGCTGCGGCCTCCAGGGACACAGGGGACACAAGTGGCTGTGTGGCTTGCAGTGCCCGACCAGAGGGAGGGAGGTTGTCTGGCTGCTGAGGCGCAGCCGGTGTCAGCCCTTCGGGGAACTGCCCGTGGATGCTTCGGGAATGGGGGCTGCCAACTCAGAACCCCCATTCCCTGTGGCTGCAGCCAGCCAGGGGGCTCCAGGGTCGGGCGAGCCCGAGGGCCTGGGGGTCTTCTTGCCTGTGTGCAGGGCTTCTACGCACAAGGTGGCACCTCATCCCGGCCCAAGGGTGGTGGCAGGAACCCAGGTGGCGTTCGGGGACTCAGCAGGGCCTGCCCCTGGGGCCAGGGGTCTGGCAAGCTCCGGGGGCAAATGGACTACGGAAGCCGAGAGGGGCCCGTCCGCGCCAAAACCCAAAATGCGCTGCGGCCTCCAGGGACACAGGGGACACAAGTGGCTGTGTGGCTTGCAGTGCCCGACCAGAGGGAGGGAGGTTGTCTGGCTGCTGAGGCGCAGCCGGTGTCAGCCCTTCGGGGAACTGCCCGTGGATGCTTCGGGAATGGGGGCTGCCAACTCAGAACCCCCGTTCCCTGTGGCTGCAGCCAGCCAGGGGGCTCCAGGGTCGGGCGCGCCCGCGGGCCTATGGGCTTCTTGCCTGTGTGCAGGGCTTCTACGCACAAGGTGGCACCACATCCCGGCCCAAGGGTGGTGGCAGGAACTCAGGAGGCACTCGGGGACTCAGCAGGGCCCGCCCCTGGGGCAAGGGGTCTGGCAGGCTCCGGGGCAAATGGACTACGGAAGCCGAGAGGGGCCCGTCCGCGCCAAAACCCAAAACGCGCTGCGGCCTCCAGGGACACAGGGGACACAAGTGGCTGTGTGGCTTGCAGTGCCCGACCAGAGGGAGGGAGGTTGTCTGGCTGCTGAGGCGCAGCCGGTGTCAGCCCTTCGGGGAACTGCCCGTGGATGCTTCGGGAATGGGGGCTGCCAACTCAGTACCCCCGTTCCCTGTGGCTGCAGCCAGCCAGGGGGCTCCAGGGTCGGGCGCGCCCGCGGGCCTGGGGGGCTTCTTGCCTGTGTGCAGGGCTTCTACGCACAAGGTGGCACCACATCCCGGCCCAAGGGTGGTGGCAGGAACTCAGGAGGCGCTCGGGGACTCAGCAGGGCCCGCCTCTGGGGCCAGGGATCTGGCAGGCTCCGGGGCAAATGGACTACGGAAGCCAAGAGGGGCCCGTCCGCGCCAAAACCCAAAATGCGCTGCGGCCTCCAGGGACAAAGGGGAGACATGTGGCTGTGTGGCTTGCAGTGCCCGACCAGAGGGAGGGAGGTTGTCTGGCTGCTGAGGCACAGCCGGTGTCAGCCCTTCGGGGAACTGCCCGTGGATGCTTCGGGAATGGGGGCTGCCAACTCAGAACCCCCGTTCCCTGTGGCTGCAGCCAGCCAGGGGGCTCCAGGGTCGGGCGCGCCCGCGGGCCTGGGGGGCTTCTTGCCTGTGTGCAGGGCTTCTACGCACAAGGTGGCACCACATCCCGGCCCAAGGGTGGTGGCAGGAACTCAGGAGGCACTCAGGGACTCAGCAGGGCCCGCCCCTGGGGCAAGGGGTCTGGCAGGCTCCGGGGCAAATGGACTACGGAAGCCGAGAGGGGCCCGTCCGCGCCAAAACCCAAAACGCGCTGCGGCCTCCAGGGACACAGGGGACACAAGTGGCTGTGTGGCTTGCAGTGCCCGACCAGAGGGAGGGAGGTTGTCTGGCTGCTGAGGCGCAGCCGGTGTCAGCCCTTCGGGAAGTGCCCGTGGATGCTTCGGGAATGGGGGCTGCCAACTCAGAACCCCCATTCCCTGTGGCTGCAGCCAGCCAGGGGGCTCCAGGGTCGGGCGAGCCCGAGGGCCTGGGGGTCTTCTTGCCTGTGTGCAGGGCTTCTACGCACAAGGTGGCACCTCATCCCGGCCCAAGGGTGGTGGCAGGAACCCAGGTGGCGCTCAGGGACTCAGCAGGGCCTGCCCCTGGGGCCAGCGGTCTGGCAGGCTCCGGGGGCAAATGGACTACGGAAGCCGAGAGGGGCCCGTCCGCGCCAAAACCCAAAACGCGCTGCGGCCTCCAGGGACACAGGGGACACAAGTGGCTGTGTGGCTTGCAGTGCCCGACCAGAGGGAGGGAGGTTGTCTGGCTGCTGAGGCGCAGCCGGTGTCAGCCCTTCGGGGAACTGCCCGTGGATGCTTCGGGAATGGGGGCTGCCAACTCAGAACCCCCATTCCCTGTGGCTGCAGCCAGCCAGGGGGCTCCAGGGTCGGGCGAGCCCGAGGGCCTGGGGGTCTTCTTGCCTGTGTGCAGGGCTTCTACGCACAAGGTGGCACCTCATCCCGGCCCAAGGGTGGTGGCAGGAACCCAGGTGGCGCTCGGGGACTCAGCAGGGCCTGCCCCTGGGGCCAGGGGTCTGGCAAGCTCCGGGGGCAAATGGACTACGGAAGCCGAGAGGGGCCCGTCCGCGCCAAAACCCAAAATGCGCTGCGGCCTCCAGGGACACAGGGGACACAAGTGGCTGTGTGGCTTGCAGTGCCCGACCAGAGGGAGGGAGGTTGTCTGGCTGCTGAGGCGCAGCCGGTGTCAGCCCTTCAGGGAACTGCCCGTGGATGCTTCGGGAATGGGGGCTGCCAACTCAGAACCCCCGTTCCCTGTGGCTGCAGCCAGCCAGGGGGCTCCAGGGTCGGGCGCGCCCGCGGGCCTATGGGCTTCTTGCCTGTGTGCAGGGCTTCTACGCACAAGGTGGCACCACATCCCGGCCCAAGGGTGGTGGCAGGAACTCAGGAGGCACTCGGGGACTCAGCAGGGCCCGCCCCTGGGGCAAGGGGTCTGGCAGGCTCCGGGGCAAATGGACTACGGAAGCCGAGAGGGGCCCGTCCGCGCCAAAACCCAAAACGCGCTGCGGCCTCCAGGGACACAGGGGACACAAGTGGCTGTGTGGCTTGCAGTGCCCGACCAGAGGGAGGGAGGTTGTCTGGCTGCTGAGGCGCAGCCGGTGTCAGCCCTTCGGGGAACTGCCCGTGGATGCTTCGGGAATGGGGGCTGCCAACTCAGTACCCCCGTTCCCTGTGGCTGCAGCCAGCCAGGGGGCTCCAGGGTCGGGCGCGCCCGCGGGCCTGGGGGGCTTCTTGCCTGTGTGCAGGGCTTCTACGCACAAGGTGGCACCTCATCCCGGCCCAAGGGTGGTGGCAGGAACTCAGGAGGCGCTCGGGGACTCAGCAGGGCCCGCCTCTGGGGCCAGGGATCTGGCAGGCTCCGGGGCAAATGGACTACGGAAGCCAAGAGGGGCCCGTCCGCGCCAAAACCCAAAATGCGCTGCGGCCTCCAGGGACAAAGGGGAGACATGTGGCTGTGTGGCTTGCAGTGCCCGACCAGAGGGAGGGAGGTTGTCTGGCTGCTGAGGCACAGCCGGTGTCAGCCCTTCGGGGAACTGCCCGTGGATGCTTCGGGAATGGGGGCTGCCAACTCAGAACCCCCGTTCCCTGTGGCTGCAGCCAGCCAGGGGGCTCCAGGGTCGGGCGCGCCCGCGGGCCTGGGGGGCTTCTTGCCTGTGTGCAGGGCTTCTACGCACAAGGTGGCACCACATCCCGGCCCAAGGGTGGTGGCAGGAACCCAGGTGGCGCTCAGGGACTCAGCAGGGCCTGCCCCTGGGGCCAGCGGTCTGGCAGGCTCCGGGGGCAAATGGACTACGGAAGCCGAGAGGGGCCCGTCCGCGCCAAAACCCAAAACGCGCTGCGGCCTCCAGGGACACAGGGGACACAAGTGGCTGTGTGGCTTGCAGTGCCCGACCAGAGGGAGGGAGGTTGTCTGGCTGCTGAGGCGCAGCCGGTGTCAGCCCTTCGGGGAACTGCCCGTGGATGCTTCGGGAATGGGGGCTGCCAACTCAGAACCCCCATTCCCTGTGGCTGCAGCCAGCCAGGGGGCTCCAGGGTCGGGCGAGCCCGAGGGCCTGGGGGTCTTCTTGCCTGTGTGCAGGGCTTCTACGCACAAGGTGGCACCTCATCCCGGCCCAAGGGTGGTGGCAGGAACCCAGGTGGCGTTCGGGGACTCAGCAGGGCCTGCCCCTGGGGCCAGGGGTCTGGCAAGCTCCGGGGGCAAATGGACTACGGAAGCCGAGAGGGGCCCGTCCGCGCCAAAACCCAAAATGCGCTGCGGCCTCCAGGGACACAGGGGACACAAGTGGCTGTGTGGCTTGCAGTGCCCGACCAGAGGGAGGGAGGTTGTCTGGCTGCTGAGGCGCAGCCGGTGTCAGCCCTTCGGGGAACTGCCCGTGGATGCTTCGGGAATGGGGGCTGCCAACTCAGAACCCCCGTTCCCTGTGGCTGCAGCCAGCCAGGGGGCTCCAGGGTCGGGCGCGCCCGCGGGCCTATGGGCTTCTTGCCTGTGTGCAGGGCTTCTACGCACAAGGTGGCACCACATCCCGGCCCAAGGGTGGTGGCAGGAACTCAGGAGGCACTCGGGGACTCAGCAGGGCCCGCCCCTGGGGCAAGGGGTCTGGCAGGCTCCGGGGCAAATGGACTACGGAAGCCGAGAGGGGCCCGTCCGCGCCAAAACCCAAAACGCGCTGCGGCCTCCAGGGACACAGGGGACACAAGTGGCTGTGTGGCTTGCAGTGCCCGACCAGAGGGAGGGAGGTTGTCTGGCTGCTGAGGCGCAGCCGGTGTCAGCCCTTCGGGGAACTGCCCGTGGATGCTTCGGGAATGGGGGCTGCCAACTCAGTACCCCCGTTCCCTGTGGCTGCAGCCAGCCAGGGGGCTCCAGGGTCGGGCGCGCCCGCGGGCCTGGGGGGCTTCTTGCCTGTGTGCAGGGCTTCTACGCACAAGGTGGCACCTCATCCCGGCCCAAGGGTGGTGGCAGGAACTCAGGAGGCGCTCGGGGACTCAGCAGGGCCCGCCTCTGGGGCCAGGGATCTGGCAGGCTCCGGGGCAAATGGACTACGGAAGCCAAGAGGGGCCCGTCCGCGCCAAAACCCAAAATGCGCTGCGGCCTCCAGGGACAAAGGGGAGACATGTGGCTGTGTGGCTTGCAGTGCCCGACCAGAGGGAGGGAGGTTGTCTGGCTGCTGAGGCACAGCCGGTGTCAGCCCTTCGGGGAACTGCCCGTGGATTCTTCGGGAATGGGGGCTGCCAACTCAGAACCCCCGTTCCCTGTGGCTGCAGCCAGCCAGGGGGCTCCAGGGTCGGGCGCGCCCGCGGGCCTGGGGGGCTTCTTGCCTGTGTGCAGGGCTTCTACGCACAAGGTGGCACCTCATCCCGGCCCAAGGGTGGTGGCAGGAACTCAGGAGGCACTCAGGGACTCAGCAGGGCCCGCCCCTGGGGCAAGGGGTCTGGCAGGCTCCGGGGCAAATGGACTACGGAAGCCGAGAGGGGCCCGTCCGCGCCAAAACCCAAAACGCGCTGCGGCCTCCAGGGACACAGGGGACACAAGTGGCTGTGTGGCTTGCAGTGCCCGACCAGAGGGAGGGAGGTTGTCTGGCTGCTGAGGCGCAGCCGGTGTCAGCCCTTCGGGAAGTGCCCGTGGATGCTTCGGGAATGGGGGCTGCCAACTCAGAACCCCCATTCCCTGTGGCTGCAGCCAGCCAGGGGGCTCCAGGGTCGGGCGCGCCCGCGGGCCTATGGGCTTCTTGCCTGTGTGCAGGGCTTCTACGCACAAGGTGGCACCACATCCCGGCCCAAGGGTGGTGGCAGGAACTCAGGAGGCACTCGGGGACTCAGCAGGGCCCGCCCCTGGGGCAAGGGGTCTGGCAGGCTCCGGGGCAAATGGACTACGGAAGCCGAGAGGGGCCCGTCCGCGCCAAAACCCAAAACGCGCTGCGGCCTCCAGGGACACAGGGGACACAAGTGGCTGTGTGGCTTGCAGTGCCCGACCAGAGAGAGGGAGGTTGTCTGGCTGCTGAGGCGCAGCCGGTGTCAGCCCTTCGGGGAACTGCCCGTGGATGCTTCGGGAATGGGGGCTGCCAACTCAGTACCCCCGTTCCCTGTGGCTGCAGCCAGCCAGGGGGCTCCAGGGTCGGGCGCGCCCGCGGGCCTGGGGGGCTTCTTGCCTGTGTGCAGGGCTTCTACGCACAAGGTGGCACCTCATCCCGGCCCAAGGGTGGTGGCAGGAACTCAGGAGGCGCTCGAGGACTCAGCAGGGCCCGCCTCTGGGGCCAGGGGTCTGGCAGGCTCCGGGGCAAATGGACTACGGAAGCCGAGAGGGGCCCGTCCGCGCCAAAACCCAAAATGCGCTGCGGCCTCCAGGGACAAAGGGGACACAAGTGGCTGTGTGGCTTGCAGTGCCCGACCAGAGGGAGGGAGGTTGTCTGGCTGCAGAGGCGCAGCCGGTGTCAGCCCTTCGGGGAACTGCCCGTGGATGCTTCGGGAATGGGGGCTGCCAACTCAGAACCCCCGTTCCCTGTGGCTGCAGCCAGCCAGGGGGCTCCAGGGTCGGGCGCGCCCGCGGGCCTGGGGGGCTTCTTGCCTGTGTGCAGGGCTTCTACGCACAAGGTGGCACCACATCCCGGCCCAAGGGTGGTGGCAGGAACTCAGGAGGCACTCAGGGACTCAGCAGGGCCCGCCCCTGGGGCAAGGGGTCTGGCAGGCTCCGGGGCAAATGGACTACGGAAGCCGAGAGGGGCCCGTCCGCGCCAAAACCCAAAACGCGCTGCGGCCTCCAGGGACACAGGGGACACAAGTGGCTGTGTGGCTTGCAGTGCCCGACCAGAGGGAGGGAGGTTGTCTGGCTGCTGAGGCGCAGCCGGTGTCAGCCCTTCGGGGAACTGCCCGTGGATGCTTCGGGAATGGGGGCTGCCAACTCAGAACCCCCGTTCCCTGTGGCTGCATCCGGCCAGGGGGCTCCAGGGTCGGGTGCGCCGCGGGCCTGGGGGGCTTCTTGCCTGTGTGCAGGGCTTCTACGCACAAGGTGGCACTTCATCCCGGCCCAAGGGTGGTGGCAGGAACCCAGGTGGCGCTCGGGGACTCAGCAGGGCCTGCCCCCGGGGCCTGCCCGCAACACCTGATTGCCCGCGGGCGTGTCCGTCCACCCTCAAAATGTTCTGCTGGGGCAGCCCTGACCGAGCTCCGAGCTCCTCGCCCTTGGACGGCCCCAGTGGGCTTCAGGAGTGGGTGTGTGCAGCTTCTTGCCTGTGTGCAGGGCTTCTACGCACAAGGTGGCACCTCATCCCAGCCCAAGGGTGGTGGTAGGAACCCAGGAGGCGCTTGGGGACTCAGCAGGGCCCGCCCATGGGGCCAGGGGTCTGGCAGGCTCCGGGTGCAAATGGACTACGGAAACCGAGAGCGGCCCGTCCGCGCCAAAACCCAAAATGCGCTGCGGCCTCCAGGGACACAGGGGACACAAGTGGCTGTGTGGCTTGCAGTGCCCGACCAGAGGGAGGGAGGTTGTCTGGCTGCTGAGGCGCAGCCGGTGTCAGCCCTTCGGGGAACTGCCCGTGGATGCTTCGGGAATGGGGGCTGCCAACTCAGAACCCCCGTTCCCTGTGGCTGCAGCCAGCCAGGGGGCTCCAGGGTCGGGCGCGCCCGCGGGCCTAGGGGCTTCTTGCCTGTGTGCAGGGCTTCTACGCACAAGGTGGCACCACATCCCGGCCCAAGGGTGGTGGCAGGAACTCAGCAGGCGCTCGGGGACTCAGCAGGGCCCGCCCCTGGGGCCAGGGGTCTGGCAGGCTCCGGGGCAAATGGACTACGGAAGCCGAGAGGGGCCCGTCCGCGCCAAAACCCAAAACGCACTGCGGCCTCCAGGGACACAGGGGACACAAGTGGCTGTGTGGCTTGCAGTGCCCGACCAGAGGGAGGGAGGTTGTCTGGCTGCTGAGGCGCAGCCGGTGTCAGCCCTTCGGGGAACTGCCCGTGGATGCTTCGGGAATGGGGGCTGCCAACTCAGAACCCCCGTTCCCTGTGGCTGCAGCCAGCCAGGGGGCTCCAGGGTCGGGCGCGCCCGCGGGCCTCGGGGGCTTCTTGCCTGTGTGCAGGGCTTCTACGCACAAGGTGGCACCTCATCCCGGCCCAAGGGTGGTGGCAGGAACCCAGGAGGCGCTCGGGGACTCAGCAGGGCCCGCCGCTGGGGCCAGGGGTCTGGCAGGCTCCGGGGGCAAATGGACTACGGAAGCCGAGAGGGGCCCGTCCGCGCCAAAACCCAAAACGCGCTGCGGCCTCCAGGGACACAGGGGACACAAGTGGCTGTGTGGCTTGCAGTGCCCGGCCAGAGGGAGGGAGGTTGTCTGGCTGCTGAGGCGCAGCCGGTGTCAGCCCTTCGGGGAACTGCCCGTGGATGCTTCGGGAATGGGGGCTGCCAACTCAGAACCCCCGTTCCCTGTGGCTGCAGCCAGCCAGGGGGCTCCAGGGTCGGGCGCGCCCGCGGGCCTATGGGCTTCTTGCCTGTGTGCAGGGCTTCTACGCACAAGGTGGCACCACATCCCGGCCCAAGGGTGGTGGCCGGAACTCAGGAGGCACTCGGGGACTCAGCAGGGCCCGCCCCTGGGGCAAGGGGTCTGGCAGGCTCCGGGGCAAATGGACTACGGAAGCCGAGAGGGGCCCGTCCGCGCCAAAACCCAAAACGCGCTGCGGCCTCCAGGGACACAGGGGACACAAGTGGCTGTGTGGCTTGCAGTGCCCGACCAGAGGGAGGGAGGTTGTCTGGCCGCTGAGGCACAGCCGGTGTCAGCCCTTCGGGGAACTGCCCGTGGATGCTTCGGGAATGGGGGCTGCCAACTCAGAACCCCCGTTCCCTGTGGCTGCAGCCAGCCAGGGGGCTTCAGGGTCGGGCGCGCCCGCGGGCCTGGGGGGGCTTCTTGCCTGTGTGCAGGGCTTCTACGCACAAGGTGGCACCTCATCCCGGCCCAAGGGTGGTGGCAGGAACTCAGGAGGCGCTCGAGGACTCAGCAGGGCCCGCCTCTGGGGCCAGGGGTCTGGCAGGCTCCGGGGCAAATGGACTACGGAAGCCGAGAGGGGCCCGTCCGCGCCAAAACCCAAAATGCGCTGCGGCCTCCAGGGACAAAGGGGACACAAGTGGCTGTGTGGCTTGCAGTGCCCGACCAGAGGGAGGGAGGTTGTCTGGCTGCAGAGGCGCAGCCGGTGTCAGCCCTTCGGGGAACTGCCCGTGGATGCTTCGGGAATGGGGGCTGCCAACTCAGAACCCCCGTTCCCTGTGGCTGCAGCCAGCCAGGGGGCTCCAGGGTCGGGCGCGCCCGCGGGCCTGGGGGGCTTCTTGCCTGTGTGCAGGGCTTCTACGCACAAGGTGGCACCTCATCCCAGCCCAAGGGTGGTGGCAGGAACTCAGGAGGCGCTCGGGGACTCAGCAGGGCCCGCCTCTGGGGCCAGGGGTCTGGCAGGCTCCGGGGCAAATGGACTACGGAAGCCGAGAGGGGCCCGTCCGCGCCAAAACCCAAAACGCGCTGCGGGCTCCAGGGAGGGACACAGGGGACACAAGTGGCTGTGTGGCTTGCAGTGCCCGACCAGAGGGAGGGAGGTTGTCTGGCTGCTGAGGCGCAGCCGGTGTCAGCCCTTCGGGAAGTGCCCGTGGATGCTTCGGGAATGGGGGCTGCCAACTCAGAACCCCCATTCCCTGTGGCTGCAGCCAGCCAGGGGGCTCCAGTGTCGGGCGAGCCCGAGGGCCTGGGGGTCTTCTTGCCTGTGTGCAGGGCTTCTACGCACAAGGTGGCACCTCATCACGGCCCAAGGGTGGTGGCAGGAACCCAGGTGGCGCTCAGGGACTCAGCAGGGCCTGCCCCTGGGGCCAGCGGTCTGGCAGGCTCCGGGGGCAAATGGACTACGGAAGCCGAGAGGGGCCCGTCCGCGCCAAAACCCAAAACGCGCTGCGGCCTCCAGGGACACAGGGGACACAAGTGGCTGTGTGGCTTGCAGTGCCCGACCAGAGGGAGGGAGGTTGTCTGGCTGCTGAGGCGCAGCCGGTGTCAGCCCTTCGGGGAACTGCCCGTGGATGCTTCGGGAATGGGGGCTGCCAACTCAGAACCCCCATTCCCTGTGGCTGCAGCCAGCCAGGGGGCTCCAGGGTCGGGCGAGCCCGAGGGCCTGGGGGTCTTCTTGCCTGTGTGCAGGGCTTCTACGCACAAGGTGGCACCTCATCCCGGCCCAAGGGTGGTGGCAGGAACCCAGGAGGCGTTCGGGGACTCAGCAGGGCCCGCCCCTGGGGCCAGGGGTCTGGCAAGCTCCGGGGGCAAATGGACTACGGAAGCCGAGAGGGGCCCGTCCGCGCCAAAACCCAAAATGCGCTGCGGCCTCCAGGGACACAGGGGACACAAGTGGCTGTGTGGCTTGCAGTGCCCGACCAGAGGGAGGGAGGTTGTCGGGCTGCTGAGGCGCAGCCGGTGTCAGCCCTTCAGGGAACTGCCCGTGGATGCTTCGGGAATGGGGGCTGCCAACTCAGAACCCCCGTTCCCTGTGGCTGCAGCCAGCCAGGGGGCTCCAGGGTCGGGCGCGCCCGCGGGCCTATGGGCTTCTTGCCTGTGTGCAGGGCTTCTACGCACAAGGTGGCACCACATCCCGGCCCAAGGGTGGTGGCAGGAACTCAGGAGGCACTCGGGGACTCAGCAGGGCCCGCCCCTGGGGCAAGGGGTCTGGCAGGCTCCGGGGCAAATGGACTACGGAAGCCGAGAGGGGCCCGTCCGCGCCAAAACCCAAAACGCGCTGCGGCCTCCAGGGACACAGGGGACACAAGTGGCTGTGTGGCTTGCAGTGCCCGACCAGAGAGAGGGAGGTTGTCTGGCTGCTGAGGCGCAGCCGGTGTCAGCCCTTCGGGGAACTGCCCGTGGATGCTTCGGGAATGGGGGCTGCCAACTCACTACCCCCGTTCCCTGTGGCTGCAGCCAGCCAGGGGGCTCCAGGGTCGGGCGCGCCCGCGGGCCTGGGGGGCTTCTTGCCTGTGTGCAGGGCTTCTACGCACAAGGTGGCACCTCATCCCGGCCCAAGGGTGGTGGCAGGAACTCAGGAGGCGCTCGAGGACTCAGCAGGGCCCGCCTCTGGGGCCAGGGGTCTGGCAGGCTCCGGGGCAAATGGACTACGGAAGCCGAGAGGGGCCCGTCCGCGCCAAAACCCAAAATGCGCTGCGGCCTCCAGGGACAAAGGGGACACAAGTGGCTGTGTGGCTTGCAGTGCCCGACCAGAGGGAGGGAGGTTGTCTGGCTGCAGAGGCGCAGCCGGTGTCAGCCCTTCGGGGAACTGCCCGTGGATGCTTCGGGAATGGGGGCTGCCAACTCAGAACCCCCGTTCCCTGTGGCTGCAGCCAGCCAGGGGGCTCCAGGGTCGGGCGCGCCCGCGGGCCTGGGGGGCTTCTTGCCTGTGTGCAGGGCTTCTACGCACAAGGTGGCACCACATCCCGGCCCAAGGGTGGTGGCAGGAACTCAGGAGGCACTCAGGGACTCAGCAGGGCCCGCCCCTGGGGCAAGGGGTCTGGCAGGCTCCGGGGCAAATGGACTACGGAAGCCGAGAGGGGCCCGTCCGCGCCAAAACCCAAAACGCGCTGTGGCCTCCAGGGACACAGGGGACACAAGTGGCTGTGTGGCTTGCAGTGCCCGACCAGAGGGAGGGAGGTTGGCTGGCTGCTGAGGCGCAGCCGGTGTCAGCCCTTCGGGGAACTGCCCGTGGATGCTTCGGGAATGGGGGCTGCCAACTCAGAACCCCCGTTCCCTGTGGCTGCATCCGGCCAGGGGGCTCCAGGGTCGGGTGCGCCGCGGGCCTGGGGGGCTTCTTGCCTGTGTGCAGGGCTTCTACGCACAAGGTGGCACTTCATCCCGGCCCAAGGGTGGTGGCAGGAACCCAGGTGGCGCTCGGGGACTCAGCAGGGCCTGCCCCCGGGGCCTGCCCGCAACACCTGATTGCCCGCGGGCGTGTCCGTCCACCCTCAAAATGTTCTGCTGGGGCAGCCCTGACCGAGCTCCGAGCTCCTCGCCCTTGGACGGCCCCAGTGGGCTTCAGGAGTGGGTGTGTGCAGCTTCTTGCCTGTGTGCAGGGTTTCTACGCACAAGGTGGCACCTCATCCCAGCCCAAGGGTGGTGGTAGGAACCCAGGAGGCGCTTGGGGACTCAGCAGGGCCCGCCCCTGGGGCCAGGGGTCTGGCAGGCTCCGGGGGCAAATGGACTACGGAAGCCGAGAGGGGCCCGTCCGCGCCAAAACCCAAAACGCGCTGCGGCCTCCAGGGACACAGGGGACACAAGTGGCTGTGTGGCTTGCAGTGCCCGACCAGAGGGAGGGAGGTTGTCTGGCTGCTGAGGCGCAGCCGGTGTCAGCCCTTCGGGGAACTGCCCGTGGATGCTTCGGGAATGGGGGCTGCCAACTCAGAACCCCCGTTCCCTGTGGCTGCAGCCAGCCAGGGGGCTCCAGGGTCGGGCGCGCCCGCGGGCCTGGGGGGCTTCTTGCCTGTGTGCAGGGCTTCTACGCACAAGGTGGCACCTCATCCCGTCCCAAGGGTGGTGGCAGGAACCCAGGAGGCGCTCGGGGACTCAGCAGGGCCCGCCCCTGGGACCAGGGTTCTGGTAGGCTCCGGGGGCAAATGGACTACGGAAGCCGAGAGGGGCCCGTCCGCGCCAAAACCCAAAATGCGCTGCGGCCTCCAGCGACACAGGGGACACAAGTGGCTGTGTGGCTTGCAGTGCCCGACCAGAGGGAGGGAGGTTGTCTGGCTGCTGAGGCGCAGCAGGTGTCAGCCCTTCGGGAAGTGCCCGTGGATGCTTCGGGAATGGGGCTGCCAACTCAGAACCCCCGTTCACTGTGGCTGCATCAGGCCAGGGGGCTCCAGGGTCGGGTGCGCCGCGGGCCTGGGGGGCTTCTTGCCTGTGTGCAGGGCTTCTACGCACAAGGTGGCACCTCATCCCGGCCCAAGGGTGGTGGCAGGAACCCAGGTGGCGCTCGGGGACTCAGCAGGGCCTGCCCCCGGGGCCTGCCCGCAACACCTGATTGCCCGCGGGCGTGTCCGTCCACCCTCAAAAGTTCTGCTGGGACAGCCCTGACCGAGCTCCGAGCTCCTCGCCCTTGGACTGCCCCAGTGGGCTTCAGGAGTGGGTGTGTGCCAGCAGCAGCCCTCCCCACTCACCCACCTTGCGTCGGCCCTGCCCGACAAGCCCCTAGGGCGGGCGGGGCTTCCCAGGGGGCCTATTTGCAACGCCAGGAAGCGCAGGGCAGTCCGTGTGTGCGCGGCCTGGGGACACCTGCAGGAGTGTGTGCTCCCCCTTGGCCGGCTGCTGCGGCTAGCCAGCACCTGGGGGCTGTTGGCAGCGCCCCTGGGCAGCCTCCTAGAGCCAGGGGTCTGGCAGGCTCCGGGGGCAAATGGACTACGGAAGCCGAGAGGGGCCCGTCCGCGCCAAAACCCAAAACGCGCTGCGGCCTCCAGGGAGGGACACAGGGGACACAAGTGGCTGTGTGGCGTGCAGTGCCCGACCAGAGGGAGGGAGGTTGGCTGGCTGCTGAGGCGCAGCAGGTGTCATCCCTTCGGGAAGTGCCCGTGGATGCTTCGGGAATGGGGCCTGCCAACTCAGAACCCCCGTTCACTGTGGCTGCATCCGGCCAGGGGGCTCCAGGGTCGGGTGCGCCGCGGGCCTGGGGGGGCTTCTTGCCTGTGTGCAGGGCTTCTACGCACAAGGTGGCACCTCATCCCGGCCCAAGGGTGGTGGCAGGAACCCAGGTGGCGCTCGGGGACTCAGCAGGGCCTGCCCCCGGGGCCTGCCCGCACCACCTGATTGCCCGCGGGCGTGTCCGTCCACCCTCAAAAAGTTCTGCTGGGACAGCCCTGACTGAGCTCCGAGCTCATCGCCCTTGGACCGCCCCAGTGGGCTTCAGGAGTGGGTGTGTGCCAGCAGCAGCCCTCCCCAGTCAACCACCATGCATCGGCCCCACCCGACAAGCCCCTAGGGCCGGCGGGGCTTCCCAGGGGGCGTATTTGCAATGCTGGGAAGCGCGGGGCAGTTCGTGTTTGCGGCCCGGGGACACCCGCAGGTGTGTGTGCTCCCCCCGTGGCCGGCCGAGGCGGCTAGCCAGCACCTGGGGGCTGTTGGCAGCGCCCCTGGGCAGCCTCCTAGAGCCAGGGGTCTGGCAGGCTCCGGGGGCAAATGGACTACGGAAGCCGAGAGGGGCCCTTCCGCGCCAAAACCCAAAACGCGCTGCGGGCTCCAGGGAGGGACACAGGGGACACAAGTGGCTGTGTGGCTTGCAGTGCCCGAACAGAGGGAGGGAGGTTGGCTGGCTGCTGAGGCGCAGCAGGTGTCAGCCCTTCGGGAAGTGCCCGTGGATGCTTCGGGAATGGGGCCTGCCAACTCAGAACCCCCGTTCCCTGTGGCTGCATCCGGCCAGGGGGCTCCAGGGTCGGGTGCGCCGCGGGCCTGGGGGGCTTCTTGCCTGTGTGCAGGGCTTCTACGCACAAGGTGGCACTTCATCCCGGCCCAAGGGTGGTGGCAGGAACCCAGGTGGCGCTCGGGGACTCAGCAGGGCCTGCCCCCGGGGCCTGCCCGCAACACCTGATTGCCCGCGGGCGTGTCCGTCCACCCTCAAAAAGTTCTGCTGGGACAGCCCTGACCGAGCTCCGAGCTCCTCGCCCTTGGACTGCCACAGTGGGCTTCAGGAGTGGGTGTGTGCAGTTCTTGCCTGTGTGCAGGGCTTCTACGCACAAGGTGGCACCTCATCCCAGCCCAAGGGTGGTGGTAGGAACCCAGGAGGCGCTTGGGGACTCAGCAGGGCCCGCCCATGGGGCCAGGGGTCTGGCAGGCTCCGGGTGCAAATGGACTACGGAAACCGAGAGCGGCCCGTCCGCGCCAAAACCCAAAACGCGCTGCGGCCTCCAGGGACACAGGGGACACAAGTGGCTGTGTGGCTTGCAGTGCCCGACCAGAGGGAGGGAGGTTGTCTGGCTGCAGAGGCGCAGCCGGTGTCAGCCCTTCGGGGAACTGCCCGTGGATGCTTCGGGAATGGGGGCTGCCAACTCAGAACCCCCGTTCCCTGTGGCTGCAGCCAGCCAGGGGGCTCCAGGGTCGGGCGCGCCCGCGGGCCTAGGGGCTTCTTGCCTGTGTGCAGGGCTTCTACGCACAAGGTGGCACCACATCCCGGCCCAAGGGTGGTGGCAGGAACTCAGGAGGCACTCGGGGACTCAGCAGGGCCCGCCCCTGGGGCAAGGGGTCTGGCAGGCTCCGGGGCAAATGGACTACGGAAGCCGAGAGGGGCCCGTCCGCGCCAAAACCCAAAATGCGCTGCGGCCTCCAGGGAGGACACAGGGGACACAAGTGGCTGTGTGGCTTGCAGTGCCCGACCAGAGGGAGGCAGGGAGGGAGGGAGGGAGGGAGGGAGTCTGGCTGCTGAGGCGCAGCCGCCACCAGCCCTTCGGGGAACTGGCAGCGGAGGCTTGGGCAGTGGGGGCTGCCCACTCAGACATCCCGTTCCCTGGGGCTGTAGCGGGGCTGCAGGTTCGGGCGCGCCCGCGGGTCTTGTGGGCTTTTTGACTGTGGGTGGGGCTTCCACGCACAAGGTGGCACCTCATCCCGGCCCAAGGGTGGTGGCAGGAACCCAGCAGGTGCTGGGGCACGCAAGAGGGTGAGCCCCCCCGGGCCTTTAGGCAACACTGGAAGGCCCCTGGGGCATATCGGTCCACCCTCGGGATGCCCTGCTGGGACAGCCCCCGTGCCCGAGCTCCGAGCTCTTCGCCCTTGGACCGTACCCCAGTGGGCTTCAGGAGTGGGTGTGTGCCAGCAGCAGCCCTCCCCACTCACCCACCGTGCGTCGGACCCGCCCGACAAGCCACTGCAAGTATTAGACTTGCAGTGCCCGACCAGAGGGAGGCAGGGAGGGAGGGAGGGAGGGAGGGAGTCTGGCTGCTGAGGCGCAGCCGCCACCAGCCCTTCGGGGAACTGGCAGCGGAGGCTTGGGCAGTGGGGGCTGCCCACTCAGACATCCCGTTCCCTGGGGCTGTAGCGGGGCTGCAGGTTCGGGCGCGCCCGCGGGCCTTGTGGGCTTCTTGCCTGTGGGTGGGGCTTCCACGCACAAGGTGGCACCTCATCCCGGCCCAAGGGTGGTGGCAGGAACCCAGCAGGTGCTGGGGCACGCAAGAGGGTGAGCCCCCCCGGGCCTTTAGGCAACACTGGAAGGCCCCTGGGGCGTATCGGTCCACCCTCGGGAGGCCCTGCTGGGACAGCCCCCGTGCCCGAGCTCCGAGCTCTTCGCCCTTGGACCGTACCCCAGTGGGCTTCAGGAGTGGGTGTGTGCCAGCAGCAGCCCTCCCCACTCACCCACCGTGCGTCGGACCCGCCCGACAAGCCACTGCAAGTATTAGACTTGCAGTGCCCGACCAGAGGGAGGCAGGGAGGGAGGGAGGGAGGGAGGCTGGCTGCTGAGGCGCAGCTGGTGCCAACCCTTCGGTTAACTGCCAGAGGAGGCACCTGTAGCGCTGGCACCATGGGTTCTAGTCCATGTCTGTGGCCAGATTCTGTCCTGGTTGCTCCTCCTGTAGTCCAGCTTTCTGCTGTGTTCCATGAGTGTAGTGGAGGATGGCCCAAGTACTTGGGCCCTGCACCCATGGGAGACCAGAAGGATGCACCTGGCTCCTGGCTTAGGATCTTTGCAGCACCAGCCACAGCAGCTATTTGGGTGTGAACCAATGGAAGGAAGACCTTTCTCCCTGTCTCTCTCTTTCACTATGTCTGTGAGAAAAAAAAATAATTAAAATAAAAAGGATTACAACCACATATTGTACAGCTCATGCATGTGTTCATCTAACTCCAAGGATTCTCTCGAACATGTTTAGCAGCCACACACTGTGTACTAGGAAGAAAATGTCTTTGCTTTGGCAGAAATCTTATTCTCCACAGTCACATTTGGCCATCTTTACAAACCTGCCTGGGAGGCCAGCACCACAGCTCATTTGGTTAATCTTCCACCTGCGGCGCTGGCACCCCAGGTTCTAGTCCTGGTTGGGGTGCTGGATTCTGTCCTGGTTGCTCCTCTTCCAGTCCAGCTTTCTGCTGTGGCATGGGAAGGCAGTGGAAGATGGCCCAAGTCCTTGAGCCCCTGCACCCATGTAGGAGAACTGAAAGAAGCTCCTAGCTGCTGGCTTCAGATTGGTTCAGTTCTGGCTGTCGCAGCCAATAGGGGAGGAAACCATCAGAGGAAGACCTCTCTCTCTGTCTCTCTGTCTCTCTCTCTGCCTCTCTATGTAACTCTGATTTTCAAATAAGTCAATAAATCTTTAAACAAATAAAATAAAATAAATAAAACTGGAACTAATATTGTTGGATGCATTTAGAAGTCTCAGGCCAAGATGAGACTTTTCTGTAAAGGAAGATCCATTCATAGGATTCTATTTCAATTGTATTGTCATAAACTCATCAGAGATTGGTGTATCTTCTTGTATTCTCACCAAAATACAGTGTAGAAACTAAGGAGACCAAGCTGGGGAGAGAGGAGATATTGCATTGCAGTCTTTCCCAGTATTCCTAGATGACTCTAATCATGAATCTCCACATATTTTGGAATAGCTTGCCACCAATCCTACTCACAAGCACCTGAAGAGTGACCAAAGACCAAGAGGGGGAGCCCTTTTCTTATACAAGGTCAGGTAGAAGAGGGCTTGAGTACTGTATCTCACAAGCACAGATGTCACTCTAAGGTAAGTGACATGTCCATGTGTCTACACACACACACCAGATCTCTAGGATTTTTTCATCTAAAAATTCCATTTCTACTGAATAGCATACCCCCCCACCATCCATAACTACCCTTCTACTTTATGCTTCTCATATTCTATTTTTTAAAAAAGATTTATTTTATTTAATTGAAAGAGTTACAGAGAGAGGTGGAGCCAGAGAGCGATCTTCCATCCACTGGTTCACTCCCCAAATGACCACAACAGCTAGAGCTGAGCCAATCTGAAGCCAGGAGCCAGGAGCTCTGGAAGCTTCTTCCAGATCTCCCACACAGGTGCAGGGGACCAAGGACTTGGGCCATCTTCTACTGCTTCCCCAGGCCATAACAGAGAGCTGGGTCAGAAGTGGAATAGCCAGGAATTGAATAGGCACCCATATGGATTGCCGACACTGCAGGTGGGGCTTTAAACTACTGCACTACAGCACTGGCCTCTCTGACTACTTTAAATACTTCATATGTTGGAAACCTTGTCCTTGGGGGACTGATAGTTGTGGCTAATTTCACTTAGGAAAATAACCTCACTGTTCATCCATGGCATAGAATTTTCTTTTCTTCTGTGCCTGCATAACTTTCCACTGTTGAGTGCAGGCCACACTAGAAGTCTTGGCTACAGTGAATTATGCTGTGGCAAATAGTGCTAATACCTTATTTATATTGAACTTTAAATAACTTTAGATATATAATCAGAACTGAGATTATCAGATCATATAAAAATTTTATTTTCAATGTAATGAAGAACAAACTGTTTTCTGTGGTGGTTGCATCATTTTACATTACCACCGACACTGGACATGTAGCTGAAAATCTTTCTATCTTCATCAAATTATGCACCTGGGTTTTTTGTTTGTTTGTTTTTAAAGAACAGGAGCAGGAGGTCTTATTGGCCATTACTGGCCATGGTTATGAAGATCCCTCTGCATTTGCACTCAAGGTGAATCAGCATTGGGCTTCATTGTCAGTGTGGTGAAATTGCCCATCACCCAGGGAGAAGTGTATGACTCCGTTAAATACATTTTCAACTTCCTGCAGTGGTTCTAAAGCCAGGTCTGGAGGTATCCTAACCCCATCTGGCTATTAATACTCTTTCTGTTCCAGGTAACTTTCTGTTAGCAAGGTGGAGCAGAGATTTCTGTGTGAACATTTCTCTAGCTTAGGATTCACATAAAACATGAGTGCCAGCACAACATTCCTCTTCCCATTCTGCCGTCATGACCTAGATTGCAGGCCTAACAGGCTGACCCAGATTTTAATTCTTCCAATAAATTGTTCCTAGATGGGACAGGACACCCTACATGAGGCTCCCAAAAAATACCCACAAAAGGGGAAGTAGTGTTGCAATGCCCAAATGGGATCAGAGTGGTGACCTTGCCTAGAGTTTCCTTCTTCGGGACAACCCATGTCACCATGGGATGCTTCCTGCCCAAATGCCCGAGGTGTCAATAGCAAGAGCTGAGTCAATATCTCAGTTATAAAGTATTCACATCCAGGAAATCTTGAGTCTGGGCCCCTGGAAAGTCAGGACAAAGCAGCAGAACAGATGGCTTTCTCTAGTGGGGCTTCAGCGAAGAAAGCTTAGACACCCTGAGTTCCAGGTCCTATTGTAGACTTTCCTCAAGAAATTGATTTCATTTCTTGGGATCCTCTTTCATGGGATTCCTCAGCAGAAAAGACCTCTCCAAAGTCTCATCCTCCATCTGCCTCATGCCATGTCCATAGTCACACACATATATGCCACATTGCCCAATCTGAAAACCCCAGGGAGTTTCCAGGTATAATCCGAACCCAGCTTTGCAGAGACAAACTGAGATCCAGGAGGGTTCCCTCTACCCTCTCAGTTATGTGACCCTGAAATATCACCATACCTCCTAAAGACTCCATAGTCTGGGCAATGGCAAGTAGAATGGCAATTGCTGGGATCTGGAGGTGGTGAAATGATAAAAAAACTTTCATTCAATGGGTAGAGAGTTTCAGTCTCATAAGGAAAAACAGTTCTGAATATTGGTCCCACAGCAATGTGCATATACTCAATACTACTCAACCATACACTCAGAAATACTTAAGATGATAAAATTCATCAGCTATATTTTTTTTGTCAGGACCACACTAACAGTACATTTTAAAAGTGGTCAAATGGGGGCTAGAGCTGTGGCACAACAGGTTAAAGCCCTGGCCTGCAATGTCAGCATCCCACAAGGGTGCCGGTTCAAGTCCTGGGTGCTCCACTTCGCATCCAACTCTCTGATAATGTGCCTGGGAAAGCAGAGGAAGATGGCCCAAATACTTGGGCCCCTTCACCCACATGGGGGACCTGGAAGAAACTCCTGGCTCCTGGATTCAGATTGGCCTAGCTCGGCCCACTCTGGGCATTTGGGGAGTGAACCAGCAGATGAAGATCTCTTTCTGTCTACCTCTCTTTCTCTAACTCTGCCTTTCAAATAAACAACACAGCTCTTTTAAAAAAAAAAAGTTGATTTGAAAAGTGGCCAAATACACATCTCATAAAAGTTAATGTTATGCTTTCTCAGAAGTGCAGTTAATACTTATTAATTTTGTATAATCGCTTATATTTGCCCATTTTCAAAATAGTAACATCCCTGATTCCATTTTGCTGAGTTGCTATGTCATTTTTTTTTTGAAATAAGAATCAGATGCAAT
This sequence comes from Lepus europaeus, assembly GCF_033115175.1. Lineage (NCBI taxonomy): Eukaryota > Metazoa > Chordata > Mammalia > Lagomorpha > Leporidae > Lepus > Lepus europaeus. The sequence goes on along the minus strand of NW_026909167.1, from coordinate 6,677,563 downwards.
CCTCTCTCACTAAAGACACTGATGACAGAGTGCAGAAGCCATGTTCTGTGTGGGTGTGGCCTGGGTTCCCTCCCTCCTGGCTGTGTTTGAGGGAAACATAATGTGGTCACCACTGGGCATCTTACACTTAGGTGGAAGCAGGTGTGCCTTGAGCTGAACACAGAGATGTCCATAGCCAGGGCTAAATCCTGGGCCCTATACATTCCCTCCTAAAATGTGCACCCCTGAGCCCCAACTCCTCATGCACCAACAATGCCACAGCAGGAAGAACAAGCATGACCCTTGCCCCTGCAGCAGGAGCTAGTTCTATCCTCACTTACCACTTGCACTGACAGGTGGGATGGATCCCTCCCTGAAGAAGTCCTGGAATGATGCTCTCAGTAGAAGACATGGATTTGTGCCAGGGAAATGCATCAAAGCTGGAGGATCATACAAGTCCAACCCCATTTCTGCATAACAAAATATTTCTTCTGTTGTGTTCCTTGGAGTAAAAGTTTTCTATTTGATTTTTTTCTTTTTATTCACCATTTTCTACATCTTGAAAATCGATTGATTCTTCTTCATTGTTCTATGTGTTTTTTGAATTCCTCATTTTGTTTCCATATTATTCTTGATATTCTTGCGTGTTCCTCTGTGTACTTTTCTAGGTTGAACAACATGCATACCCAACCTCAGATCATCAGAATATATAAGCAAATGTTGACAGCTCTGAAGAGATAAACAGCAAGGGAACAAGCAGAACATATCAATACTCCACTTTCAACACAGAATAGAATACCTAGGTGGGAAATCAGTAAAGAATGGTAGATTTGAACAATATTATAAATCAACTTTTCCTAACAGTTACACAGAGAGCATTCTACCTGGCAGAGGCAGAACATGTGTTCTTCTCAACAGCTGTCTAAAGTCTCCAGGTGGGATCATCTGTTAATTCAGAAAATATGCATCAACAACATTTAGAAAATTGGAGTCATATCATTGTCTTTCATAACTCTAATAGAATAAAAACAGAAATCAATTCCAGAAAAATGGGAAAAGTCACACATATGTGGATGTCAATCCACACAGTGTCAAACAGCCATTGGCTTGAAGAGGAAATCAAAAAGGAAATCAGAGAATATTTCAGTGGGTACATTTTGAGTTTTGACCTGGGATCCATAGCCACAATCACAATCCTCAAGTCCAGGCTTGGTACAAAGAGAAACCAGGTGGACATGGAAGGTCACCAGCAGAAAAGCTCTCTGAACACTGAGAACCATGGGGATCTTTAAACAGAGCAGGCAGAAGTCTTCTTACTGCCCACAACAAATTAAGGAGACCAGGATGCTGATGCTTATGACTGAGTTCAAAGGCAGATTGCAAATTCATATATATTTTCTATACAATATAAACATTTCATAGTCGGCTGAGCTTTATTTTATAAATGGAATGATTGCACATAAGCTCCTTCATTAACATTTAGTAAATAGTTCAGTTTGTTCATTCAACAAATGATCTTCACATGTCAGTCACTAGACACTATTCTAAGTATTTGGGATGGAGCAGCAAAAAGACACACAATCAGGAAGGCTGCTTTTTAATAGGTCACACACTAGATTTGAGAAAATGAATGAAAATTCACACTGATGCTATAATAAGTACTATAAAAACATAAGTATGTACAAAGAATGGGGATATAAAGAAACTGCTTTGAGGGTCGGCACCGCAGCTCAATAGGCTAATCCTCCACCTTGCAGTGCCGGCACACTGGGTTCTAGTCCTGTTCAGGGCACCGGATACTGTCCTGGTTGCCCCTCTTCCAGGCCAGCTCTCTGCTGTGGCCAGGGAGTACAGTGGAGGATGGCCCAAGTGCTTGGGCCCTGCACCCCATGGGAGACCAGCATAAGCACCTGGCTCCTGCCTTTGAGTAGGCGTGGTGCACCAGCCACAGCAGCCATTGGAGGGTGAACCAATGGCAAAGGAAGACCTTTCTCTCTGTCTCTTTCTCTCACTGTCCACTCTGCCTGTCAAAAAAGAAAAAAAAAGAAACTGCTTTGAGTACTCTGAACAAATCAATCCACTTCTTCCTAAAGTGTAATATCCCCCAGATGCTTGATCCTGAAGGGAGATATTTTAGAGATTCATTTATTTTGCTGAAAGGCAGAGTGAGAAGGGAGATACACATACACAGGGGAGGGATAAAGAGAGAGATTTCCATTCACTGGTTCCCTCTCCTAAATGGCTTCAACAGTTGAACCTGGGCCAGACTGAAGCCAGAAGTCAAGAACCCCATCTGAGTATTTCATGTGGGTGGCAAGGAGTCAAGTAATCAGGCCATTATCTGCGAATTCCTAGGCACAGGTTAGGAGATTGGATCAGAAAGAACACAGCTAGAATTCAAGTTGGCACTCTGATAGGGGATGCAGGCATCATAAGTGATAGTTTAATGTGCTGTACCACAATGCCAGTCCCAGCAAGTGAGTTTTATGTTCATGTTCTCGATGATTATTTCCTATTGTAGATTTGCACTGGAACCTGTGAGCTAAACTGCAGTGGAAGGTGAAGAAAAGTCTATTTTCCAGAGAACAAATGTAGGTTTCAGTCAGATTTGTTCTTGGAGGATATTTAACACATCTCAGGTTGTTTCTTTGCTTGTCTTTTCTTCCAAATGTTCCAGTGTCTCAGGCTCTTTCACATATTAGTCTCCTTCTTGTGCTCCCCTCTCTGGATGGTCTGTTCCCAGGGCTCTTGTTTTCTCACCTATTAACATCCTCCCACTGTCTCTAACTCTCCTCATGGTGTAAATGAGGGCATAGGCTTTTGACTTGATGCAGGAAAAGTGCCACACATGCTACTTTAGCAGCCTCCATGTGATATCACTTATCACGTCCAGCTTTTGCATGACATGGGTAAGCTCCAGTGCAACAAAACAGCCCAACATGGACTGACCCAACAAAAAGCCCACAGACAAGTCACACACCATTCAGCGGAGATGCGCATATTTATAGATCAAGACACTAAGCATATTGCAAACCCTCAGCAATGATGTCAATGCTGCATCCCAGAATCCTTTCAACAGAAGGATAAGACTCAGGGAGATGCTCTAATTCAAGCTGTTGTAAGCAAGTATCTTTCTTAGACAAATACTGAAATTACAGGAATGTCTACTATGCAGGTCTTCATGCTTCACCAACATCCACCAACTTTTCAAAGTTTGGTTCACACTCTAAACTGTCATAGTAAATGTTACTATTGTCTGACATTTGGTGACAGTGTGCATACTCAATGTGAGATTTCTAGTACATGTAGATCTGTATGACAGATTAGCATGGTGTCTTTGGAGCAACCGTCTAACTGCTTGCTTCCAAGAAAATATGCTTTCTACGTGACATCCACAGTGACCAACAGAAATCTGTGAAAACCATGTTCAGCACTGTGGTGCAAATGTTCAGCCACAACCTGCAATACCAGCATCTTGTATGAGCATTCATTTGAGTCCTTATTTCTCTTCTTCCAATCCAACTCCCTGTTAATACATGTGGGAAAGCACTGGAGTCATCACCTAAGTACTTTGGCCCCTACACTCACATGGGAGACCTGAATGGAGTTGCAGGCTCCTGGATTTGTCCTAGCTCAGCCTCAGATACTGTGGCCATTTGAATAGTAGATTAGTAGATTGAAGATCTCTCTCTCTCTCTCTCTCTCTCTCTCTCTCTCAACTATATCTCTCTGTCTCTCTCCTTCTGTATCACTCACCCTTTTTTAATTTTTAAAATATTTATTTGTTTCTTTTGAAAGTCAGAGTTCCACAGAGAGAGGGAGAGATACAGAGGGAGAAATCTTCCATCTGCTTGTTCCCTCCCTCCAGATGGCTACAATGGCTGGTGCTGGTTCAGGCTAAAGCCATGAGTTTGGAGATTCTTCTAGTCTCCATGTGAGTGGTTGGGGCTCAAACACTTGTGCCATCCTCTGTTGCTTTTTCCAGACAATTAGCAGGGAGCTGGATTGGAATGGAGCAGCCAGAACATAAACATATGGCATGCCAGCATCACAGGCAGTGGCTTTCCCCATTACTCCACAATGCCAGCCATTCTGCCTTTCAAATAAATACATAAATAAATATTTTTTTAAATGAAATCTGTATCTTCCTGATTGTGTCTGTGAAATCATCTAGCTAACAAATGCAATGGTGTGATAACAATGCTACAATGAAGGGGAACCAAGACATTGGGAGCTGGGCCTGTGCCCAGCATGTAGAATATTTGGCAGGTTTTTTTTAATGTCCTTTTTAAAAATTTACTTATTTGAAACACAGAGTTACAGAGAGAGAGAGAGAGAGAGAGAGAGAGAGAGAGAGAGAGAGAGATGAGACAGAGAGAGACCTTCCTTGCACTGGTTCACTCCACAAATCCCTGCAAAATCCAGGATTGGGCCAAACTGAAGCCTGAACAAGGAGCTTCATCCAGATCTCCCACACGCCACACTAGCATGGAGCTGAATCAGAATGGAGCATCCAAGACTCAAATTGGCACCCACATGGGAATGCTGGCATCACAGGAAGTGGCTTAACCCACTATGCCACAACAGCATTCTCCCACCCCCCAGAAGTTTCGAGAGTTCTCCTTGGATAGCAAGTATTTGTCAAGGGGTGTTATATGTGTCAGACACTACAGTACCTTAACATGTTGACAGTGTTCCTCATATTCTGAAACCGAGATACCACTCCTCCAAACCTGTTTCCTCTGAGATTCAGTTTTGAACAGGACACTGTTGCCACAAGAGCCCATCCATCCTCCAGGTCACAAGGGATGCTGAAATGACAGCTGCTGTCAGCTAGCAAGGGGTCATAGAAGACTTCAGCACTGGCTGGGGGTGCAAAAGAACATTTAAATGTTGTAGAGACCTGGAGTCTGGGGCCTGACTCTGGAGGAGAGAAGCAGCCCCTGGGCTACTGGGAGGAAACATCACAAGATTTCCCTGCTGGGACCCCAAGTTACAGAAAGATGCTGCTGCTCCCTTTTCTGAACCTCCAAAGGACAGGTTTTGTCAGCTGAAGTCTCCTCAGCCTCCCTGTGCTCCCTTAACCCACATGAGTAGGTACAAGACCCCACAGACAGGCGCCAATACTTCACTGGATGGCAGTTTTACTGCATCATCACTGTTGCTCCCTAGAGAGTTCAATTGCCACATTTTGTTGATTTTTATTTGTGGAACACTTAAAGCAAGTTTATTCTTTTTTTTTTTTTTTTTTTTTTAATTTTTTTATTTGTTTTTTTTTTTGACAGGCAGAGTGGATAGTGAGAGAGAGACAGAGAGAAAGGTCTTCCTTTTGCCGTTGGTTCACCCTCCAATGGCCGCCGCGGTAGCGCACTGCGGCCGGCGCACCGCGCTGATCCGATGGCAGGAGCCAGGTGCTTATCCTGGTCTCCCATGGGGTGCAGGGCCCAAGGACTTGGGCCATCCTCCACTGCACTCCCTGGCCACAGCAGAGAGCTGGCCTGGAAGAGGGGCAACCGGGACAGGATCGGTGCCCCGACCGGGACTAGAACCCGGTGTGCCGGCGCCGCAAGGCGGAGGATTAGCCTAGTGAGCCGCGGCGCCGGCGCAAGTTTATTCTTTAGTGTAATGTATAAGCCCACTGAGAGTGGTTCTGAGTTGAGGTGCTGAGGAGTCCTTGGTGTTTAGCCCCTACCCAAACGGTAAGGATGAACCCTGGGATGCATGCCATTTATGTGTGTGTTTACCTATTGAAATAGTCTTAAGATATCAAGCATTACAGTTATTAAAAATATCTCTTGGGGCCACTGCCTGCAAGGATGACATCTTACATGGGCACGGCTTCGTGTACTAACTGCTGTATTTCTTTATTTTTTAAGATGTATTTATTTATTTGAAAGGCAGAGCTACAGAGAGACAGAGTCAGAGAGAGAGAGAAAGAGGTCTTCCATCCATTAGTTCACTCCCCAGACGGCCGCAATGGTTGGGTCTGAGCTAATTCAGGAGCCAGGAGCTTTCTCTGGGTCTCCCACATGGGTGCAGGGGCCCAAGGACTTGGATCACTTTCTACTGCTTTCCCAGACTTCAGCAGAGAGCTGGATCAGTAATGGAGCAGCTGGAACTCAAACTGGAATCCATTTGGGAAGCTGGCACTGCAGGCAGTGGTTTTACCTGCTACACCACAGCGCCAGCCCCTTCTGCACTTCTGATCTAGTTCCCTGCTAATAGGCCTGAGAATGCAGTGAAAGATGACCTAAGGCTTTGGCCCTCTGCACCCTTGTGGAGACCCAGATGGAGGTCAAGACTCCTGCTTCAACCTGTCCCAGACTTAGCCATCACTGATAGATTCATCCTCTCTCTCTTTCTGTGTGTGTGTGTGTGTGTTCATAACTGCCTTTCAAGTATATACAAATCTGGTCAATCAAGCTATTTCCTAAAAAAGAAAAACACTCAAAATCAATGGCTGCCCTTGTGGCACAGTGATGCCAGTTGTGATGCCAGTTGCGATGTTGGAGTCCCATATCAGAGTGGTTTGAATCCTGAATGATTGACATTTTGCCCAGTTCCCTGCTGTTGTACCTAGGAAAGCAGAAAATGACCCAAATACTTGAGTCTCTGACACTCATGTGTGAGACCTAGTTGGTGTTCCTGACTTTTGGCTTCAGCTTAGCCTAGCTTGGTTGTTGTGATCATTTGGGACATGAACCAATGGATCAAATTCTCTGTCAGTATGCCTTCCAAATAAATCATAAAAATTCAAGGAGAAAAATCACGTGATTATTTAAATTAAATGCTAGGAAGCATTTGATTAAATTCAGCATCTGGCCTTTAAAAAAAAAAAAAAACCCTGTAAGCAGAGAAGTAAAATATCAGAATTTTTTTATTATAATTAAAATTGTCTATGATGAACCTATAGCAACCAGTATAAATAACATGACGTTGAAAGCTCTTGGGGCCAGCACCAGCATCCCATATGGGTGTCAGTTGAAATCCCAGCTGCTCCACTTCTGATTCAGCTCTCTGCTGTTGCCTGGGAATGCAGTGGAAGATGGCCCAAGCCCTTGAGCTTCTGTCCTCATGTAGGAGACACAGAAGTTCCTGGCTCCTGGCTTTGGATCAACATAGCTCTGGCCATTGAGTCCAACCAGGGAGTGAACCAGCAGATGGAAGACCTCTCTCTCTCTCTCTCTCGCTTTCTCTCTCCCTCTGCCTCTACTTCTCTGTGTGTGTGTGTAACTCTGACTTTGGAATAAATAAAATAAAATCTTAAAAAAAAAAAAAACACCTCTTTTCCTGGGAGTTTACCCAAAGCTGACTCCTTAAATTCTCATTCTCCAACATTGTACTGGAAGTGTAGTTAGGAAAGTGAAACAAAAAATGGAAGCATTAAGTAAAAGGATTAATTAATTTATGTTTAAGGTTTATTTATTTGAGAGGTAGAGTTACAGACTGAGAGAGGAAGAGACAGAGAGAAAACTCTTCCTTCCATTGGTTTACTCCCCAAATGGTTGCAATGGCTGGAGATGGGCTTATCTGAAACCAGGAGCATGAGCTTCTTCCTGGTCTCCCACATGGGTACAGGGGCCCAAGCACTTGGGCCATCTTCTACTGTTTTCCCAGGCCATAGCAGAGAGCTGGACTGGAAGAGGAGCAGCCGGGACATGGAATTCTGGCACCACAGGTGGAGGATTAACCCACTGCACCATGGTGCCAGCCCCAGATTCAATTTTTAAGCAACAAAATTTTCAATATATGTGGATCACTCTACAATCTACAGAGGCAATGCAAAACAAAATTTAAGCTAAGAGAATTAAGTGATATGAGTGAGTACAAGATCAATATAGGTCAACTGGCTTCCCATGGAGCAGCAGGAAAAAATAGAAAGCCATTTTAAAGGATACAATACAGACTAGAAAACCTCTATAGAATACCTTTAGATATTTTCTTTCTTTCTTTCTTTTTTTTTTTGACAGGCAGACTTAGTGAGAGAGAGAGAGAGAGAAAGGCCTTCCTTCCATTGGTTCACCCCCCAAATGGCCACCATAGCCAGTGTGCTGTGCTGATCTGAAGCTAGGAGCCAGGTGCCTCCTCCTGGTCTCCCATGTGGGTGTAGGGCCCAAGCACTTGGGCCATCCTCCACTGCCTTCCTGGGCCACAGCAGAGAGCTGGACAGGAAGAGGAGCAACCAGGACAGAACCAGTGCCCCAACTGGGACTAGAACCCGGAGTACCAGTGCTGCAGGCCTAGTGAGCTGTGGAGCCAGCAAATATTTTTTAATCATAAAAAAAAATTGAAAACCTAAAAGGAAATTAAGCCAACAACATGAAGAGGATGAAAAGCTCAACATTCAGTAAATTGTGAGTGACTTGCATCCCTTGTGAAGGAGGTTATTGGAAGCTCCAGGTCCTAAGCTCCCAGCAGGATCACAGACAGTGGAGGGAGGGTCTCCAATCTTGTGTGGTTGGGTCAGCAGGAAGGTGACAGCAGCCCTGGCTCTTAGGATAGCTAGGCCCCCCGTGAGCACCACCAGACCTGAGCCCAAGACTCAACCCTCACTTCCCCCACCAGCCACAGCCTGGATGAACTGCACCCCTCCCCCCAACCCCTCGGGGCAATCTGGTAGGTGTGACTCTGATTGGCTGCATCATCTGATGTGCTGCCTGCTCACTGGCTCAGCAAGCTGTCCAATCAGACTCATGGGAGTGAGGTCTCTTTCTGTATGCTGCTAAACAGCTTCTCCAGTCTGATGCTCATGGAGGTGCCACGATGCTCAGCCCTTCCCTCTCTGTGCACTTCTCCCAGTACAAGAGCCCTCAGAAGGATGCCTGGGCAGCTCAGAATCTGGAATGAGGTGAGTGTGTGGGGGCCAGGTGCTTCTGGCTTGCAAGACGGCAGCTGGCATGGGACCCTGGATATCTTGTTTCATTCCTGAATGTGGTGACTTTGGCTCAGCCCTAGAGCTCTGTATTTTTCCAAATTGTGTGGTTAGGGTTCGTGGGTCCTCAGGGAGAATCCAGACTTCATACACGGCATTGGGGGAGAAGCTGTGAGTTTGGGATCCCTGTCCCTTCTTTCTCCTCCTGGATCACAGAATTCCCCTCAGCTAGAAAGCAGGTCACCAAGTCCACAAGCCAGTCCTCTTAGCACAGCTCTTCCTAGGGGTGTGAGGCTGTCTCCCTGCATCAGCTCTCAGCCTGTGGCTGCTGGTTATGAGCGGACTTAGGTAATATAAGAATGTTACAGAAGATTTGTAGCAGATAATTTTGTGTGAGATTACTTTGGCTGAGATTAGAAGGAAATTACTTCTAAATGAGTTTCTCAAAATTGAGCATTGGTAATTGTTAGGAAAAGAGTTGCAGATTTTTGCTTCCCCACACAGGACACCAAAATGTTAGGGAAAGAGGTGCAGAATAGAGAGGGGGCAGTGTACAAATTTACAGCCAGACTGAACTTATTCAGAGAAAATAAGTCTGTAGAGGTGGGTGATCAACTGCCCACATGCACACTAGTGGAGCACGGGACAGAAGGCCCCAACCCCAGGGGCTGGGCCTTTTTATATTTTGGGTAGGGGCCAGCAGGCAGAGGGGAATTCCTGGAACTGGTGTTCCTGAAGGTGTTGAGAGCAGCTGGTCTTTCAGGTGGCTGTAAGGAGTGGAGTATGAAGGCAATAGGGTATGAAATCCAGTTGAGTTTCAAGGACAAGGAATACATTCCAGTGTTTACCTATTGTGGGCAATGAGGGAGAATACCTGAGGCTTCTGTCATTGTTCCATCAATCCTGACTCTGAGTACAGATAAGGAGAGGGGTGCCAATTTCTGTCTGGCTACTTCCTGCTGAGAGGGGGCTTAGCCATGGAGCCAGGACTTGAGCAGTGACCTATACTTGGGATCAGATTGATTGGAGAAGAGCAGTCTTGCATTGCTCCTGTGAGTTGGCTTGAGATAGAGCAGTTATTTGTTCCTGCAAGAACCTTTGGAATGGATTAATTATGCATGGCAGAAATAGGAGCACGATGATTATGAGGGCAAAAGGAGACACTAGAGCCATGGCCCATGGTGGAAACAACGGCCAAAATGAGGCAGAGTTACCTTGTAAATGCATCGTGTTAGTATGTCGACCTGAGCGAGGTGGGTCCTGTGGGGGTGGACTCTTATGAGGGAGAGGTAACTAGTTTTAATGAAGTAAAATGCACCCAGGGAGGGTGCCCTTTGAGTTTGGCTGCGGTGGGGGTAGTCAATATCACCTGGTAGGGCCCACTCCACTTTGTTTTTAGAGCAGCCTCATTTTGTTTTAGGTAAACCCAGTCACCAGGTGGAAAGATAGGAATATAGTCGGGAGGCAGAGAGTGTGGTTTGGGTAGGTGTGTGTCTGCATACATCCCTAAGTCAGAGCACATTTCATTAAGAAGAGAGAAAGCCAGAGGAGGAGGAATAGCTTCAGTGCTCTGTAGAGGAGGGAAGCTGGGTGGAAGTGTTAGGTAAGAAGTCAGTTATGAGCTTATGTGTGTGTAACAGGCCTAAAGAGAAGACATCTATGTCCAGCATGAGATGCATCTGCATCTCAAAGTCATCATGACAATGTTTCAGGGGCAGCCCAGAGTTCGCATCCTGCCCTGCCCCCTTCTACCTGATAACCTGCCAGGTGGCGGTTCCCACCCCTTCTGCCTGACAAGCTTCCACAATCTCCCAGGTGCAGCCCAGTATCTGCATCTCAAACACCCTGCTGGCTTCCTCCTGTCTGCTAACATTTGCATCCATAAAGTCCTTTGTTTCAGACCTTCAAGAGAAGTTTTTCTATTTACATCCAAAAAGCCCTTTGTTCCAAGAGGAGCAGAGGTGGGGAAGCAAGACCCATCTCCTTAAAAACCCCCAGCTCTCTGCATCTTTGCTGAGCCGCCCGCCTGGCCTGGTCATGTGTAATCTCTCCACTCAACATGGAACCTCCCTCCTTCCTCCTCCCCTGACTCTCAGGCTCTGTCAGGAGAGGTGCCCATCCGTCCCGACAGATGTCCCTTCCTAATAAACCTTGCTATTTTACCTCCCACTACTCTCTGTCTCACACCTGAATTCTTTCTTGCCTGAAGACAAGAACCCTGCAATTTCTCCGGTAACAGAAGGACAGGCCTTCCATAGGGAATTTCAAATGGGCTAAGCATTAAGGACTTCTTGGGAAGAGATCTGATTCTTAACAGAGCCAAAGGGAGGAGTTTTACCCAGTCCAAGTAAACCTGGGTGGAGAGTTTAGTTAGAGCCTGTTCTAAAATTCCATTCATCCATTCTACTTTGCCTGAGGAGGGGGGACGATAGGGAATGTGAAAATGCCATGAGCTATGAAGGGAGGCAGATACTATTTGAGTAATTTTAGAGGTAAACTCTGGTCCACTGTCTGACTGATGGAAGCAGGCAATCCAAATCTTGGGATAATATAAACCATAACTCCTTAGTAGCACAAAGCAGGTACAAGCAGTCTGTTGTACAAGCCCTTGTTACATCTGCATTAATCAAGTGAAACCGGGCAGGGGAGAGAACAGGGGAGGGTCACACTAAGGTTACTTTCTTGGTTCTTTATTCAGAGAAAGCAGTTCAGAGAAAGCATAACAAAAGGAGCCAAAGGAAAACAAGTGAAGCAGTTTCTAGTATTAAAGGGACAGATTTTAGATTTCTTTTCTTCCTTCAGGGTCGCTGTGTTAGCTGTCAGATCAGCCTTGTTATTAGCTTCAGATAGGGATTGTTTACCTTTCTGGTGTCCTTTGCAGTGAATAATAGCAGCTTTTGTTGGCAACTGGGCAGCATCAAGAAGAGCTTTAATCAGCTTGCCATTTATTATAGGGGTCCCTTGGGCTTGCCACATCTGGGCATTGGAGTGCATGATATGATAGGCATACCGGGAATCTGTATATATATTGACTGTCTTTCCTTTGGCAAAGGTGAAGGCTTGAACCAAGGCTAATAACTCGGCCTGTTGGGAGGTAGTGCCTTGAGGTAGGGGCCTGGCCTCTATGGCCCTATGCAGGGAAGAGGAGGAGGTGACATCAGGATGCCCCCTCAATTATTGCATATCCAGTGGGAAAAGAGGGAGCTTTAGAAGCACTACCACCAATGACCCAATCCAGGGCTCTGGGAATAGGAGTGTCTGAGATGATGAAATGTAGTTAGGAAAAGTCAAGGAAGTCAGGACAGGAATGGGGTTCGAGGGGATGAGAGAAGTGGTGGGGAGGAGAGTAGGGTTTATAAAGGTTTATAAAGGTTTATAAAGGCAAAAACTGCAAAATCGGGAGGGGAATACATGGTTGCTAGGATCGGGGGGGAATACACGGTTACTGGGGTCAAGCTGACTTAAACCTATGCAAAACTAGTATCAATTATAATCTTGACAATACCAGTTACAATCTTAACAATTTTAATTATAATCTTGACATTAATCCAGGTATTGGTTTAATCATATGTAGGACATAGACAAATTACATTTTTATTATTAACCCAGGTGTAGCCTACTCACTTCAAGCTTGAGCGATCATGGTAGGGGGTTTCTGTGCTCTGCCAAGTGTGATGTAGTGGACTGCTATTGTTCAACTGTTTTAGATCATAGTTTCAGACCAGAGTCTCACGGTGTGGGGGGGCACCTTCCCAGAATGGAGTCTCAGGTTCTCCAAAATGGAGTCCCTACTGTCAAGGTGCTACTTCATAACCTCACTCTCCCCAGTCTGAGCGACTGGGTGCTCTTTCTCTCCCTTCCATCCTGATGGATGCCCTGTCCCCAACAAAGCCTTAGCACTCTGCCCTCTGTCTCACACCTGAATTCTTTCTTGCGTGAAGATAAGAACCCACAGTTTCCATGGCCTTCCCTCCAGTAACATACATATTTGTAATAATCTTGCTGTTTCATTTTGAAATCTATTTTTAATGCAGTTTCTCCTTTTAGTAGTTTCTACTTAATTGGTGATTTTCTTTTCAAATTTCTAGGCATCTCCTGTAAGGTATTTCTTCCTCCTTAGTTCTGACTCCTGTGACCTGACATTCAAACTGTTTATCTTAGAAGCCTTAGGTTATAGGATACTTGATTCTTCTGTCTTTTCTTAATGTGTTTAAGTTTTTTCATGTAATCAGACAATTCCTTCAGCTTTTGTTTCTAAGGGTATTCTTCTATTCAAGGTTTTCATGGGGCCGGTGCCATGGCTCACTTGGCTAATCCTCCATCTGCGGGCATCTCATATGGGTGTTGGGTTCTAGTCCAGGTAGCTCCTCTTCCAGTCCAGCTCTCTGCTGTGGCCCAGGAAGGCAATGGAGGATGGTCCAGGTGCTTGGGCCCCTGCACCCACATGGGAGACCAGGAGGAAGCACCAGGCTCCTAGCTTTGGATCGGTGTAGCTTCTGCCATAGCAGCCATTTCGGGGGGTGAACCAACAGAAGGAAGACCTTTCTCTCTGTCTTTCTCACTAACTCTATCTGTCAAATAAATTTAAAAAAAAAAAAGATTTTCATGCTCTTAATACTATTTTTAGACAGGAAGATAGAAATTAGCCTATGTGTGTGAAAGCAGCCATGGGAAACAAAACATGTGCTCTGCAGAAGGAATGCAGCAGCCTTAGAGGCAGGCCTGGGAAAGCAGCCCAGCACTTTACACTACAAAACCCTGCCCCTCCAATAAAGGCACACCAGCAGAAACCTGTTTGCTTGGTGCAAAGGAGGGTACTGAGTCTGATAACGTTACCTAATTTTGCACCTGAGAAATATTTTGTTCATGAGTGGGGTGTGTGTGTGTGTGTGTAGAAACAGTGAGAAGTAGACACCCAACCCTTAGAAATCCGAGTTATTATTAAGTCCTCCTCATAATCAACTTCATAGGGGCATCTGTCAAAATTTACAGTAGGTTTTTAAGAGAGCAAGGGAGCCCCAGGTCTCTGTTAGGCTGAGACAGAGCTGAAGGACACAGGTGCTGGAAGGTTTGAGGACCACCAGGAGGAATCAGAGAACTTAAGCACTGTCATTGATCTAGCGACAAGCCATGACATCTGAAACCAGAGACTGGCAACTCTGCCATGAATCACCACACCAAATTAATGGGGGAAAATGGTGATGAAGGAAGGTGCCTGGGGTGCCTGTCTCACAAGGAATTTCCATGTGGACAGGCAGTGAGCAAAGCAAGATTTATTTACATGAGAAAGCTCTTGCCACAGCAGCCACTAGGGGGTCTCCAAAGAGGGACACCTGAAAAATGGAGTGGAGTTTTTTAACCACGATTTGGATGAGCAGAATAATAACAGCTAACAATCTCATCAGAAGGACAGAATCATAATCTTGTCTAGCCTGCTCTTGTTAAAACCAAAAACCTTGGGAACTATGCAATAGGCAAATTCTCTTGGTAAAACTAGGTTAGAAGGGTGGGATTGTTAACTTCCCTTCTATTCTCATGATAAAACTAGAAACTCACTGGGCTGGCCCCTTGGCTCAACACGCTAATCCTCTGCCTTGCGGCACCAGCACACCGGGTTCTAGTCCCAGTCAGGGCACTGGATTCTGTCCCAGTTGCACCTCTTCCAGGCCAGCTTTCTGCTGTGGCCAGGGAGGGCAGTGGAGGATGGCCCAAGTGCTTGGGCCCTGCACCCCATGGGAGACCAGGGGAAGCACCTGGCTCCTGCCTTCAGATCAGGACGGTGCGCCAGCCACGGCGGCCATTGGAGGGTGAACCAATGGCCAAGGAAGACCTTTATCTGTCTCTTTCTCTCACTGTCCACTCTGCCTGTCAAAAAAACAAAAAACAAACAAACAAACAAAAAAAAAAAACTAGAAACTCACTGTCTTGCTAGTAGACAGGTCTTGCCCACTCTTAAAAGGACTCCTCATTAGGTCATCTAGTCCTTACACCAGCCACCCCCTGCCTTATGACCTCTTTATAAGCCCCCAAATACCCTCCTCCAACAGAATGGTACTCCTGTAACCACAATAAATGCATTTTTCCTTTTCAAATGTTTACCTTAATGAAGACACTAGAATTTCAAAAGCCCACTGAAAAAAGGAGATGATTAGGAATGGCAGGCTGTTGCCCCAACTGACAAAGAACCCTTCCCCCCTCCCCCAACTGAGGCAGAAAGCCCCTGGGGTTACACCCAGGACTCCTCTGACTGGGTGGTGGGATGTGCCTCAGAACAAAGCCTGAAAATCTGCATAATTGTCAAGTGAATAGACTGTTTTCTTTGAATCCTCACCCTCCAATTACCCTGTCTCTTTATTTATTTATTTTTTTTGACAGGCAGAGTGGACAGTGAGAGAGAGAGACAGAAAGGTCTTCCTTTGCCGGTGGTTCATCTTCCAATGGCCGCTGCAGCCGGCATGCTGTGGCCAGCACACCATGCTGGTCATGGTCTCCCATGGGGTGCAGGGCCCAAGCACTTGGGCCATCCTCCACTGCACTCCCTGGCCACAGCAGAAAGCTGGCCTGGAAGAGGTGCAACCGGGACAGAATCTGGCGCCCCGACCAGGACTAGAACCCAGTGTGCTGGCACCGCTAGGAGGAGGATTAGCCTGTTGAGCCATGGCGCCGGCCCACCCTGTCTCTTTAAAAAATCCTCTGTACTGGGTGGTTTGGTAGAAAAGCACCTGTTTGGATTGAGAGAAACTTCTTTTTCTTTCCCCAAGGCTGCTGCTGCCTTCTTGCAATAAACCTTTACCTCTGGCCATGCCTCATCTTTGGTGAATTGAAGCGGCGAGCATCAAGAGCTGGACTATTCCCTCGGTAACCACATTGGTGAGCTAGCCCAGAGGTCTGGGGTATATTCTTCAAGTGGCCTGACCCTCTCACGCTGGTAAGGAGGGCAGTGGCCACTTGTACTCCATCCCCAGAGCAGCTTGTGAGCTAATGTGGTGGTTGGGACTCTGGGGACATCCAGCAGCTGTCCTTTCTCTTCCTGCTGCGCATTAGCTACCTACTAGCACAATGGCTTCCATTTGTGTACGGAGTCAACAGCTCTGAGACTGAAATTTCTGTCTCTGCTCTTTGGGTTTATGGAATTGGGACCTGGCTTAGGTCATTTTTTGTGGTACTGGTTTGTGTGAAACTGGAGAAGACCCCATAAAATCCACACTAAATTGTAGCCCCCCCTTAAAGTTCCCTAGAAATGCTATCCGGGGTGCCACGTGTACTACCGGAATTTGGGGTGCCATACGATTTCACCACAGGCTTATGACTAAATCCCCAATATTAATAAGCCCAAGAGGGTTCTTGCCTAATATTTAGAGAAGACTTCTAAATACCAGTACAGATAAACGAGGCAGCATGGCACGTTTTAAGCTTTTATTTAGTGAGAAAGATGCATAGGAGAGTGAGAGCTATTTAAGGGAGAGAGGTGAGTAGGGTTCATACCAAGCACCAGGAACCAGCCACATGGATGAGCCTCTAGGCCAGGAAGCCTAGAGCACATGGCCAGAAGGCCATGCACCCTGGAGGTGCAGGGCTACAGCAAGCCCTGTCCTGGCAAGAGGCCAGGGAAGAAGAGCAGCCGGGGCCACACCCTGGCTGGGCTTTTAACCCACTTCCAAAGGGGAGTGGTTAATTAACCTGCTTGGCTGGTGGGCACCCAGGTGTGGGCAGGTAGGGGAATGAGGCCACACAGGGGCGTGGCAAAAGGCATCAGGTAGGGGCCTGAGGCCACACAGGGGCGTGGCAGAGGTGTGGTCTTCCAGCTCACAAACCTAATCTATCTTTACCCGTATGCTTGCCTGCTTCATGTGGGAGACAAGATTCCAAGATTTTTGCCTCAGCCCCTCTGTGAGGAAGATTGGGATATGGTTTGGAAGAGTACTCATGTGGTGAAATATGAGTGGTTCAATTTAATTTCCATCCAAAAGCACCTTGAGTTGCGTTGCGGCTGATTGAGCAGCTTACAGTTACCATCCTATTTCTAAGAAGAAAGTGGTGTTCTGTTGTCATACTGCATGGCCCGTGTATGTGTTAAAGTTAAGAGAAGGTGGCTGGTAAGTGGATTTTTAAAATATTTATTTCATTTGAAAGTCAGAGTTGAAGCAGGCAGGCATACAGCTTAAAATTGATTAGGTTTGTGAGCTGGAAGACCACGCCTTTGCCACGCCCCTGGGTGACCTCATCCCCCTACCTGGCCACATCTGGGTGCCTGCCAACCAGCCAATCAGGTTAATTAACCACTCCCCTTTGGAAGTGGGTTAAACTCCTAGGACATGATGTGTCTGGCCCTTCTCTTTCCCCTGACCTCTTGCCAGGAGGGGGCTTGCTGTAGCCCCGCGCCCTAGGCTTCCAGGCCTAGATACTCCTCCATGTAGCTGGTTCCTGGTGCTCAGTATGATCCCACATTGACCTCTCTTTCTTAAATAACGCTCTCTGCCTCTGCTTTGCTGCTGGTGATAAGCGGTGGAGAGCAGCTCAAAGTGCTTGCTGCATGTGGTTTTGGCCTGCTCTCTGAGTGGTATGGATACTACCCTGGTTTCCAGACTTTTCCCCTCTCTCCTACCTGAACTAAACCCTCACTTTCCTGGCTCCTTGATCTCTTACAAACCTATTGTAAATTTCCACAGATGCCTCTGATGAAATTGACTGTGAGGAACAAGAATTAATGCAATAAAAGGTGTTTTCTGAGCAGAGTGCCCACTGAGTCTGTAATGAGGATATAGTTATCTTTATGTATGTTGGTGTCCAGTACCATCACTGGGACTAGAGTTGCTTTCCAAATTAAATGCTCAAGTAAGTTTTTCAGGTTTCAACTGTGGAACAATAGGGTTAACTGAGGTTACTAACAGCAAGAAGTAATTCTATTTAATTGATTAGAACTTTTATTCATTTTTCTTTGGGAGTTTTAAAAAGGAGGAGTAACCATAATAAAACCATCTTCCTTCCCTTTTCGTTTTCACATTTTGTTATAGCAAAAACCATTTACTGATATTCTGAATTACCTGAATTTCTGAATTTCTTCTGTGTATCAGATAACACCACCATTCACAAGTTAAGCTTCTTGGTATTTGGATATCTGTTAGATGCTACTAAGAAAGTAGAGATGAGCTTTCTTTTTAAAGCTTTTGAGGTGGTGTCACAGAATAGCGTGTTGTAGATACAGTCAACTGCTTTGTTACCTTCCAACTAGGCATCTGTAAATCCTGAAACTTAAGATGGCAGGTGATGTCCTATAGACTCTGCTGTTCAGATTGGACACAACTGACAGAGTTTGTTCATTCTCTCTAAAAGTGATAGGGGATTTGTAGCTTAGTGGTTTTTTGTTTATTTCTAATTTGCTGCTGATAATGTATATGAATTTAACATTCTGTGTAAACTGTCATTTGTTACTGCACAGTTTATGCAGTGTTGCTTTGCCAAATAAAAGTTCAAAGTAAAAAAAAAATCAAGTTATCAAGGATAAGAAATATTTTTAATATTTATTTAAGTATTTGCAAAGCAGAATAACAGAGAGAGAGAGAGAGAGAGAGAGGTCCTCCATCCACAGGTTCCCTCCCCAGAGAGAGAGAGAGAGAGAGAGAGGTCCTCCATCCACAGGTTCCCTCCCCAGAGGGCTACAATGGCTGGATCTTGCTGATCTGAAGCCAAGAGCCAGGACCCTCATCCAAGTCTCCCACATGGGTGCAGTGGCCAAAGGATTTGTGCCATCCTCCACTGCTTTTCTAGGGCATTTTGAACCAGTGCTCTTATGAAATGCCAGCACTGCAGGTGGAGGCTTAACCTACTATGCCACAGTGCTGGCCCCAATAAAAATAATTCTAAATGAACTTACCAAAATTTAGAATTGTTTAAAGTTTTATTTATGTATTTGAAAGGCTGAGTTAGAGAGTGGGACAGACATCGTCAACCTACTGGTTCAATCCCAGATCTCTGCAGCAAGCAAGCACTGGGCCAGACTGAAGGCAGGAGCCTGGAGCTCCATTCAGGCCTCCTACATCAGTAGCAGAGGCCTAAACACTTGTGCCATTTTCCTCTGCTCTTCCCAGGCCATTAGCAGGGAGCTTGATCTGAAGTAGAGCAGCTGTGACATGTGACCCTATGGATGCCAGCATCACAGGTGGTGGCCTTACCCACAACATCACAATTCCAGCCCTGACATTAAAAATGTTCAAGGTTCAGCCAGCATTGTAGGTTAAGTGCAGTCTATCATACCTGCACCCCTTAAGAGTGCTTCTTTGAGTCCAGACTGCTGCACTTCTAATCCAGCACCCTGTGAATGTGCCTGGGATAGCAGAAGATGGCCCAAGTGCTGGGACCCCTGCCACACATGTGGGAGAACCACATGGATTTCCCTGGCTTCCGGCTTCTTCAATCTGTCCCAGCTCTGGCTGCAATCAGTTGGGAAGTGATCCCGATGATCACTTTCTCATTGTCTTTTTTGGAATTCTTTCAAATAAATAAAATCAGGATTTATACCCTATATTAAGTTAGTAATTTTTTTACAAAAATATAAATATTAATGATAATTTTTTGCAAGAGGTTTTTTATATTTGATTTTAAAGTCGAATAACTTTCTACAACACATTTATTTATTTGAAAGGCAGAGATACAAAGAGAGAAAGAGGGAAAGAAAGAGATCTTCCATCCAATGACACTACCCAAATGACTGGGGGTTGGGTCAGGCAGGAGCCAGGAGCTTCTTCTGGGTCTCCCATACAGGTTCAGGGGCTCAAGTACCACATTTCTCTGCTTTGCCCAGGTGCATTAGTAAAGAGCTGGATTGGAAGTTGAGCTGCTGGGGTTCAGCTGAGCTGGTACCCACATGAGGTGCTGGCACTGAGGTGGAGGCTTAGCCTTCTATGCCACAGTGCCTGCCCCAGTCTAATAACTTTAAAAAATTTTGAGGGAGAGAAAGAGAGGGAGAGGTAGAGTGAAATGTCTTCCATCTACTAGTTCACTCTTCAAATACCCACAATGGCTGGAGCTGAGCCAATCCAGAACAGGAGCCAGGAGCTTCTTGCAGATCCCCCAAGCTCAAGCACATCTTGCACTGCTTTCCTAAGATTAGCCTACAATGCCCCTCTAAATAACATTTTCAACCATCTAGTCAACTGCATCTTCTTGTTTTTTATTGTTTTTATTTATTTGACAGAGTTAGACAGTGAGACAGAAAGGTCTTCCTTCCATTGCTTCACCCCCAAATGGCTGCTACGGCTGTTGCTGTGTGGATCCGAAGCCAGGAGCCAGGTGCTTCCTCCCTGTCTCCCAGGTCTCCCATGTGGGTGCAGGGGTCCGTGCACTTGGGGCATCCTCCACTGCCTTCCTGGGCCACAGAAGAGAGCTGGACTGGAAGAGGAGCAGCTGGGACTATACCCAGCACCCATACGGGTTGCCAGCACTGTAGGTGGAGGGTTAACCAAGTGAGCCACCAACTGCTTTTCTAGGATTAGCCTACTACGCTACAGTGCCTGGCCCCTCTATCTCCTCAACTGTAATTTTTTAAAATTTCCATTTGATTGACTCCTTCCCAACAACTAGCCATCTCTTATAAGCTATTTTCTCCTCCTTTATTGTTTAGTTATGGCCTGTCATTAAAAATGCTTGTCCTTACAGCTGACATTGTGGCACAGCAGGTTAAGATGCTGCCTGTGATGGCAGCAACCCATATGAGCACTGGTTTGATTCCTCGTGGCCCACTTCTGATTCATCTCCTAGCTAATCCACCTGGCACACAGGAGAGGATGGCCCAAATCTTTGGGACCCTGCACCCACGTGGGAGACCTGGATGAGTCTCCTGGCAGTGGCTTCTGCCAGGCCCAGTTCTGGTTGTAGTGGCCATTTGGCTAATGAACTAGCAGATGGAAGATCTTTCTCTCTCTCTGTTCTCTCTCTGTAACTCTACCTTTGAAATTAATTAATCTTAAAGAGAAATTTTTATCTTAGAGACTAGGATACTAAGAGTACCTAATTTTTTTTTTGTTAAAGATTTTTTCATTTGTAAGCCAGAGTTCACAGAGGGAGAGAAGAGACAGAGATCTTTGGTCTACTGGTTCATTCCCCAGATGGCCACAATGGCTGGAGCTGAGCCACAATGGCCAGGAGCTTCTTCTGGGTCTCACACCTGAGTGGCAGGGGCCCAAGGACTTGGCCATTTTTCATTATGTTCCTTGGCACATTAGCAGGGATCTGGATCTGAAATGGAATAGTCAGGACTGGAACAAGTGCCCATGTAGGATGGGATGCCTGTGTCACAGGGGCTGGCTTTACACAACATGCCACAACACTGGCCCCTATACTTGACTTTTCTAGATGTATTTAAACTGTTCTATGGAGTTTTATGCTTTTGTTTCTAAGATATGGTATTGTCTTTTTTGTTAAAGATTTATATATTCATTTGAAAGGCAGAGTTACAGAGAGGCAGAGAGAGTGCTGGTTCACTCCCCAAAAGGCTGCAATGGCTGGAGTTCTGCCAATCTGAAGCCAGGAGCCAGGAACATCTTTTGGGTCTCCAACACTAGTGCAGAGAGGCTAAGTACTTGGGCCATCTACTGCTTTTCCAGGCCATAGCAGAGAGCTGGATCAGAAGTAGAGCAGTCCTATGGGAGTCAGGCACTGCAGGTGGTGGCTTTACCTGCAGTGCCACAGCACCGGCCTCGGGTGTACTTGTTTCTAAGTGTTCTCGTTCTTTTATAAGGTTGAATGCTTACAGCCTGCACACATACTATTTCAATGTCTAAGTTGGGGTATCTTTCCACTAGGTTTAACTTCTAAGTTATCTGGGGGAGCTTCCCATTAGAAGAAGCACAGTACAAAAGGATTTTCTTCATCTTTTGGTAGCTAATTACATGAGGGAAAGAAATTTTGTGTTTTGTCAAGATAATCTCATGTATTTTCTATCTTTGGGTTTAGAAAACTGAATGTTAAGAATTGATTTTTAATATCTTTTAAGTGTATATTTCTACTAATCAACTATTAAATATACTTAATATGTAATAAATATATTTAAACATAATTTGACTCTATATAAGTGAATGATTATTGTCTCATAAAATGATCAGAGATCCTATGTTAACCAAGTATTTTTTAA
The DNA here is from genome assembly GCF_033115175.1 of Lepus europaeus. Classification (NCBI taxonomy): domain Eukaryota; kingdom Metazoa; phylum Chordata; class Mammalia; order Lagomorpha; family Leporidae; genus Lepus; species Lepus europaeus. The sequence goes on along the minus strand of NW_026909167.1, from coordinate 6,655,583 downwards.
TTTTTGATATCTTTGACATTTTTTTCAAAATCCAAGTTCTAAATTAACTGCTTTGACCTTGATTTCTTTGTGGATCCCTGGAAATCAACAAAAGATGTAGTTTTCAACTTGCAGAGATGATGGTTAATTAGGCTCCCTTTACCTGAAAAGTATTATCTAGTTGTAATATCATAAATTTCAAGTTGTTACATTGATATAGAAATGCTATTGATGTGAGTTTCCCAGGGGTTAGGTAACATGCAGAAGTCCAATGGTGAAATCTAACAAGCTGCTGTTCTTCAAAAAGCGGAGGGGGGTTCCTTGGGTACTTTAGAAGAATTTTGAAATTGCTCCAGTGCTATCATTGCCCGAAATGATGAACTGGTTTGTAAAATACTGCTGTGCTTTTTCAAATCCTGTGGGCATCTCCTTTGCTAAATTGCTAAATTACTTTAAACATTTCAATTGTGATGATTTGTCTTTGTCATTCACAGTTCTAGTTCTTCTCCAGGAAGATTTATATTCATAAGACCATTAAAAATTATTATAAATATGGGTTTCTTATGGAAGATCAATGGGGTAACCATGAATTTCTAGAATTCTGAAAAATAAAACAGAATCGTGAAACTGCTAATGGAGATCAAAAGAGAAAAAAAAGAGAAAAAAGCAATTATAGGAGACTCAATGAACTGGTGAAATTTGTGGGTTTTTAATGTCTTAGTTAAGACATTATTCTATTTTTTAAAATGATTTATTTATTTATTTGAAAAGCAGTGTTACAGAGAGGCATGGGTAGAGAGGTTTTCCATCCACTGGTTCACTCCCCAAATGGCCATAATGGCCTGAGCTGGGCCAATCCGAAACCAGTAGCCAGCAGCTTCTTCAGGGTCTCTCACATGGGTGCAGAGGCCCAAGGGCTTGAGCCATCTTCTGCTTTTCCAGACCAGATCAGAAGTGGAGCAGCCAGGACTTGATTTGAATCAGTGGCCATATGCGATGCCGGCACTGAAGGGGGAGGTTTATTTAACATTTTAGGCCACAATGAGGGCAACCTCTAATAACATTTTCGATCATCTTCTGAAGTGCAGCTTTTTTTAAGTTTCCATTTGATTGACTGCTTTCAAATTTCTAGTCCTCTCCTGTAAGCTATTTTCTCCTCCTTTACTGTGGCCTGAGTTAGAAACGCTTACCTTTATGACATTGTGGCATAGCAGGTTAAGCTGCTGCCAGTGACAGTAGCAACCCATATGGGCACTGGTCTGATTCCTGGTGGCCCAATTCTGATCCATCTCCTAGCTAATGCACCTGGGAAAGCAGGAGAGGATGGCCTAAGTCCTTGGGTCTCTGTACCCCTGTAGGAGACAAGGATGAAGCTTCTGTCTGTGGCTTCAGCCTGGCCCATCCCTGTAGTGGTGGCCATGGGGGAAGTGAACCAACAGATGGAAGGTCTCTTTGTTTTCTCCCTCTGTAACTCTGCCTTTAACATAAATAAATAAATGTTAAAAATGTTAATAAAAATGTTAAAATGTTTACCTTAGAAGCCTAGGACAATAAGAGGGCTTGATTATTTACATCTGTGTTTTTCAAGATTTCTTTATTTGAAAAATAAGATTTGGGTAGGGTAGCTTGATATCATGGTGCAGAGGCTGTAGGCTCTTGGTGGGAGAAGCATCCCTTGCTATGTGCCAGAAGCACAGCACTGTGTCTTTTACACAAAGTGGGGAGCGCCACACATTCCTTTCTCCACCCTACTCCACTTCACTCATTGTTTCTTCTGCCTTTTTTGGCTCCAATTTTCTCTGATTTTGCTTTTTGGTTTCTTAAGGTAGAATTGTAGATAATTGATTTCATATCTTACTATGAAATATAGATCTTTACAGCTATTTCCTCCTAAGCCTTGCTTTGCATTTATTCCATTAATTTGTGTTGTACTTTGATTCTAATCATCTTACATCTGAATTTCCCATGTGGTTTCTTCAATAAGTCACTGTCCATTTAGGAATATGATTCTTATTTACTACAAGTTTGAAGAATTCTTCAATATCTTTCTGGTTTTGGTTTCCAGGGATGTAAATTTTTAATTTTTTTTTATTTGAGGAACCAAGAGACAGAGCAAAAAGGAGATCCCTGTGCTTCTCTCTCCCATCAACTGACTTTCTCCAGCTACCACAATACCTGGACTCCACTAGCCTAAGGCCTAGCACTCAGAACTCAAGCCAGGTTTGTACCATGGATAGAAAGGGCTCCAGGTACTTGGCCCATTCTTGGCTCTTTCTTTTTCTTTTAGAAAGCTTTTATTTAATGAATACACATTTCATAGGTACAGCTTTAGGAATATAGCAGTTCTTCCCCCCTTCCCACCCTCGCACCCCCACTCCTGTCCCACCTTCTACTCCCTCTGCTATCCCATTCTTCATAAAGATTCATTTGTAATTATCTTTATATACAGAAGGCCAACTCTGTACTAAGTAAAGATTTCAACAGTTTGCAGAGACACACAATGTCTAAAGTACTTTTGAAGATGAGTTTTACTGTTAATTCTCATAGCACAACTCATTAAGGACAGAGGTCCTACATAGGGAGTAAGTACACAGTGACTCCTATTGTTGATTTAACAATTGACACTTTTATTTATGATGTCAGTGATCACCTGAGGCTCTTGTCATTAGCTGCCAAGGCTATGGAAGCCTTTTGAGTCCACAAACTCTGTTACTATGTAGACAGGGCCATAAGAAAAGTGGAAAGTTCTCTCTAGCCTTCTGAAAAAGGTACCTCCTTTGATGTCCTCTTCTTTCCACTGGGGTCTCACTCACAGAGATCATTTATGTAGATTTTCTTTTTTTCTACAGTGTCTTGGATTTCCATGCCTAAAATGCCCTCATGGGATTTTTAGCTAGATGCTGATGTCATTGTGCTGTTTAGGGCATTTGTCATTCTATGAGTCTGCTGTGTGGCCTGCTTTCCATGTTGGATCATTCTCTCCTTTTTAATTCTATCTATTGTTATTAGTAGACACTTGATCTTGTTTATGTGATCCCTTTGAGCCTATCTATATGAACAGTTACACATTTGTGTTTTAAGGATTTATTTTTCTATTTAAAAGTCAGTTACGCACAGAGAAGCAGAGAGAGAGAGAGAGGGAGTTCTTCTATCCAATGGTTCACTCCCTAGTTGGCTGCAACAGCTAGAGCTCTGCTGACCCAGAGCCAGGAGCTTCTTCCAGGTCCCCCACATAGGTGCAGGGGCCCAAAGACTTGGGCCATCTTCTACTGCTTTTCCAGGGCATAACAGAACTAGATTGGAAGTGGAGCAATCGGGATTCAAACCGGTGCCCATATGGGATGCCAGCACTGGAGGTGGGACTTGAAGTGGTGCCCTTGTGGAATTCCAACACTGCAGAAGGGTGGCTTTACCCTCTAAGCCATGGCCCCAGCCCCTTCTATATGTATTGTTTTCATCATTCAGCTTTTGAACTCTTTGTATCCCTGACCTGTTTTTTTTTTGGGGGGGGGGGCACTGCTGTGTTAAACCAAGATAAACTGCAGCTTACAGCACTGGCATCCCATACAGGCCCAGGTTCAAGTCCCAGCTGCTCCATTTCCAATCCAGCTCCTGGCTAATGTGCCTGGAAAAGCAGCAGAAGATGACCCAAGTACTTGGACACCTGCACCCACATATGAGACCCAGAATAAGCCTGTGCTTCCTGGCTTTGGATTGGCACAGCTCTGTCTGTTGTGGCCATCTGGAGAGTGAACCAGTGGATGGAAGATCTATATCTCTTCTCTCTAACTCTGCCTTTCAATTTAACAAATCTTCAAGAATCATTTTTGTCCTACTGTGAAATCATTAAACATTTCTCTTTATATTAATACACATTGTATTGTTCCTAGCTTTTTTAGTGTAGCCTGGTAATCTTTGCCTTTTCTTTTTTTTGACAAGCAGTGTGGATAGTGAGAGAGGGAGAGACAGAGAGAAAGGTCTTCCTTTTTGCCGTTGGTTCACCCTCCAGTGGCCACTGCGGCCAGCACATCTCTCTGATCCGAAGCCAGGAGCCAGGTGCTTCTCCTGGTCTCCCATGCGGGTGCAGGGCCCAAGGACTTGGGCCATCCTCCACTGCCCTCCCGGGCCATAGCAGAGAGCTGGCCTGGAAGAGGGGCAATCGGGACAGAATCCGGCGCCCCAACCAGGACTAGAAGCCGGTGTGCCGGCTCCGCAAGGTGGAGGATTAGCCTGTTAAGCCATGGCGCCAGCCAATCTGCCTTTTTAAACTATTCAACTGAGAAATAGCTATAGATACCTGTGGGATACAACGCAATCATTTGATGAGTGTTAATTCTGGAATTGTCTAATCAGAATAACTCATTCATCACCTCCTATACTGTATGGTGAGTACTTTCAAAAGCCTCTCTTAACAAGCTGAAATATGAAATACAGCATTGTAGTTTCCATGCTTTGCAGTACAGCTGTAGACTCATTTCTCCTGTCTAGTGGAAACTTTGTGCCCCATGACCAATGTATCTCCTTTGTCCTTAACCCACCATTTCTCCCCTCACTTGTTGGTAACCACAATTCTCTACTGACATGCATTTCACAGGTGTACTCTGGCAAGCCCAAAATTGGGGACAGGGAGGTCGGGGCTTAGTCTCCACCCTTGGCACAGGCAAGCATCCACCGGGCCCACTGGAGTGGTGGTGCTCTGCTATCCATGTCCCTCCCCCAGCTGTGATCATGTGCCTAGGACAGCTGCTATTCTCCTATTGGAGCTCCCTCCCACAGCCATGGCTGGGCACCCAGCTGTGGCCCAGGCAAGCCATGGCAGGGTGGTTATGGATCATGGATGGATGGGAGTGATGGGTGAGGGTGTGTAGTGCAGGAAGATGAAGATGGTTAGGAATCATGGGAAGCAAGCCCTTAACCATGTTACCATTTTTCCTTTTAATAAATTTTGGGAAATCATTAAAATCCCCTAAATGTCCCACCACTCTGGTAGGTAGATTTGTAACTTCTACAGACTGCCACTATTTCTAAGGTATGCTAACTAGATACAATGCTGGGAGTTCTCTCACCTCATCTTAACTCTCACATTATGCTATCCATAGCACCCATGCTGAGTTAGGTCTTGGAATTCTTGGTAATAAAGAAGCAATAGGACTCAGAATACGGACTCAAAAATCTAGAAAAGTGAAATATTTAAAAATATGAACACTGCCAACCAAGGCTGCCTGATCACTCTGCAAAAGCCCACAACAGCCAGGGTGCTATCTATGAAAGCCAGGATGCAGGGACTCCATGTGGGTTTCCATGCAGATGGCAAAAATCCAAGTTTTTGCACCATGACCTGTTGACTCAAAAGAACACTTGTGGTGCCGGTGCTGTTGGTGTCATGAGTAAAGTCACCACCTGCATTGCCAGCAATCCATATGGGCATCAGATTGAGTTCTGGCTGCCCGCTTCCAATCCAGCTCTCTGTTATGGCCTGAGAAAGTAGAAGATGGCCCATGGCCTTGGGCCCTTGTGCCTGTGTGGGTGGGAGACCTGGAAGAAGCCCCTGGCTCCTGGTTTTGGATCAGTGTAGCTCTAGCCATTGCAGCCACCTGGGGAGTGAACCAGCAAATGGAAGACCTCTCTCTCTGTCTCTGTGTCTCTGTAACTATGCATTTCAAATAAATAACTAAAACTTTAAAAAATAACTTAAAAAAATACTTGAAGTAAGTTGGTTTGGAGGTCTGAAATAGCCAGGACACACCAAGCACTCTGATATATATGTGGTGTGTCCAGAGAAGTAGCTTAACCTAGTGTATCATGATGCCTACGCTTCCAATGTCTGTTTTGTGCAGCCTGTGACCTAGCCCATGTGCCCAACAGGCAAGTCTCAGGCTGCTCCACATGATTACTGTACAAGAGGGCAAACTCCAAAGGCAAAATACTTTTCAAATTATGTTGGTATCATATTGACTGTTGTCTCATGGGCTAGAACAAAAGTGAACTGGAAAATGTCAGGGGTCCCTGTGGAGAAGAATTCTATCAAGGTTTGTATACAGAGAGGAGTGTCATTGAACAGTTAAAGAAAGCTGTAATAGATATATTATGTCGATTTTTCCTATACATATAATTGTGGCCAAAAACTAACTTTGAGCTGTATACTTTAATGGAATTTTAGATACATAAAAACGAGAGATGCTGCAAGGAAAACAGTTAGTATTGCCTGAGTAATTTTCTGTGTAATATAGATACTAATGAAAACAGGTTTCTTTTTGGTGTACTGCTAATTAATTGGACAATCCTGATGAATAGTATAAATTATTTAGGCAGTGACTTTTTTTATGATTTATTTATTTATTTATTTATTTCAAAGGCTGTTACACAGAGAGGCAGAGGCAGAAAGAGAGATGGTTTTACATCTGCTGATCACTCCCCAAATGGCCTCATTGGCTGAGGCTGGGCCAATCTGAAGCCAGGAGCCTGGAGATTTTTTCCAAATCTCCCATGTTGGTGCAAGGGACCCAAGGACTTGGGTCTTCTCTCCCCTCTCCTCCTCTTCCCTCCCCTCCCCTCCCCTCCCCTCATTTGACAGGTAGGGTGTGGGGGAAGCTGAATCCGGAAAGGCCTAGAGGAACTTCCTGAGCCTGCCTCAAATTTGAAAACCTGTCTTTAAGTTTCAATTCCCTGGTAGCAAACACCCCAGCCCCAGGGTGCTTCTCCCTAAGGATCATTAAGGTGGTACAATAGGAGTTGCTAAGGCCCTTTTGCATCACAACACCCCACCCCTTGCCCACATGCCCTCATCCACTCTGTACCATCCAACCTGTACCTCAGCTATATACACCGCCTCTCTTTTTTTTTGACAGGCAGAGTGGGTAGTGAGAGAGAGAGAGAGAGAGAGAGACAGAGAGAAAGGTCTTCCTTTTTTGCCGTTGGTTCACCCTCCAGTGGCCACTGCGGCCAGCACATCGCTCTGATCTGAAGCCAGGAGCCAGGTGCTTCTTCTGGTCTCCCATGCGGGTGCAGGGCCCAAGGACTTGGGCCATCCTCCACTGCCCTCCCGGGCCATAGCAGAGAGCTGGCCTGGAAGAGGGGCAACTGGGAATAGAAGCTGGTGTGCTGGCGCCGCAAGGCGGAGGATTAGCCTGGTAAGCCACGGCGCCAGCCTATACAACCTCTCTTTTACAATAAAGTGAGACCCTGCTTCGACTGGGCTCCACACCGCGCCTGATTGTCCCCTGGGTTTGGGGAAGGCTGAGTGGCAGGTGGCGCACTTTCCCCTCCTCGGTTAAGGCAAGCCGTGGGCAGCCTGCCTAATTCTCTGGCAGTGGCGAGGAACAGTCACCACAGAAGGGTTATAGACCGTGAGAGAGAGAGACAAAGAGAAAGGTCTTCCTTCCATTGGTTCACCCTGCAAATGGCCACCATAGCTGGAGCTGCGCCAACCTGAAGACAGGAGCCAGGTGACCCTTTCTGGTCTCCCACATGGGTGCAGGAGCCCAAGCACCGGGGCCATTCTCCACTGCCCTCCCGGGCCACAGCAGAGAGCTGTACTGGAAGAGAAGCAACTGGGACTAGAACCAGTGCCCATGTGGGATGCCAGTCCTGCAGGTGGAAGATTAACCCAGTGTGCCACAGTGCTGGTCCCAGGACTTTGGTTTTCATCCACTGCTTTCCCAGTCCATAGCAGAGAGCTAGATCAGAAGTGGAGCAGGTAGGACTCAATTTGGTGTCCATGTGAGACGCCCACACTGCAGCAGGAAGCTTTACTCACTACCCCACAGTGATGGCCCTGGCACTGATTATTTTTTTTTTTACAGAATTGGTAACAAATGAATATTTTAATTAGCCTAACAATAGTTTCTGTTTAACCTGAGGGATTGGTAGAGTTGTGTGTGCTCTTTCAGGGCCTTGCTGCTCTTCCCATGTGTAAAGCCTATATTCCCCCATAGGGCGGGTACTTTATTTCTGTTGCCCAGCTAATATGCCCATTTGTCTCTATGCCTTTCCTTCATGATCTTGCTAGCACAATGGAATCTAGGGAGAATCTAGACTATTTGTCTCACCACTCTCTCTGAATAATTTCTCTTGCAGATAAGATCCTGGAGAAATCTTCATGTACCCAAGCCTAACAAAAAAGAATATGTTGCCAGTACGTTGTTTATTCCTCAGCTTCTTTCACATTGTATTTCTTTTTGACAGGCAGAGTTAGAAACAGGCAGAGAGAGAGAGAAAGGTTTTTCTTCCATTGGTTTACCCCCCAAATGGTCGCTACGGCTGGCACGCTGTGCCAATCCGAAACCAGGAGCCAGATACTTCCTGCTGGTCTCCCATACATGTGCGGGGCCCAAGGACTTGGGCCATCCTCCACTGCCTTCCCAGGCCACAGCAGAGAGCTGGACTGAAAGAGGAGCAAGTGGGACAGAATCTGGCACCCCAACCGGGACTAGAACCCAGGGTACCAGCACCGCAGGCAGAGGATTACCCTAGTGAGCTGCGGTTCCGGCCTACATTGTATTTTAAGATGTTTATAAGATTTAGTTAGGTTGGAAAAGCATAAAGAAATATAATTCAGAATCAGGACAAATTGAGCATGGCTGCAAGATTTAAAGCCATCTGAGCTGAATGCACATTGGTTTCAATTTTTGTTATTGTCATAGCTTCAAGATGTTTTACATGGTTCTAGTGGAAACTTACAGAAGAATCGAAGAGCTGGCGCCGTGGTACAGCAGGTTAAGGCCCTGGCCTGAAGCGGCGGTATCCCATATGGGCACTAATTCTACTCCTGGATGTTCCTCTTCCAATCCAGCTCTCAGCTACAGCCTAGGATAGCAGTAGAAGATGGAAGCTGAGGGGGACCGCCGGCTCCAAAACCCAAAACGCGCTGCGGCCTCCAGGGAGGGACACAGGGGACACAAGTGGCTGTGTGGCTTGCAGTGCCCGACCAGAGGGAGGAAGGGAGGAGGGAAAGAGGAAGGGAGGCTGGCTGCTGAGGCGCAGCCACCACCAGCCCTTCGGGGAACTGGCAGCGGAGGCTTGGGAAGTGGGGGCTGCCCACTCAGAACCCCCGTTCCCTGTGGCTGCAGCCGGCAAGGGGGCTCCAGGGTCGGGTGCGCCGCGGGCCTGGGGGGCTTCTTGCCTGTGTGCAGGGCTTCTACGCACAAGGTGGCACCTCATCCCGGCCCAAGGGTGGTGGCAGGAACCCAGGTGGCGCTCGGGGACTCAGCAGGGCCTGCCCCCGGGGCCTGCCCGCAACACCTGATTGCCCGCGGGCGTGTCCGTCCACCCTCAAAAAGTTCTGCTGGGACAGCCCTGACCGAGCTCCGAGCTCCTCGCCCTTGGACCGCCCCAGTGGGCTTCAGGAGTGGGTGTGTGCCAGCAGCAGCCCTCCCCACTCACCCACCGTGCGTCGGCCCCACCCGACAAGCCCCTAGGGCGGGTGGGGCTTCCCGGGGGGCCTATTTGCAACGCAGGGAAGCGCGGGGCAGTCCGTGTGTGCGCGGCCCGGGGACACCCGCAGGTGTGTGTGCTCCCCCCATGGCCGGCCGACGCGGCTAGCCAGCACCTGGGGGCTGTTGGCAGCGCCCCTGGCAGCCTCCTAGAGCCAGGGATCTGGCAGGGTACAGGGGCAAATGGACTACGGAAGCTGAGAGGGGCCCGTCCGCGCCAAAACCCAAAACGCGCTGCGGCCTCCAGGGAGGGACACAGGGGACACAAGTGGCTGTGTGGCTTGCAGTGCCCGACCAGAGGGAGGGAGGTTGGCTGGCTGCTGAGGCGCAGCAGGTGTCAGCCCTTCGGGAAGTGCCCGTGGATGCTTCGGGAATGGGGCCTGCCAACTCAGAACCCCCGTTCCCTGTGGCTGCAGCCGGCCAGGGGGCTCCAGGGTCGGGTGCGCCGCGGGCCTGGGGGGGCTTCTTGCCTGTGTGCAGGGCTTCTACGCACAAGGTGGCACCTCATCCCGGCCCAAGGGTGGTGGCAGGAACCCAGGTGGCGCTCGGGGACTCAGCAGGGCCTGCCCACAACACCTGATTGCCCGCGGGCGTGTCCGTCCACCCTCAAAAAGTTCTGCTGGGACAGCCCTGACCGAGCTCCGAGCTCATCGTCCTTGGACCGCCCCAGTGGGCTTCAGGAGTGGGTGTGTGCCAGCAGCAGCCCTCCCCACTCACCCACCGTGCGTCGGCCCCGCCCGACAAGCCCCTAGGGCCGGCGGGGGCTTCCCGGGGGACCTATTTGCAACGCCGGGAAGTGCGGGGCAGTCCGTGTGTGCGGCCTGGGGACACCCGCAGGTGTGTGTGCTCCCCCCATGGCCGGCCGACGCGGCTAGCCAGCACCTGGGGGCTGTTGGCAGCGCCCCTGGGCAGCCTCCTAGAGCCAGGGATCTGGCAGGCTCCGGGGGCAAATGGACTACGGAAGCCAAGAGGGGCCCGTCCGCGCCAAAACCCAAAACGCGCTGCGGCCTCCAGGGAGGGACACAGGGGACACAAGTGGCTGTGTGGCTTGCAGTGCCCGACCAGAGGGAGGGAGGTTGGCTGGCTGCTGAGGCGCAGCAGGTGTCAGCCCTTCGGGAAGTGCCCGTGGATGCTTCGGGAATGGGGCCTGCCAACTCAGAACCCCCGTTCCCTGTGGCTGCAGCCGGCCAGGGGGCTCCAGGGTCGGTGCGCCGTGGGCCTGGGGGGCTTCTTGCCTGTGTGCAGGGCTTCTACGCACAAGGTGGCACCTCATCCCGGCCCAAGGGTGGTGGCAGGAACCCAGGTGGCGCTCGGGGACTCAGCAGGGCCTGCCCACAACACCTGATTGCCCGCGGGCGTGTCCGTCCACCCTCAAAAAGTTCTGCTGGGACAGCCCTTACCGAGCTCCGAGCTCATCGTCCTTGGACCGCCCCAGTGGGCTTCAGGAGTGGGTGTGTGCCAGCAGCAGCCCTCCCCACTCACCCACCGTGCGTCGGCCCCGCCAGACAAGCCCCTAGGGCCGGCGGGGGCTTCCCGGGGGACCTATTTGTAATGCCGGGAAGCGCGGGGCAGTCAGTGTGTGCGGCCTGGGGACACCCGCAGGTGTGTGTGCTCCCCCATGGCCGGCCGACGCGGCTAGCCAGCACCTGGGGGCTGTTGGCAGCGCCCCTGGGCAGCCTCCTAGAGCCAGGGATCTGGCAGGCTCCGGGGGCAATGGACTACGGAAGCCAAGAGGGGCCCGTCCGCGCCAAAACCCAAAACGCGCTGCGGCCTCCAGGGAGGGACACAGGGGACACAAGTGGCTGTGTGGCTTGCAGTGCCCGACCAGAGGGAGGGAGGTTGGCTGGCTGCTGAGGCGCAGCAGGTGTCAGCCCTTCGGGAAGTGCCCGTGGATGCTTCGGGAATGGGGCCTGCCAACTCAGAACCCCCGTTCCCTGTGGCTGCAGCCGGCCAGGGGGCTCCAGGGTCGGGTGCGCCGTGGGCCTGGGGGGCTTCTTGCCTGTGTGCAGGGCTTCTACGCACAAGGTGGGCACTTCATCCCGGCCCGAGGGTGGTGGCAGGAACCCAGGTGGCGCTCGGGGACTCAAGAGGTCCTGCCCCCGGGGCCTGCCCGCAACACCTGATTGCCCGCGGGCGTGTCCGTCCACCTTCAAAAAGTTCTGCTGGGACAGCCCTGACCGAGCTCCGAGCTCCTCGCCCTTGGACCGCCCCAGTGGGCTGCAGGAGTGGGTGTGTGCCAGCAGCAACCCTCCCCACTCACCCACCGTGCGTCGGAACCGCCCGACAAGCCCCTAGGGCCGGCGGGGCTTCCGGGGGACCCTATTTGCAACGCCGGGGAAGCGCGGGGCAGTCCGTGTGTGCGGCCCGGGGACACCCGCAGGTGTGTGTGCTCCCCCCATGGCCGGCCGACGCGGCTAGCCAGCACCTGGGGGCTGTTGGCAGCGCCCCTGGGCAGCCTCCTAGAGCCAGGGATCTGGCAGGGTACAGGGGCAAATGGACTACGGAAGCTGAGAGGGGCCCGTCCGCGCCAAAACCCAAAACGCGCTGCGGCCTCCAGGGAGGGACACAGGGGACACAAGTGGCTGTGTGGCTTGCAGTGCCCGACCAGAGGGAGGGAGGTTGGCTGGCTGCTGAGGCGCAGCAGGTGTCAGCCCTTCGGGAAGTGCCCGTGGATGCTTCGGGAATGGGGCCTGCCAACTCAGAACCCCCGTTCCCTGTGGCTGCATCCGGCCAGGGGGCTCCAGGGTCGGGTGCGCCGCGGGCCTGGGGGGCTTCTTGCCTGTGTGCAGGGCTTCTACGCACAAGGTGGCACCTCATCCCGGCCCAAGGGTGGTGGCAGGAACCCAGGTGGCGCTCGGGGACTCAGCAGGGCCTGCCCACAACACCTGATTGCCCGCGGGCGTGTCCGTCCACCCTCAAAAAGTTCTGCTGGGACAGCCCTGACCGAGCTCCGAGCTCATCGTCCTTGGACCGCCCCAGTGGGCTTCAGGAGTGGGTGTGTGCCAGCAGCAGCCCTCCCCACTCACCCACCGTGCGTCGGCCCCGCCCGACAAGCCCCTAGGGCCGGCGGGGCTTCCCGGGGGACCTATTTGCAACGCCGGGAAGTGCGGGGCAGTCCGTGTGTGCGGCCTGGGGACACCCGCAGGTGTGTGTGCTCCCCCCATGGCCGGCCGACGCGGCTAGCCAGCACCTGGGGCTGTTGGCAGCGCCCCTGGGCAGCCTCCTAGAGCCAGGGATCTGGCAGGCTCCGGGGGCAAATGGACTACGGAAGCAAGAGGGGCCCGTCCGCGCCAAAACCCAAAACGCGCTGCGGCCTCCAGGGAGGGACACAGGGGACACAAGTGGCTGTGTGGCTTGCAGTGCCCGACCAGAGGGAGGGAGGTTGGCTGGCTGCTGAGGCGCAGCAGGTGTCAGCCCTTCGGGAAGTGCCCGTGGATGCTTCGGGAATGGGGCCTGCCAACTCAGAACCCCCGTTCCCTGTGGCTGCAGCCGGCCAGGGGGCTCCAGGGTCGGGTGCGCCGTGGGCCTGGGGGGCTTCTTGCCTGTGTGCAGGGCTTCTACGCACAAGGTGGCACCTCATCCCGGCCCGAGGGTGGTGGCAGGAACCCAGGTGGCGCTCGGGGACTCAATAGGTCCTGCCCCCGGGGCCTGCCCGCAACACCTGATTGCCCGCGGGCGTGTCCGTCCACCTTCAAAAAGTTCTGCTGGGACAGCCCTGACCGAGCTCCGAGCTCCTCGCCCTTGGACCGCCCCAGTGGGCTGCAGGAGTGGGTGTGTGCCAGCAGCAACCCTCCCCACTCACCCACCGTGCGTCGGAACCGCCCGACAAGCCCCTAGGGCCGGCGGGGCTTCCCGGGGGACCTATTTGCAACGCCGGGAAGCGCGGGGCAGTCCGTGTGTGCGGCCCGGGGACACCCGCAGGTGTGTGTGCTCCCCCCATGGCCGGCCGACGCGGCTAGCCAGCACCTGGGGGCTGTTGGCAGCGCCCCTGGGCAGCCTCCTAGAGCCAGGGATCTGGCAGGGTACAGGGGCAAATGGACTACGGAAGCTGAGAGGGGCCCGTCCGCGCCAAAACCCAAAACGCGCTGCGGCCTCCAGGGAGGGACACAGGGGACACAAGTGGCTGTGTGGCTTGCAGTGCCCGACCAGAGGGAGGGAGGTTGGCTGGCTGCTGAGGCGCAGCAGGTGTCAGCCCTTCGGGAAGTGCCCGTGGATGCTTCGGGAATGGGGCCTGCCAACTCAGAACCCCCGTTCCCTGTGGCTGCATCCGGCCAGGGGGCTCCAGTGTCGGGTGCGCCGCGGGCCTGGGGGGCTTCTTGCCTGTGTGCAGGGCTTCTACGCACAAGGTGGCACCTCATCCCGGCCCAAGGGTGGTGGCAGGAACCCAGGTGGCGCTCGGGGACTCAGCAGGGCCTGCCCACAACACCTGATTGCCCGCGGGCGTGTCCGTCCACCCTCAAAAAGTTCTGCTGGGACAGCCCTGACCGAGCTCCGAGCTCATCGTCCTTGGACCGCCCCAGTGGGCTTCAGGAGTGGGTGTGTGCCAGCAGCAGCCCTCCCCACTCACCCACCGTGCGTCGGCCCCGCCCGACAAGCCCCTAGGGCCGGCGGGGCTTCCCGGGGGACCTATTTGCAACGCCGGGAAGTGCGGGGCAGTCCGTGTGTGCGGCCTGGGGACACCCGCAGGTGTGTGTGCTCCCCCCATGGCCGGCCGACGCGGCTAGCCAGCACCTGGGGGCTGTTGGCAGCGCCCCTGGGCAGCCTCCTAGAGCCAGGGATCTGGCAGGGTACAGGGGCAAATGGACTACGGAAGCTGAGAGGGGCCCGTCCGCGCCAAAACCCAAAACGCGCTGCGGCCTCCAGGGAGGGACACAGGGGACACAAGTGGCTGTGTGGCTTGCAGTGCCCGACCAGAGGGAGGAGGTTGGCTGGCTGCTGAGGCGCAGCAGGTGTCAGCCCTTCGGGAAGTGCCCGTGGATGCTTCGGGAATGGGGCCTGCCAACTCAGAACCCCCGTTCCCTGTGGCTGCATCCGGCCAGGGGGCTCCAGTGTCGGGTGCGCCGCGGGCCTGGGGGGCTTCTTGCCTGTGTGCAGGGCTTCTACGCACAAGGTGGCACCTCATCCCGGCCCAAGGGTGGTGGCAGGAACCCAGGTGGCGCTCGGGGACTCAGCAGGGCCTGCCCCCGGGGCCTGCCCGCAACACCTGATTGCCCGCGGGCATGTCCGTCCACCCTCAAAAAGTTCTGCTGGGACAGCCCTGACCGAGCTCCGAGCTCCTCGCCCTTGGACCGCCCCAGTGGGCTTCAGGAGTGGGTGTGTGCCAGCAGCAGCCCTCCCCACTCACCCACCGTGCGTCGGCCCCGCCCGACAAGCCCCTAGGGCCGGCGGGGCTTCCCGGGGGACCTATTTGTAACGCCGGGAAGCGCGGGGCAGTCAGTGTGTGCGGCCTGGGGACACCCGCAGGTGTGTGTGCTCCCCCCATGGCGGCCGACGCGGCTAGCCAGCACCTGGGGGCTGTTGGCAGCGCCCCTGGGCAGCCTCCTAGAGCCAGGGATCTGGCAGGCTCCGGGGGCAAATGCACTACGGAAGCCAAGAGGGGCCCGTCCGCGCCAAAACCCAAAACGCGCTGCGGCCTCCAGGGAGGGACACAGGGGACACAAGTGGCTGTGTGGCTTGCAGTGCCCGACCAGAGGGAGGGAGGTTGGCTGGCTGCTGAGGCGCAGCAGGTGTCAGCCCTTCGGGAAGTGCCCGTGGATGCTTCGGGAATGGGGCCTGCCAACTCAGAACCCCCGTTCCCTGTGGCTGCAGCCGGCCAGGGGGCTCCAGGGTCGGGTGCGCCGTGGGCCTGGGGGGCTTCTTGCCTGTGTGCAGGGCTTCTACGCACAAGTGGCACCTCATCCCGGCCCAAGGGTGGTGGCAGGAACCCAGGTGGCGCTCGGGGACTCAGCAGGGGCCTGCCCACAACACCTGATTGCCCGCGGGCGTGTCCGTCCACCCTCAAAAAGTTCTGCTGGGACAGCCCTTACCGAGCTCCGAGCTCATCGTCCTTGGACCGCCCCAGTGGGCTTCAGGAGTGGGTGTGTGCCAGCAGCAGCCCTCCCCAGTCAACCACCATGCGTCGGCCCCACCCGACAAGCCCCTAGGGCCGGCGGGGCTTCCCGGGGGGCCTATTTGCAACGCTGGGAAGCCCGGGGCAGTTCGTGTGTGCGGCCCGGGGACACGCGCAGGTGTGTGTGCTCCCCGCATGGCCGGCCGAGGCGGCTAGCCAGCACCTGGGGCTGTTGGCAGCGCCCCTGGGCAGCCTCCTAGAGCCATTGGTCTGGCAGGCTCCGGGGGCAAATGGACTACGGAAGCCGAGAGGGGCCCGTCCGCGCCAAAACCCAAAACGCGCTGCGGCCTCCAGGGAGGGACACAGGGGACACAAGTGGCTGTGTGGCTTGCAGTGCCCGGCCAGAGGGAGGGAGGTTGGCTGGCTGCTGAGGCGCAGCAGGTGTCAGCCCTTCGGGAAGTGCCCGTGGATGCTTCGGGAATGGGGCCTGCCAACTCAGAACCCCCGTTCCCTGTGGCTGCATCCGGCCAGGGGGCTCCAGGGTCGGGTGCTCCGCGGGCCTGGGGGGCTTCTTGCCTGTGTGCAGGGCTTCTACGCACAAGGTGGCACCTCATCCCGGCCCAAGGGTGGTGGCAGGAACCCAGGTGGCGCTCGGGGACTCAGCAGGGCCTGCCCACAACACCTGATTGCCCGCGGGCGTGTCCGTCCACCCTCAAAAAGTTCTGCTGGGACAGCCCTGACCGAGCTCCGAGCTCATCGTCCTTGGACCGCCCCAGTGGGCTTCAGGAGTGGGTGTGTGCCAGCAGCAGCCCTCCCCACTCACCCACCGTGTGTCGGCCCCGCCCGACAAGCCCCTAGGGCCGGCGGGGCTTCCCGGGGGACCTATTTGCAACGCCGGGAAGTGCGGGGCAGTCCATGTGTGCGGCCTGGGGACACCCGCAGGTGTGTGTGCTCCCCCCATGGCCGGCCGACGCGGCTAGCCAGCACCTGGGGGCTGTTGGCAGCGCCCCTGGGCAGCCTCCTAGAGCCAGGGATCTGGCAGGCTCCGGGGGCAAATGGACTACGGAAGCCGAGAGGGGCCCGTCCGCGCCAAAACCCAAAACGCGCTGCGGCCTCCAGGAGGGACACAGGGGACACAAGTGGCTGTGTGGCTTGCAGTGCCCGACCAGAGGGAGGGAGGTTGGCTGGCTGCTGAGGCGCAGCAGGTGTCAGCCCTTCGGGAAGTGCCCGTGGATGCTTCGGGAATGGGGCCTGCCAACTCAGAACCCCCGTTCCCTGTGGCTGCAGCCGGCCAGGGGGCTCCAGGGTCGGGTGCGCCGTGGGCCTGGGGGGCTTCTTGCCTGTGTGCAGGGCTTCTACGCACAAGGTGGCACCTCATCCCGGCCCAAGGGTGGTGGCAGGAACCCAGGTGGCGCTCGGGGACTCAATAGGTCCTGCCCCCGGGGCCTGCCCGCAACACCTGATTGCCCGCGGGCGTGTCCGTCCACCTTCAAAAAGTTCTGCTGGGACAGCCCTGACCGAGCTCCGAGCTCCTCGCCCTTGGACCGCCCCAGTGGGCTGCAGGAGTGGGTGTGTGCCAGCAGCAACCCTCCCCACTCACCCACCGTGCGTCGGAACCGCCCGACAAGCCCCTAGGGCCAGCGGGGCTTCCCGGGGGACCTATTTGCAACGCCGGGAAGCGCGGGGCAGTCCGTGTGTGCGGCCCGGGGACACCCGCAGGTGTGTGTGCTCCCCCCATGGCCGGCCGACGCGGCTAGCCAGCACCTGGGGGCTGTTGGCAGCGCCCCTGGGCAGCCTCCTAGAGCCAGGGATCTGGCAGGGTACAGGGGCAAATGGACTACGGAAGCTGAGAGGGGCCCGTCCGCGCCAAAACCCAAAACGCGCTGCGGCCTCCAGGGAGGGACACAGGGGACACAAGTGGCTGTGTGGCTTGCAGTGCCCGACCAGAGGGAGGGAGGTTGGCTGGCTGCTGAGGCGCAGCAGGTGTCAGCCCTTCGGGAAGTGCCCGTGGATGCTTCGGGAATGGGGCCTGCCAACTCAGAACCCCCGTTCCCTGTGGCTGCATCCGGCCAGGGGGCTCCAGGGTCGGGTGCGCCGCGGGCCTGGGGGGCTTCTTGCCTGTGTGCAGGGCTTCTACGCACAAGGTGGCACCTCATCCCGGCCCAAGGGTGGTGGCAGGAACCCAGGTGGCGCTCGGGGACTCAGTAGGGCCTGCCCACAACACCTGATTGCCCGCGGGCGTGTCCGTCCACCCTCAAAAAGTTCTGCTGGGACAGCCCTGACCGAGCTCCGAGCTCATCGTCCTTGGACCGCCCCAGTGGGCTTCAGGAGTGGGTGTGTGCCAGCAGCAGCCCTCCCCACTCACCCACCGTGCGTCGGCCCCGCCCGACAAGCCCCTAGGGCCGGCGGGGCTTCCCGGGGGACCTATTTGCAACGCCGGGAAGTGCGGGGCAGTCCGTGTGTGCGGCCTGGGGACACCCGCAGGTGTGTGTGCTCCCCCCATGGCCGGCCGACGCGGCTAGCCAGCACCTGGGGGCTGTTGGCAGCGCCCCTGGGCAGCCTCCTAGAGCCAGGGATCTGGCAGGCTCCGGGGGCAAATGGACTACGGAAGCCGAGAGGGGCCCGTCCGCGCCAAAACCCAAAACGCGCTGCGGCCTCCAGGGAGGGACACAGGGGACACAAGTGGCTGTGTGGCTTGCAGTGCCCGGCCAGAGGGAGGGAGGTTGGCTGGCTGCTGAGGCGCAGCAGGTGTCAGCCCTTCGGGAAGTGCCCGTGGATGCTTCGGGAATGGGGCCTGCCAACTCAGAACCCCCGTTCCCTGTGGCTGCATCGGCCAGGGGGCTCCAGGGTCGGGTGCTCCGCGGGCCTGGGGGGCTTCTTGCCTGTGTGCAGGGCTTCTACGCACAAGGTGGCACCTCATCCCGGCCCAAGGGTGGTGGCAGGAACCCAGGTGGCGCTCGGGGACTCAGCAGGGCCTGCCCCCGGGGCCTGCCCGCAACACCTGATTGCCCGCGGGCATGTCCGTCCACCCTCAAAAAGTTCTGCTGGGACAGCCCTGACCGAGCTCCGAGCTCCTCGCCCTTGGACCGCCCCAGTGGGCTTCAGGAGTGGGTGTGTGCCAGCAGCAGCCCTCCCCACTCACCCACCGTGCGTCGGCCCCGCCCGACAAGCCCCTAGGGCCGGCGGGGCTTCCCGGGGGACCTATTTGTAACGCCGGGAAGCGCGGGGCAGTCAGTGTGTGCGGCCTGGGGACACCCGCAGGTGTGTGTGCTCCCCCCATGGCGGCCGACGCGGCTAGCCAGCACCTGGGGGCTGTTGGCAGCGCCCCTGGGCAGCCTCCTAGAGCCAGGGATCTGGCAGGCTCCGGGGGCAAATGCACTACGGAAGCCAAGAGGGGCCCGTCCGCGCCAAAACCCAAAACGCGCTGCGGCCTCCAGGGAGGGACACAGGGGACACAAGTGGCTGTGTGGCTTGCAGTGCCCGACCAGAGGGAGGGAGGTTGGCTGGCTGCTGAGGCGCAGCAGGTGTCAGCCCTTCGGGAAGTGCCCGTGGATGCTTCGGGAATGGGGCCTGCCAACTCAGAACCCCCGTTCCCTGTGGCTGCAGCCGGCCAGGGGGCTCCAGGGTCGGGTGCGCCGTGGGCCTGGGGGGCTTCTTGCCTGTGTGCAGGGCTTCTACGCACAAGGTGGCACCTCATCCCGGCCCAAGGGTGGTGGCAGGAACCCAGGTGGCGCTCGGGGACTCAGCAGGGCCTGCCCACAACACCTGATTGCCCGCGGGCGTGTCCGTCCACCCTCAAAAAGTTCTGCTGGGACAGCCCTTACCGAGCTCCGAGCTCATCGTCCTTGGACCGCCCCAGTGGGCTTCAGGAGTGGGTGTGTGCCAGCAGCAGCCCTCCCCAGTCAACCACCATGCGTCGGCCCCACCCGACAAGCCCCTAGGGCCGGCGGGGCTTCCCGGGGGGCCTATTTGCAACGCTGGGAAGCCCGGGGCAGTTCGTGTGTGCGGCCCGGGGACACGCGCAGGTGTGTGTGCTCCCCGCATGGCCGGCCGAGGCGGCTAGCCAGCACCTGGGGGCTGTTGGCAGCGCCCCTGGGCAGCCTCCTAGAGCCATTGGTCTGGCAGGCTCCGGGGGCAAATGGACTACGGAAGCCGAGAGGGGCCCGTCCGCGCCAAAACCCAAAACGCGCTGCGGCCTCCAGGGAGGGACACAGGGGACACAAGTGGCTGTGTGGCTTGCAGTGCCCGGCCAGAGGGAGGGAGGTTGGCTGGCTGCTGAGGCGCAGCAGGTGTCAGCCCTTCGGGAAGTGCCCGTGGATGCTTCGGGAATGGGGCCTGCCAACTCAGAACCCCCGTTCCCTGTGGCTGCATCCGGCCAGGGGGCTCCAGGGTCGGGTGCTCCGCGGGCCTGGGGGGCTTCTTGCCTGTGTGCAGGGCTTCTACGCACAAGGTGGCACCTCATCCCGGCCCAAGGGTGGTGGCAGGAACCCAGGTGGCGCTCGGGGACTCAGCAGGGCCTGCCCACAACACCTGATTGCCCGCGGGCGTGTCCGTCCACCCTCAAAAAGTTCTGCTGGGACAGCCCTGACCGAGCTCCGAGCTCATCATCCTTGGACCGCCCCAGTGGGCTTCAGGAGTGGGTGTGTGCCAGCAGCAGCCCTCCCCACTCACCCACCGTGCGTCGGCCCCGCCCGACAAGCCCCTAGGGCCGGCGGGGCTTCCCGGGGGACCTATTTGCAACGCCGGGAAGTGCGGGGCAGTCCATGTGTGCGGCCTGGGGACACCCGCAGGTGTGTGTGCTCCCCCCATGGCCGTCGACGCGGCTAGCCAGCACCTGGGGGCTGTTGGCAGCGCCCCTGGGCAGCCTCCTAGAGCCAGGGATCTGGCAGGCTCCGGGGGCAAATGGACTACGGAAGCCAAGAGGGGCCCGTCCGCGCCAAAACCCAAAACGCGCTGCGGCCTCCAGGGAGGGACACAGGGGACACAAGTGGCTGTGTGGCTTGCAGTGCCCGACCAGAGGGAGGGAGGTTGGCTGGCTGCTGAGGCGCAGCAGGTGTCAGCCCTTCGGGAAGTGCCCGTGGATGCTTCGGGAATGGGGCCTGCCAACTCAGAACCCCCGTTCCTGTGGCTGCAGCCGGCCAGGGGGCTCCAGGGTCGGGTGCGCCGTGGGCCTGGGGGGCTTCTTGCCTGTGTGCAGGGCTTCTACGCACAAGGTGGCACCTCATCCCGGCCCAAGGGTGGTGGCAGGAACCCAGGTGGCGCTCGGGGACTCAATAGGTCCTGCCCCCGGGGCCTGCCCGCAACACCTGATTGCCCGCGGGCGTGTCCGTCCACCTTCAAAAAGTTCTGCTGGGACAGCCCTGACCGAGCTCCGAGCTCCTCGCCCTTGGACCGCCCCAGTGGGGCTGCAGGAGTGGGTGTGTGCCAGCAGCAACCCTCCCCACTCACCCACCGTGCGTCGGAACCGCCCGACAAGCCCCTAGGGCCGGCGGGGCTTCCCGGGGGACCTATTTGCAACGCCGGGAAGCGCGGGGCAGTCCGTGTGTGCGGCCCGGGGACACCCGC
Source organism: Lepus europaeus (assembly GCF_033115175.1). Taxonomy (NCBI): domain Eukaryota; kingdom Metazoa; phylum Chordata; class Mammalia; order Lagomorpha; family Leporidae; genus Lepus; species Lepus europaeus. The sequence goes on along the minus strand of NW_026909167.1, from coordinate 6,634,559 downwards.
AGGTGTGTGTGCTCCCCCCATGGCCGGCCGACGCGGCTAGCCAGCACCTGGGGGCTGTTGGCAGCGCCCCTGGGCAGCCTCCTAGAGCCAGGGATCTGGCAGGGTACAGGGGCAAATGGACTACGGAAGCTGAGAGGGGCCCGTCCGCGCCAAAACCCAAAACGCGCTGCGGCCTCCAGGGAGGGACACAGGGGACACAAGTGGCTGTGTGGCTTGCAGTGCCCGACCAGAGGGAGGGAGGTTGGCTGGCTGCTGAGGCGCAGCAGGTGTCAGCCCTTCGGGAAGTGCCCGTGGATGCTTCGGGAATGGGGCCTGCCAACTCAGAACCCCCGTTCCCTGTGGCTGCATCCGGCCAGGGGGCTCCAGGGTCGGGTGCGCCGCGGGCCTGGGGGGCTTCTTGCCTGTGTGCAGGGCTTCTACGCACAAGGTGGCACCTCATCCCGGCCCAAGGGTGGTGGCAGGAACCCAGGTGGCGCTCGGGGACTCAGCAGGGCCTGCCCACAACACCTGATTGCCCGCGGGCGTGTCCGTCCACCCTCAAAAAGTTCTGCTGGGACAGCCCTGACCGAGCTCCGAGCTCATTGTCCTTGGACCGCCCCAGTGGGCTTCAGGAGTGGGTGTGTGCCAGCAGCAGCCCTCCCCACTCACCCACCGTGCGTCGGCCCCGCCCGACAAGCCCCTAGGGCCGGCGGGGCTTCCCGGGGGACCTATTTGCAACGCCGGGAAGTGCGGGGCAGTCCGTGTGTGCGGCCTGGGGACACCCGCAGGTGTGTGTGCTCCCCCCATGGCCGGCCGAGGCGGCTAGCCAGCACCTGGGGGCTGTTGGCAGCGCCCCTGGGCAGCCTCCTAGAGCCAGGGGTCTGGCAGGCTCCGGGGGCAAATGGACTACGGAAGCCGAAAGGGGCCCGTCCGCGCCAAAACCCAAAACGCGCTGCGGCCTCCAGGGAGGGACACAGGGGACACAAGTGGCTGTGTGGCTTGCAGTGCCCGACCAGAGGGAGGGAGGTTGACTGGCTGCTGAGGCGCAGCAGGTGTCAGCCCTTCGGGAAGTGCCCGTGGATGCTTCGGGAATGGGGCCTGCCAACTCAGAACCCCCGTTCCCTGTGGCTGCATCCGGCCAGGGGGCTCCAGGGTCGGGTGCTCCGCGGGCCTGGGGGGCTTCTTGCCTGTGTGCAGGGCTTCTACGCACAAGGTGGCACCTCATCCCGGCCCAAGGGTGGTGGCAGGAACCCAGGTGGCGCTCGGGGACTCAGCAGGGCCTGCCCCCGGGGCCTGCCCGCAACACCTGATTGCCCGCGGGCATGTCCGTCCACCCTCAAAAAGTTCTGCTGGGACAGCCCTGACCGAGCTCCGAGCTCCTCGCCCTTGGACCGCCCCAGTGGGCTTCAGGAGTGGGTGTGTGCCAGCAGCAGCCCTCCCCACTCACCCACCGTGCGTCGGCCCCACCCGACAAGCCCCTAGGGCCGGCGGGGCTTCCCGGGGGACCTATTTGTAACGCCGGGAAGCGCGGGGCAGTCAGTGTGTGCGGCCTGGGGACACCCGCAGGTGTGTGTGCTCCCCCCATGGCGGCCGACGCGGCTAGCCAGCACCTGGGGGCTGTTGGCAGCGCCCCTGGGCAGCCTCCTAGAGCCAGGGATCTGGCAGGCTCCGGGGGCATATGGACTACGGAAGCCAAGAGGGGCCCGTCCGCGCCAAAACCCAAAACGCGCTGCGGCCTCCAGGGAGGGACACAGGGGACACAAGTGGCTGTGTGGCTTGCAGTGCCCGACCAGAGGGAGGGAGGTTGGCTGGCTGCTGAGGCGCAGCAGGTGTCAGCCCTTCGGGAAGTGCCCGTGGATGCTTCGGGAATGGGGCCTGCCAACTCAGAACCCCCGTTCCCTGTGGCTGCAGCCGGCCAGGGGGCTCCAGGGTCGGGTGCGCCGTGGGCCTGGGGGGCTTCTTGCCTGTGTGCAGGGCTTCTACGCACAAGGTGGCACCTCATCCCGGCCCAAGGGTGGTGGCAGGAACCCAGGTGGCGCTCGGGGACTCAGCAGGGCCTGCCCCCGGGGCCTGCCCGCAACACCTGATTGCCCGCGGGCGTGTCCGTCCACCTTCAAAAAGTTCTGCTGGGACAGCCCTGACCGAGCTCCGAGCTCCTCGCCCTTGGACCGCCCCAGTGGGCTGCAGGAGTGGGTGTGTGCCAGCAGCAACCCTCCCCACTCACCCACCGTGCGTCGGAACCGCCCGACAAGCCCCTAGGGCCGGCGGGGCTTCCCGGGGGACCTATTTGCAACGCCGGGAAGCGCGGGGCAGTCCGTGTGTGCGGCCTGGGGACACCCGCAGGTGTGTGTGCTCTCCCCATGGCCGGCCGACGCGGCTAGCCAGCACCTGGGGGCTGTTGGCAGCGCCCCTGGGCAGCCTCCTAGAGCCAGGGATCTGGCAGGGTACAGGGGCAAATGGACTACGGAAGCTGAGAGGGGCCCGTCCGCGCCAAAACCCAAAATGCGCTGCGGCCTCCAGGGAGGGACACAGGGGACACAAGTGGCTGTGTGGCTTGCAGTGCCCGACCAGAGGGAGGGAGGTTGGCTGGCTGCTGAGGTGCAGCAGGTGTCAGCCCTTCGGGAAGTGCCCGTGGATGCTTCGGGAATGGGGCCTGCCAACTCAGAACCCCCGTTCCCTGTGGCTGCATCCGGCCAGGGGGCTCCAGGGTCGGGTGCGCCGCGGGCCTGGGGGGCTTCTTGCCTGTGTGCAGGGCTTCTACGCACAAGGTGGCACCTCATCCCGGCCCAAGGGTGGTGGCAGGAACCCAGGTGGCGCTCGGGGACTCAGCAGGGCCTGCCCACAACACCTGATTGCCCGCGGGCGTGTCCGTCCACCCTCAAAAAGTTCTGCTGGGACAGCCCTGACCGAGCTCCGAGCTCATCGTCCTTGGACCGCCCCAGTGGGCTTCAGGAGTGGGTGTGTGCCAGCAGCAGCCCTCCCCACTCACCCACCGTGCGTCGGCCCCGCCCGACAAGCCCCTAGGGCCGGCGGGGCTTCCCGGGGGACCTATTTGCAACGCCGGGAAGTGCGGGGCAGTCCGTGTGTGCGGCCTGGGGACACCCGCAGGTGTGTGTGCTCCCCCCATGGCCGGCCGACGCGGCTAGCCAGCACCTGGGGGCTGTTGGCAGCGCCCCTGGGCAGCCTCCTAGAGCCAGGGATCTGGCAGGCTCCGGGGGCAAATGGACTACGGAAGCCAAGAGGGGCCCGTCCGCGCCAAAACCCAAAACGCGCTGCGGCCTCCAGGGAGGGACACAGGGGACACAAGTGGCTGTGTGGCTTGCAGTGCCCGACCAGAGGGAGGGAGGTTGGCTGGCTGCTGAGGCGCAGCAGGTGTCAGCCCTTCGGGAAGTGCCCGTGGATGCTTCGGGAATGGGGCCTGCCAACTCAGAACCCCCGTTCCCTGTGGCTGCAGCCGGCCAGGGGGCTCCAGGGTCGGGTGCGCCGTGGGCCTGGGGGGCTTCTTGCCTGTGTGCAGGGCTTCTACGCACAAGGTGGCACCTCATCCCGGCCCAAGGGTGGTGGCAGGAACCCAGGTGGCGCTCGGGGACTCAATAGGTCCTGCCCCCGGGGCCTGCCCGCAACACCTGATTGCCCGCGGGCGTGTCCGTCCACCTTCAAAAAGTTCTGCTGGGACAGCCCTGACCGAGCTCCGAGCTCCTCGCCCTTGGACCGCCCCAGTGGGCTGCAGGAGTGGGTGTGTGCCAGCAGCAACCCTCCCCACTCACCCACCGTGCGTCGGAACCGCCCGACAAGCCCCTAGGGCCGGCGGGGCTTCCCGGGGGACCTATTTGCAACGCCGGGAAGCGCGGGGCAGTCCGTGTGTGCGGCCCGGGGACACCCGCAGGTGTGTGTGCTCCCCCCATGGCCGGCCGACGCGGCTAGCCAGCACCTGGGGGCTGTTGGCAGCGCCCCTGGGCAGCCTCCTAGAGCCAGGGATCTGGCAGGGTACAGGGGCAAATGGACTACGGAAGCTGAGAGGGGCCCGTCCGCGCCAAAACCCAAAACGCGCTGCGGCCTCCAGGGAGGGACACAGGGGACACAAGTGGCTGTGTGGCTTGCAGTGCCCGACCAGAGGGAGGGAGGTTGGCTGGCTGCTGAGGCGCAGCAGGTGTCAGCCCTTCGGGAAGTGCCCGTGGATGCTTCGGGAATGGGGCCTGCCAACTCAGAACCCCCGTTCCCTGTGGCTGCATCCGGCCAGGGGGCTCCAGTGTCGGGTGCGCCGCGGGCCTGGGGGGCTTCTTGCCTGTGTGCAGGGCTTCTACGCACAAGGTGGCACCTCATCCCGGCCCAAGGGTGGTGGCAGGAACCCAGGTGGCGCTCGGGGACTCAGCAGGGCCTGCCCACAACACCTGATTGCCCGCGGGCGTGTCCGTCCACCCTCAAAAAGTTCTGCTGGGACAGCCCTGACCGAGCTCCGAGCTCATCGTCCTTGGACCGCCCCAGTGGGCTTCAGGAGTGGGTGTGTGCCAGCAGCAGCCCTCCCCACTCACCCACCGTGCGTCGGCCCCGCCCGACAAGCCCCTAGGGCCGGCGGGGCTTCCCGGGGGACCTATTTGCAACGCCGGGAAGTGCGGGGCAGTCCGTGTGTGCGGCCTGGGGACACCCGCAGGTGTGTGTGCTCCCCCCATGGCCGGCCGACGCGGCTAGCCAGCACCTGGGGGCTGTTGGCAGCGCCCCTGGGCAGCCTCCTAGAGCCAGGGATCTGGCAGGGTACAGGGGCAAATGGACTACGGAAGCTGAGAGGGGCCCGTCCGCGCCAAAACCCAAAACGCGCTGCGGCCTCCAGGGAGGGACACAGGGGACACAAGTGGCTGTGTGGCTTGCAGTGCCCGACCAGAGGGAGGGAGGTTGGCTGGCTGCTGAGGCGCAGCAGGTGTCAGCCCTTCGGGAAGTGCCCGTGGATGCTTCGGGAATGGGGCCTGCCAACTCAGAACCCCCGTTCCCTGTGGCTGCATCCGGCCAGGGGGCTCCAGTGTCGGGTGCGCCGCGGGCCTGGGGGGCTTCTTGCCTGTGTGCAGGGCTTCTACGCACAAGGTGGCACCTCATCCCGGCCCAAGGGTGGTGGCAGGAACCCAGGTGGCGCTCGGGGACTCAGCAGGGCCTGCCCCCGGGGCCTGCCCGCAACACCTGATTGCCCGCGGGCATGTCCGTCCACCCTCAAAAAGTTCTGCTGGGACAGCCCTGACCGAGCTCCGAGCTCCTCGCCCTTGGACCGCCCCAGTGGGCTTCAGGAGTGGGTGTGTGCCAGCAGCAGCCCTCCCCACTCACCCACCGTGCGTCGGCCCCGCCCGACAAGCCCCTAGGGCCGGCGGGGCTTCCCGGGGGACCTATTTGTAACGCCGGGAAGCGCGGGGCAGTCAGTGTGTGCGGCCTGGGGACACCCGCAGGTGTGTGTGCTCCCCCCATGGCGGCCGACGCGGCTAGCCAGCACCTGGGGGCTGTTGGCAGCGCCCCTGGGCAGCCTCCTAGAGCCAGGGATCTGGCAGGCTCCGGGGGCAAATGCACTACGGAAGCCAAGAGGGGCCCGTCCGCGCCAAAACCCAAAACGCGCTGCGGCCTCCAGGGAGGGACACAGGGGACACAAGTGGCTGTGTGGCTTGCAGTGCCCGACCAGAGGGAGGGAGGTTGGCTGGCTGCTGAGGCGCAGCAGGTGTCAGCCCTTCGGGAAGTGCCCGTGGATGCTTCGGGAATGGGGCCTGCCAACTCAGAACCCCCGTTCCCTGTGGCTGCAGCCGGCCAGGGGGCTCCAGGGTCGGGTGCGCCGTGGGCCTGGGGGGCTTCTTGCCTGTGTGCAGGGCTTCTACGCACAAGGTGGCACCTCATCCCGGCCCAAGGGTGGTGGCAGGAACCCAGGTGGCGCTCGGGGACTCAGCAGGGCCTGCCCACAACACCTGATTGCCCGCGGGCGTGTCCGTCCACCCTCAAAAAGTTCTGCTGGGACAGCCCTTACCGAGCTCCGAGCTCATCGTCCTTGGACCGCCCCAGTGGGCTTCAGGAGTGGGTGTGTGCCAGCAGCAGCCCTCCCCAGTCAACCACCATGCGTCGGCCCCACCCGACAAGCCCCTAGGGCCGGCGGGGCTTCCCGGGGGGCCTATTTGCAACGCTGGGAAGCCCGGGGCAGTTCGTGTGTGCGGCCCGGGGACACGCGCAGGTGTGTGTGCTCCCCGCATGGCCGGCCGAGGCGGCTAGCCAGCACCTGGGGGCTGTTGGCAGCGCCCCTGGGCAGCCTCCTAGAGCCATTGGTCTGGCAGGCTCCGGGGGCAAATGGACTACGGAAGCCGAGAGGGGCCCGTCCGCGCCAAAACCCAAAACGCGCTGCGGCCTCCAGGGAGGGACACAGGGGACACAAGTGGCTGTGTGGCTTGCAGTGCCCGGCCAGAGGGAGGGAGGTTGGCTGGCTGCTGAGGCGCAGCAGGTGTCAGCCCTTCGGGAAGTGCCCGTGGATGCTTCGGGAATGGGGCCTGCCAACTCAGAACCCCCGTTCCCTGTGGCTGCATCCGGCCAGGGGGCTCCAGGGTCGGGTGCTCCGCGGGCCTGGGGGGCTTCTTGCCTGTGTGCAGGGCTTCTACGCACAAGGTGGCACCTCATCCCGGCCCAAGGGTGGTGGCAGGAACCCAGGTGGCGCTCGGGGACTCAGCAGGGCCTGCCCACAACACCTGATTGCCCGCGGGCGTGTCCGTCCACCCTCAAAAAGTTCTGCTGGGACAGCCCTGACCGAGCTCCGAGCTCATCGTCCTTGGACCGCCCCAGTGGGCTTCAGGAGTGGGTGTGTGCCAGCAGCAGCCCTCCCCACTCACCCACCGTGTGTCGGCCCCGCCCGACAAGCCCCTAGGGCCGGCGGGGCTTCCCGGGGGACCTATTTGCAACGCCGGGAAGTGCGGGGCAGTCCATGTGTGCGGCCTGGGGACACCCGCAGGTGTGTGTGCTCCCCCCATGGCCGGCCGACGCGGCTAGCCAGCACCTGGGGGCTGTTGGCAGCGCCCCTGGGCAGCCTCCTAGAGCCAGGGATCTGGCAGGCTCCGGGGGCAAATGGACTACGGAAGCCGAGAGGGGCCCGTCCGCGCCAAAACCCAAAACGCGCTGCGGCCTCCAGGGAGGGACACAGGGGACACAAGTGGCTGTGTGGCTTGCAGTGCCCGACCAGAGGGAGGGAGGTTGGCTGGCTGCTGAGGCGCAGCAGGTGTCAGCCCTTCGGGAAGTGCCCGTGGATGCTTCGGGAATGGGGCCTGCCAACTCAGAACCCCCGTTCCCTGTGGCTGCAGCCGGCCAGGGGGCTCCAGGGTCGGGTGCGCCGTGGGCCTGGGGGGCTTCTTGCCTGTGTGCAGGGCTTCTACGCACAAGGTGGCACCTCATCCCGGCCCAAGGGTGGTGGCAGGAACCCAGGTGGCGCTCGGGGACTCAATAGGTCCTGCCCCCGGGGCCTGCCCGCAACACCTGATTGCCCGCGGGCGTGTCCGTCCACCTTCAAAAAGTTCTGCTGGGACAGCCCTGACCGAGCTCCGAGCTCCTCGCCCTTGGACCGCCCCAGTGGGCTGCAGGAGTGGGTGTGTGCCAGCAGCAACCCTCCCCACTCACCCACCGTGCGTCGGAACCGCCCGACAAGCCCCTAGGGCCAGCGGGGCTTCCCGGGGGACCTATTTGCAACGCCGGGAAGCGCGGGGCAGTCCGTGTGTGCGGCCCGGGGACACCCGCAGGTGTGTGTGCTCCCCCCATGGCCGGCCGACGCGGCTAGCCAGCACCTGGGGGCTGTTGGCAGCGCCCCTGGGCAGCCTCCTAGAGCCAGGGATCTGGCAGGGTACAGGGGCAAATGGACTACGGAAGCTGAGAGGGGCCCGTCCGCGCCAAAACCCAAAACGCGCTGCGGCCTCCAGGGAGGGACACAGGGGACACAAGTGGCTGTGTGGCTTGCAGTGCCCGACCAGAGGGAGGGAGGTTGGCTGGCTGCTGAGGCGCAGCAGGTGTCAGCCCTTCGGGAAGTGCCCGTGGATGCTTCGGGAATGGGGCCTGCCAACTCAGAACCCCCGTTCCCTGTGGCTGCATCCGGCCAGGGGGCTCCAGGGTCGGGTGCGCCGCGGGCCTGGGGGGCTTCTTGCCTGTGTGCAGGGCTTCTACGCACAAGGTGGCACCTCATCCCGGCCCAAGGGTGGTGGCAGGAACCCAGGTGGCGCTCGGGGACTCAGTAGGGCCTGCCCACAACACCTGATTGCCCGCGGGCGTGTCCGTCCACCCTCAAAAAGTTCTGCTGGGACAGCCCTGACCGAGCTCCGAGCTCATCGTCCTTGGACCGCCCCAGTGGGCTTCAGGAGTGGGTGTGTGCCAGCAGCAGCCCTCCCCACTCACCCACCGTGCGTCGGCCCCGCCCGACAAGCCCCTAGGGCCGGCGGGGCTTCCCGGGGGACCTATTTGCAACGCCGGGAAGTGCGGGGCAGTCCGTGTGTGCGGCCTGGGGACACCCGCAGGTGTGTGTGCTCCCCCCATGGCCGGCCGACGCGGCTAGCCAGCACCTGGGGGCTGTTGGCAGCGCCCCTGGGCAGCCTCCTAGAGCCAGGGATCTGGCAGGCTCCGGGGGCAAATGGACTACGGAAGCCGAGAGGGGCCCGTCCGCGCCAAAACCCAAAACGCGCTGCGGCCTCCAGGGAGGGACACAGGGGACACAAGTGGCTGTGTGGCTTGCAGTGCCCGGCCAGAGGGAGGGAGGTTGGCTGGCTGCTGAGGCGCAGCAGGTGTCAGCCCTTCGGGAAGTGCCCGTGGATGCTTCGGGAATGGGGCCTGCCAACTCAGAACCCCCGTTCCCTGTGGCTGCATCCGGCCAGGGGGCTCCAGGGTCGGGTGCTCCGCGGGCCTGGGGGGCTTCTTGCCTGTGTGCAGGGCTTCTACGCACAAGGTGGCACCTCATCCCGGCCCAAGGGTGGTGGCAGGAACCCAGGTGGCGCTCGGGGACTCAGCAGGGCCTGCCCCCGGGGCCTGCCCGCAACACCTGATTGCCCGCGGGCATGTCCGTCCACCCTCAAAAAGTTCTGCTGGGACAGCCCTGACCGAGCTCCGAGCTCCTCGCCCTTGGACCGCCCCAGTGGGCTTCAGGAGTGGGTGTGTGCCAGCAGCAGCCCTCCCCACTCACCCACCGTGCGTCGGCCCCGCCCGACAAGCCCCTAGGGCCGGCGGGGCTTCCCGGGGGACCTATTTGTAACGCCGGGAAGCGCGGGGCAGTCAGTGTGTGCGGCCTGGGGACACCCGCAGGTGTGTGTGCTCCCCCCATGGCGGCCGACGCGGCTAGCCAGCACCTGGGGGCTGTTGGCAGCGCCCCTGGGCAGCCTCCTAGAGCCAGGGATCTGGCAGGCTCCGGGGGCAAATGGACTACGGAAGCCGAGAGGGGCCCGTCCGCGCCAAAACCCAAAACGCGCTGCGGCCTCCAGGGAGGGACACAGGGGACACAAGTGGCTGTGTGGCTTGCAGTGCCCGACCAGAGGGAGGGAGGTTGGCTGGCTGCTGAGGCGCAGCAGGTGTCAGCCCTTCGGGAAGTGCCCGTGGATGCTTCGGGAATGGGGCCTGCCAACTCAGAACCCCCGTTCCCTGTGGCTGCAGCCGGCCAGGGGGCTCCAGGGTCGGGTGCGCCGCGGGCCTGGGGGGCTTCTTGCCTGTGTGCAGGGCTTCTACGCACAAGGTGGCACCTCATCCCGGCCCAAGGGTGGTGGCAGGAACCCAGGTGGCGCTCGGGGACTCAGCAGGGCCTGCCCCCGGGGCCTGCCCGCAACACCTGATTGCCCGCGGGCGTGTCCGTCCACCTTCAAAAAGTTCTGCTGGGACAGCCCTGACCGAGCTCCGAGCTCCTCGCCCTTGGACCGCCCCAGTGGGCTGCAGGAGTGGGTGTGTGCCAGCAGCAACCCTCCCCACTCACCCACCGTGCGTCGGAACCGCCCGACAAGCCCCTAGGGCCGGCGGGGCTTCCCGGGGGACCTATTTGCAACGCCGGGAAGCGCGGGGCAGTCCGTGTGTGCGGCCCGGGGACACCCGCAGGTGTGTGTGCTCCCCCCATGGCCGGCCGACGCGGCTAGCCAGCACCTGGGGGCTGTTGGCAGCGCCCCTGGGCAGCCTCCTAGAGCCAGGGATCTGGCAGGGTACAGGGGCAAATGGACTACGGAAGCTGAGAGGGGCCCGTCCGCGCCAAAACCCAAAACGCGCTGCGGCCTCCAGGGAGGGACACAGGGGACACAAGTGGCTGTGTGGCTTGCAGTGCCCGACCAGAGGGAGGGAGGTTGGCTGGCTGCTGAGGCGCAGCAGGTGTCAGCCCTTCGGGAAGTGCCCGTGGATGCTTCGGGAATGGGGCCTGCCAACTCAGAACCCCCGTTCCCTGTGGCTGCATCCGGCCAGGGGTCTCCAGGGTCGGGTGCGCCGCGGGCCTGGGGGGCTTCTTGCCTGTGTGCAGGGCTTCTACGCACAAGGTGGCACCTCATCCCGGCCCAAGGGTGGTGGCAGGAACCCAGGTGGCGCTCGGGGACTCAGCAGGGCCTGCCCACAACACCTGATTGCCCGCGGGCGTGTCCGTCCACCCTCAAAAAGTTCTGCTGGGACAGCCCTGACCGAGCTCCGAGCTCATCGTCCTTGGACCGCCCCAGTGGGCTTCAGGAGTGGGTGTGTGCCAGCAGCAGCCCTCCCCACTCACCCACCGTGCGTCGGCCCCGCCCGACAAGCCCCTAGGGCCGGCGGGGCTTCCCGGGGGACCTATTTGCAACGCCGGGAAGTGCGGGGCAGTCCGTGTGTGCGGCCTGGGGACACCCGCAGGTGTGTGTGCTCCCCCCATGGCCGGCCGACGCGGCTAGCCAGCACCTGGGGGCTGTTGGCAGCGCCCCTGGGCAGCCTCCTAGAGCCAGGGATCTGGCAGGCTCCGGGGGCAAATGGACTACGGAAGCCGAGAGGGGCCCGTCCGCGCCAAAACCCAAAACGCGCTGCGGCCTCCAGGGAGGGACACAGGGGACACAAGTGGCTGTGTGGCTTGCAGTGCCCGGCCAGAGGGAGGGAGGTTGGCTGGCTGCTGAGGCGCAGCAGGTGTCAGCCCTTCGGGAAGTGCCCGTGGATGCTTCGGGAATGGGGCCTGCCAACTCAGAACCCCCGTTCCCTGTGGCTGCATCCGGCCAGGGGGCTCCAGGGTCGGGTGCTCCGCGGGCCTGGGGGGCTTCTTGCCTGTGTGCAGGGCTTCTACGCACAAGGTGGCACCTCATCCCGGCCCAAGGGTGGTGGCAGGAACCCAGGTGGCGCTCGGGGACTCAGCAGGGCCTGCCCCCGGGGCCTGCCCGCAACACCTGATTGCCCGCGGGCATGTCCGTCCACCCTCAAAAAGTTCTGCTGGGACAGCCCTGACCGAGCTCCGAGCTCCTCGCCCTTGGACCGCCCCAGTGGGCTTCAGGAGTGGGTGTGTGCCAGCAGCAGCCCTCCCCACTCACCCACCGTGCGTCGGCCCCGCCCGACAAGCCCCTAGGGCCGGCGGGGCTTCCCGGGGGACCTATTTGTAACGCCGGGAAGCGCGGGGCAGTCAGTGTGTGCGGCCTGGGGACACCCGCAGGTGTGTGTGCTCCCCCCATGGCGGCCGACGCGGCTAGCCAGCACCTGGGGGCTGTTGGCAGCGCCCCTGGGCAGCCTCCTAGAGCCAGGGATCTGGCAGGCTCCGGGGGCAAATGGACTACGGAAGCCAAGAGGGGCCCGTCCGCGCCAAAACCCAAAACGCGCTGCGGCCTCCAGGGAGGGACACAGGGGACACAAGTGGCTGTGTGGCTTGCAGTGCCCGACCAGAGGGAGGGAGGTTGGCTGGCTGCTGAGGCGCAGCAGGTGTCAGCCCTTCGGGAAGTGCCCGTGGATGCTTCGGGAATGGGGCCTGCCAACTCAGAACCCCCGTTCCCTGTGGCTGCAGCCGGCCAGGGGGCTCCAGGGTCGGGTGCGCCGCGGGCCTGGGGGGCTTCTTGCCTGTGTGCAGGGCTTCTACGCACAAGGTGGCACCTCATCCCGGCCCAAGGGTGGTGGCAGGAACCCAGGTGGCGCTCGGGGACTCAGCAGGGCCTGCCCCCGGGGCCTGCCCGCAACACCTGATTGCCCGCGGGCGTGTCCGTCCACCTTCAAAAAGTTCTGCTGGGACAGCCCTGACCGAGCTCCGAGCTCCTCGCCCTTGGACCGCCACAGTGGGCTGCAGGAGTGGGTGTGTGCCAGCAGCAACCCTCCCCACTCACCCACCGTGCGTCGGAACCGCCCGACAAGCCCCTAGGGCCGGCGGGGCTTCCCGGGGGACCTATTTGCAACGCCGGGAAGCGCGGGGCAGTCCGTGTGTGCGGCCCGGGGACACCCGCAGGTGTGTGTGCTCCCCCCATGGCCGGCCGACGCGGCTAGCCAGCACCTGGGGGCTGTTGGCAGCGCCCCTGCGCAGCCTCCTAGAGCCAGGGATCTGGCAGTGTACAGGGGCAAATGGACTACGGAAGCTGAGAGGGGCCCGTCCGCGCCAAAACCCAAAATGCGCTGCGGCCTCCAGGGAGGGACACAGGGGACACAAGTGGCTGTGTGGCTTGCAGTGCCCGACCAGAGGGAGGGAGGTTGGCTGGCTGCTGAGGCGCAGCAGGTGTCAGCCCTTCGGGAAGTGCCCGTCGATGCTTCGGGAATGGGGCCTGCCAACTCAGAACCCCCGTTCCCTGTGGCTGCATCCGGCCAGGGGGCTCCAGGGTCGGGTGCGCCGCGGGCCTGGGGGGCTTCTTGCCTGTGTGCAGGGCTTCTACGCACAAGGTGGCACCTCATCCCGGCCCAAGGGTGGTGGCAGGAACCCAGGTGGCGCTCGGGGACTCAGCAGGGCCTGCCCCCGGGGCCTGCCCGCAACACCTGATTGCCCGCGGGCGTGTCCGTCCACCTTCAAAAAGTTCTGCTGGGACAGCCCTGACCGAGCTCCGAGCTCCTCGCCCTTGGACCGCCCCAGTGGGCTGCAGGAGTGGGTGTGTGCCAGCAGCAACCCTCCCCACTCACCCACCGTGCGTCGGAACCGCCCGACAAGCCCCTAGGGCCGGCGGGGCTTCCCGGGGGACCTATTTGCAACGCCGGGAAGCGCGGGGCAGTCCGTGTGTGCGGCCCGGGGACACCCGCAGGTGTGTGTGCTCCCCCCATGGCCGGCCGACGCGGCTAGCCAGCACCTGGGGGCTGTTGGCAGCGCCCCTGGGCAGCCTCCTAGAGCCAGGGATCTGGCAGGCTCCGGGGGCAAATGGACTACGGAAGCCGAGAGGGGCCCGTCCGCGCCAAAACCCAAAACGCGCTGCGGCCTCCAGGGAGGGACACAGGGGACACAAGTGGCTGTGTGGCTTGCAGTGCCCGACCAGAGGGAGGGAGGTTGGCTGGCTGCTGAGGCGCAGCAGGTGTCAGCCCTTCGGGAAGTGCCCGTCGATGCTTCGGGAATGGGGCCTGCCAACTCAGAACCCCCGTTCCCTGTGGCTGCAGCCGGCCAGGGGGCTCCAGGGTCGGGCGCGCCGTGGGCCTTGGGGGCTTCTTGCCTGTGTGCAGGGCTTCTATGCACAAGGTGGCACCTCATCCCGGCCCAAGGGTGGTGGCAGGAACCCAGGTGGCGCTCGGGGACTCAGCAGGGCCTGCCCACAACACCTGATTGCCCGCGGGCGTGTCCGTCCACCCTCAAAAAGTTCTGCTGGGACAGCCCTTACCGAGCTCCGAGCTCATCGTCCTTGGACCGCCCCAGTGGGCTTCAGGAGTGGGTGTGTGCCAGCAGCAGCCCTCCCCAGTCAACCACCATGCGTCGGCCCCACCCTACAAGCCCCTAGGGCCGGCGGGGCTTCCCGGGGGGCCTAATTGCAACGCTGGGAAGCCCGGGGCAGTTCGTGTGTGCGGCCCGGGGACACGCGCAGGTGTGTGTGCTCCCCGCATGGCCGGCCGAGGCGGCTAGCCAGCACCTGGGGGCTGTTGGCAGCGCCCCTGGGCAGCCTCCTAGAGCCATTGGTCTGGCAGGCTCCGGGGGCAAATGGACTACGGAAGCCGAGAGGGGCCCGTCCGCGCCAAAACCCAAAACGCGCTGCGGCCTCCAGGGAGGGACACAGGGGACACAAGTGGCTGTGTGGCTTGCAGTGCCCGACCAGAGGGAGGGAGGTTGGCTGGCTGCTGAGGCGCAGCAGGTGTCAGCCCTTCGGGAAGTGCCCGTGGATGCTTCGGGAATGGGGCCTGCCAACTCAGAACCCCCGTTCCCTGTGGCTGCATCCGGCCAGGGGGCTCCAGGGTCGGGTGCGCCGCGGGCCTGGGGGGCTTCTTGCCTGTGTGCAGGGCTTCTACGCACAAGGTGGCACCTCATCCCGGCCCAAGGGTGGTGGCAGGAACCCAGGTGGCGCTCGGGGACTCAGCAGGGCCTGCCCCCGGGGCCTGCCCGCAACACCTGATTGCCCGCGGGCATGTCCGTCCACCCTCAAAAAGTTCTGCTGGGACAGCCCTGACCGAGCTCCGAGCTCCTCGCCCTTGGACCGCCCCAGTGGGCTTCAGGAGTGGGTGTGTGCCAGCAGCAGCCCTCCCCACTCACCCACCGTGCGTCGGCCCCGCCAGACAAGCCCCTAGGGCCGGCGGGGCTTCCCGGGGGACCTATTTGCAACGCCGGGAAGTGCGGGGCAGTCCGTGTGTGCGGCCTGGGAACACCCGCAGGTGTGTGTGCTCCCCCCATGGCCGGCCGACGCGGCTAGCCAGCACCTGGGGGCTGTTGGCAGCGCCCCTGGGCAGCCTCCTAGAGCCAGGGATCTGGCAGGCTCCGGGGGCAAATGGACTACGGAAGCCGAGAGGGGCCCGTCCGCGCCAAAACCCAAAACGCGCTGCGGCCTCCAGGGAGGGACACAGGGGACACAAATGGCTGTGTGGCTTGCAGTGCCCGGCCAGAGGGAGGGAGGTTGGCTGGCTGCTGAGGCGCAGCAGGTGTCAGCCCTTCGGGAAGTGCCCGTGGATGCTTCGGGAATGGGGCCTGCCAACTCAGAACCCCCGTTCCCTGTGGCTGCAGCCGGCCAGGGGGCTCCAGGGTCGGGCGCGCCGTGGGCCTTGGGGGCTTCTTGCCTGTGTGCAGGGCTTCTATGCACAAGGTGGCACCTCATCCCGGCCCAAGGGTGGTGGCAGGAACCCAGGTGGCGCTCGGGGACTCAGCAGGGCCTGCCCACAACACCTGATTGCCCGCGGGCGTGTCCGTCCACCCTCAAAAAGTTCTGCTGGGACAGCCCTTACCGAGCTCCGAGCTCATCGTCCTTGGACCGCCCCAGTGGGCTTCAGGAGTGGGTGTGTGCCAGCAGCAGCCCTCCCCAGTCAACCACCATGCGTCGGTCCCACCCTACAAGCCCCTAGGGCCGGCGGGGCTTCCCGGGGGGCCTATTTGCAACGCTGGGAAGCCCGGGGCAGTTCGTGTGTGCGGCCCGGGGACACCCGCAGGTGTGTGTGCTCCCCGCATGGCCGGCCGAGGCGGCTAGCCAGCACCTGAGGGCTGTTGGCAGCGCCCCTGGGCAGCCTCCTAGAGCCATTGGTCTGGCAGGCTCCGGGGGCAAATGGACTACGGAAGCCGAGAGGGGCCCGTCCGCGCCAAAACCCAAAACGCGCTGCGGCCTCCAGGGAGGGACACAGGGGACACAAGTGGCTGTGTGGCTTGCAGTGCCCGGCCAGAGGGAGGGAGGTTGGCTGGCTGCTGAGGCGCAGCAGGTGTCAGCCCTTCGGGAAGTGCCCGTGGATGCTTCGGGAATGGGGCCTGCCAACTCAGAACCCCCGTTCCCTGTGGCTGCATCCGGCCAGGGGGCTCCAGGGTCGGGTGCGCCGCGGGCCTGGGGGGCTTCTTGCCTGTGTGCAGGGCTTCTACGCACAAGGTGGCACCTCATCCCGGCCCAAGGGTGGTGGCAGGAACCCAGGTGGCGCTCGGGGACTCAGCAGGGCCTGCCCACAACACCTGATTGCCCGCGGGCGTGTCCGTCCACCCTCAAAAAGTTCTGCTGGGACAGCCCTGACCGAGCTCCGAGCTCATCGTCCTTGGACCGCCCCAGTGGGCTTCAGGAGTGGGTGTGTGCCAGCAGCAGCCCTCCCCACTCACCCACCTTGCGTCGGCCCCGCCCGACAAGCCCCTAGGTCCGGCGGGGCTTCCCGGGGGACCTATTTGCAACGCCGGGAAGTGCGGGGCAGTCCGTGTGTGCGGCCTGGGGACACCCGCAGGTGTGTGTGCTCCCCCCATGGCCGGCCGACGCGGCTAGCCAGCACCTGGGGGCTGTTGGCAGCGCCCCTGGGCAGCCTCCTAGAGCCAGGGGTCTGGCAGGCTCCGGGGGCAAATGGACTATGGAAGCCGAGAGGGGCCCGTCCGCGCCAAAACCCAAAACGCGCTGTGGCCTCCAGGGAGGGACACAGGGGACACAAGTGGCTGTGTGGCTTGCAGTGCCCGACCAGAGGGAGGGAGGTTGGCTGGCTGCTGAGGCGCAGCAGGTGTCAGCCCTTCGGGAAGTGCCCGTCGATGCTTCGGGAATGGGGCCTGCCAACTCAGAACCCCCGTTCCCTGTGGCTGCAGCCGGCCAGGGGGCTCCAGGGTCGGGTGCGCCGTGGGCCTGGGGGACTTCTTGCCTGTGTGCAGGGCTTCTACGCACAAGGTGGCACCTCATCCCGGCCCAAGGGTGGTGGCAGGAACCCAGGTGGCGCTCGGGGACTCAGCAGGGCCTGCCCACAACACCTGATTGCCCGCGGGCGTGTCCGTCCACCCTCAAAAAGTTCTGCTGGGACAGCCCTGACCGAGCTCCGAGCTCCTCGTCCTTGGACCGCCCCAGTGGGCTTCAGGAGTGGGTGTGTGCCAGCAGCAGCCCTCCCCAGTCAACCACCATGCGTCGGCCCCACCCGACAAGCCCCTAGGGCCGGCGGGGCTTCCCGGGGGGCCTATTTGCAACATTGGGAAGCCCGGGGCAGTTCGTGTGTGCGCCCAGGGGACAACCGCAGGTGTGTGTGCTCCCCGCATGGCCGGCCGAGGCGGCTAGCCAGCACCTGGGGGCTGTTGGCAGCGCCCCTGGGCAGCCTCCTAGAGCCATTGGTCTGGCAGGCTCCGGGGGCAAATGGACTACGGAAGCTGAGAGGGGCCCGTCCGCGCCAAAACCCAAAACGCGCTGCGGCCTCCAGGGAGGGACACAGGGGACACAAGTGGCTGTGTGGCTTGCAGTGCCCGACCAGAGGGAGGGAGGTTGGCTGGCTGCTGAGGCGCAGCAGGTGTCAGCCCTTCGGGAAGTGCCCGTGGATGCTTCGGGAATGGGGCCTGCCAACTCAGAACCCCCGTTCCCTGTGGCTGCATCCGGCCAGGGGTCTCCAGGGTCGGGTGCGCCGCGGGCCTGGGGGGCTTCTTGCCTGTGTGCAGGGATTCTACGCACAAGGTGGCACCTCATCCCGGCCCAAGGGTGGTGGCAGGAACCCAGGTGGCGCTCGGGGACTCAGCAGGGCCTGCCCCCGGGGCCTGCCCGCAACACCTGATTGCCCGCGGGCATGTCCGTCCACCCTCAAAAAGTTCTGCTGGGACAGCCCTGACCGAGCTCCGAGCTCCTCGCCCTTGGACCGCCCCAGTGGGCTTCAGGAGTGGGTGTGTGCCAGCAGCAGCCCTCCCCACTCACCCACCGTGCGTCGGCCCCGCCAGACAAGCCCCTAGGGCCGGCGGGGCTTCCCGGGGGACCTATTTGTAACGCCGGGAAGCGCGGGGCAGTCAGTGTGTGTGGCCTGGGGACACCCGCAGGTGTGTGTGCTCCCCCCATGGCCGGCCGACGCGGCTAGCCAGCACCTGGGGGCTGTTGGCAGCGCCCCTGGGCAGCCTCCTAGAGCCAGGGATCTGGCAGGCTCCGGGGGCAAATGGACTACGGAAGCCAAGAGGGGCCCGTCCGCGCCAAAACCCAAAACGCGCTGCGGCCTCCAGGGAGGGACACAGGGGACACAAGTGGCTGTGTGGCTTGCAGTGCCCGACCAGAGGGAGGGAGGTTGGCTGGCTGCTGAGGCGCAGCAGGTGTCAGCCCTTCGGGAACTGCCCGTGGATGCTTCGGGAATGGGGCCTGCCAACTCAGAACCCCCGTTCCCTGTGGCTGCATCCGGCCAGGGGGCTCCAGGGTAGGTGCGCCGTGGGCCTGGGGGGCTTCTTGCCTGTGTGCAGGGCTTCTACGCACAAGGTGGCACCTCATCCCGGCCCAAGGGTGGTGGCAGGAACCCAGGTGGCGCTCGGGGACTCAGCAGGGCCTGCCCCCGGGGCCTGCCCGCAACACCTGATTGCCCGCGGGCGTGTCCGTCCACCTTCAAAAAGTTCTGCTGGGACAGCCCTGACCGAGCTCCGAGCTCCTCGCCCTTGGACCGCCCCAGTGGGCTGCAGGAGTGGGTGTGTGCCAGCAGCAACCCTCCCCACTCACCCACCGTGCGTCGGCACCGCCCGACAAGCCCCTAGGGCCGGCGGGGCTTCCCGGGGGACCTATTTGCAACGCCGGGAAGCGCGGGGCAGTCCGTGTGTGCGGCCCGGGGACACCCGCAGGTGTGTGTGCTCCCCCCATGGCCGGCCGACGCGGCTAGCCAGCACCTGGGGGCTGTTGGCAGCGCCCCTGGGCAGCCTCCTAGAGCCAGGGATCTGGCAGGGTACAGGGGCAAATGGACTACGGAAGCTGAGAGGGGCCTGTCCGCGCCAAAACCCAAAATGCGCTGCGGCCTCCAGGGAGGGACACAGGGGACACAAGTGGCTGTGTGGCTTGCAGTGCCCGACCAGAGGGAGGGAGGTTGGCTGGCTGCTGAGGCGCAGCAGGTGTCAGCACTTCGGGAAGTGCCCGTGGATGCTTCGGGAATGGGGCCTGCCAACTCAGAACCCCCGTTCCCTGTGGCTGCATCCGGCCAGGGGGCTCCAGGGTCGGGTGCGCCGCGGGCCTGGGGGGCTTCTTGCCTGTGTGCAGGGATTCTACGCACAAGGTGGCACCTCATCCCGGCCCAAGGGTGGTGGCAGGAACCCAGGTGGCGCTCGGGGACTCAGCAGGGCCTGCCCACAACACCTGATTGCCCGCGGGCATGTCCGTCCACCCTCAAAAAGTTCTGCTGGGACAGCCCTTACCGAGCTCCGAGCTCATCGTCCTTGGACCGCCCCAGTGGGCTTCAGGAGTGGGTGTGTGCCAGCAGCAGCCCTCCCCACTCACCCACCGTGTGTCGGCCCCGCCCGACAAGCCCCTAGGGCCGGCGGGGCTTCCCGGGGGACCTATTTGCAACGCCGGGAAGTGCGGGGCAGTCCGTGTGTGCGGCCTGGGGACACCCGCAGGTGTGTGTGCTCCCCCCATGGCCGGCCGACGCGGCTAGCCAGCACCTGGGGGCTGTTGGCAGCGCCCCTGGGCAGCCTCCTAGAGCCAGGGATCTGGCAGGCTCCGGGGGCAAATGGACTACGGAAGCCGAGAGGGGCCCGTCCGCGCCAAAACCCAAAACGCGCTGCGGCCTCCAGGGAGGGACACAGGGGACACAAGTGGCTGTGTGGCTTGCAGTGCCCGACCAGAGGGAGGGAGGTTGGCTGGCTGCTGAGGCGCAGCAGGTGTCAGCCCTTCGGGAAGTGCCCGTCGATGCTTCGGGAATGGGGCCTGCCAACTCAGAACCCCCGTTCCCTGTGGCTGCAGCCGGCCAGGGGGCTCCAGGGTCGGGCGCGCCGTGGGCCTTGGGGGCTTCTTGCCTGTGTGCAGGGCTTCTATGCACAAGGTGGCACCTCATCCCGGCCCAAGGGTGGTGGCAGGAACCCAGGTGGCGCTCGGGGACTCAGCAGGGCCTGCCCACAACACCTGATTGCCCGCGGGCGTGTCCGTCCACCCTCAAAAAGTTCTGCTGGGACAGCCCTTACCGAGCTCCGAGCTCATCGTCCTTGGACCGCCCCAGTGGGCTTCAGGAGTGGGTGTGTGCCAGCAGCAGCCCTCCCCAGTCAACCACCATGCGTCGGCCCCACCCTACAAGCCCCTAGGACCGGCGGGGCTTCCCGGGGGGCCTATTTGCAACGCTGGGAAGCCCGGGGCAGTTCGTGTGTGCGGCCCGGGGACACCCGCAGGTGTGTGTGCTCCCCGCATGGCCGGCCGAGGCGGCTAGCCAGCACCTGGGGGCTGTTGGCAGCGCCCCTGGGCAGCCTCCTAGAGCCATTGGTCTGGCAGGCTCCGGGGGCAAATGGACTACGGAAGCCGAGAGGGGCCCGTCCGCGCCAAAACCCAAAACGCGCTGCGGCCTCCAGGGAGGGACACAGGGGACACAAGTGGCTGTGTGGCTTGCAGTGCCCGGCCAGAGGGAGGGAGGTTGGCTGGCTGCTGAGGCGCAGCAGGTGTCAGCCCTTCGGGAAGTGCCCGTGGATGCTTCGGGAATGGGGCCTGCCAACTCAGAACCCCCGTTCCCTGTGGCTGCAGCCGGCCAGGGGGCTCCAGGGTCGGGTGCGCCGCGGGCCTGGGGGGCTTCTTGCCTGTGTGCAGGGCTTCTACGCACAAGGTGGCACCTCATCCCGGCCCAAGGGTGGTGGCAGGAACCCAGGTGGCGCTCGGGGACTCAGCAGGGCCTGCCCCCGGGGCCTGCCCGCAACACCTGATTGCCCGCGGGCATGTCCGTCCACCCTCAAAAAGTTCTGCTGGGACAGCCCTGACCGAGCTCCGAGCTCCTCGCCCTTGGACCGCCCCAGTGGGCTTCAGGAGTGGGTGTGTGCCAGCAGCAGCCCTCCCCACTCACCCACCGTGCGTCGGCCCCGCCCGACAAGCCCCTAGGGCCGGCGGGGCTTCCCGGGGGACCTATTTGTAACGCCGGGAAGCGCGGGGCAGTCCGTGTGTGCGGCCTGGGGACACCCGCAGGTGTGTGTGCTCCCCCCATGGCCGGCCGACGCGGCTAGCCAGCACCTGGGGGCTGTTGGCAGCGCCCCTGGGCAGCCTCCTAGAGCCAGGGATCTGGCAGGCTCCGGGGGCAAATGGACTACGGAAGCCAAGAGGGGCCCGTCCGCGCCAAAACCCAAAACGCGCTGCGGCCTCCAGGGAGGGACACAGGGGACACAAGTGGCTGTGTGGCTTGCAGTGCCCGACCAGAGGGAGGGAGGTTGGCTGGCTGCTGAGGCGCAGCAGGTGTCAGCCCTTCGGGAACTGCCCGTGGATGCTTCGGGAATGGGGCCTGCCAACTCAGAACCCCCGTTCCCTGTGGCTGCATCCGGCCAGGGGGCTCCAGGGTAGGTGCGCCGTGGGCCTGGGGGGCTTCTTGCCTGTGTGCAGGGCTTCTACGCACAAGGTGGCACCTCATCCCGGCCCAAGGGTGGTGGCAGGAACCCAGGTGGCGCTCGGGGACTCAGCAGGGCCTGCCCCCGGGGCCTGCCCGCAACACCTGATTGCCCGCGGGCGTGTCCGTCCACCTTCAAAAAGTTCTGCTGGGACAGCCCTGACCGAGCTCCGAGCTCCTCGCCCTTGGACCGCACCAGTGGGCTGCAGGAGTGGGTGTGTGCCAGCAGCAACCCTCCCCACTCACCCACCGTGCGTCGGCACCGCCCGACAAGCCCCTAGGGCCGGCGGGGCTTCCCGGGGGACCTATTTGCAACGCCGGGAAGCGCGGGGCAGTCCGTGTGTGCGGCCCGGGGACACCCGCAGGTGTGTGTGCTCCCCCCATGGCCGGCCGACGCGGCTAGCCAGCACCTGGGGGCTGTTGGCAGCGCCCCTGGGCAGCCTCCTAGAGCCAGGGATCTGGCAGGGTACAGGGGCAAATGGACTACGGAAGCTGAGAGGGGCCCGTCCGCGCCAAAACCCAAAATGCGCTGCGGCCTCCAGGGAGGGACACAGGGGACACAAGTGGCTGTGTGGCTTGCAGTGCCCGACCAGAGGGAGGGAGGTTGGCTGGCTGCTGAGGCGCAGCAGGTGTCAGCACTTCGGGAAGTGCCCGTGGATGCTTCGGGAATGGGGCCTGCCAACTCAGAACCCCCGTTCCCTGTGGCTGCATCCGGCCAGGGGGCTCCAGGGTCGGGTGCGCCGCGGGCCTGGGGGGCTTCTTGCCTGTGTGCAGGGCTTCTACGCACAAGGTGGCACCTCATCCCGGCCCAAGGGTGGTGGCAGGAACCCAGGTGGCGCTCGGGGACTCAGCAGGGCCTGCCCACAACACCTGATTGCCCGCGGGCATGTCCGTCCACCCTCAAAAAGTTCTGCTGGGACAGCCCTTACCGAGCTCCGAGCTCATCGTCCTTGGACCGCCCCAGTGGGCTTCAGGAGTGGGTGTGTGCCAGCAGCAGCCCTCCCCACTCACCCACCGTGTGTCGGCCCCGCCCGACAAGCCCCTAGGGCCGGCGGGGCTTCCCGGGGGACCTATTTGCAACGCCGGGAAGTGCGGGGCAGTCCGTGTGTGCGGCCTGGGGACACCCGCAGGTGTGTGTGCTCCCCCCATGGCCGGCCGAGGCGGCTAGCCAGCACCTGGGGGCTGTTGGCAGCGCCCCTGGGCAGCCTCCTAGAGCCAGGGATCTGGCAGGCTCCGGGGGCAAATGGACTACGGAAGCCGAGAGGGGCCCGTCCGCGCCAAAACCCAAAACGCGCTGCGGCCTCCAGGGAGGGACACAGGGGACACAAGTGGCTGTGTGGCTTGCAGTGCCCGACCAGAGGGAGGGAGGTTGGCTGGCTGCTGAGGCGCAGCAGGTGTCAGCCCTTCGGGAAGTGCCCGTCGATGCTTCGGGAATGGGGCCTGCCAACTCAGAACCCCCGTTCCCTGTGGCTGCAGCCGGCCAGGGGGCTCCAGGGTCGGGCGCGCCGTGGGCCTTGGGGGCTTCTTGCCTGTGTGCAGGGCTTCTATGCACAAGGTGGCACCTCATCCCGGCCCAAGGGTGGTGGCAGGAACCCAGGTGGCGCTCGGGGACTCAGCAGGGCCTGCCCGCAACACCTGATTGCCCGCGGGCGTGTCCGTCCACCCTCAAAAAGTTCTGCTGGGACAGCCCTTACCGAGCTCCGAGCTCATCGTCCTTGGACCGCCCCAGTGGGCTTCAGGAGTGGGTGTGTGCCAGCAGCAGCCCTCCCCAGTCAACCACCATGCGTCGGCCCCACCCTACAAGCCCCTAGGACCGGCGGGGCTTCCCGGGGGGCCTATTTGCAACGCTGGGAAGCCCGGGGCAGTTCGTGTGTGCGGCCCGGGGACACCCGCAGGTGTGTGTGCTCCCCGCATGGCCGGCCGAGGCGGCTAGCCAGCACCTGGGGGCTGTTGGCAGCGCCCCTGGGCAGCCTCCTAGAGCCATTGGTCTGGCAGGCTCCGGGGGCAAATGGACTACGGAAGCCGAGAGGGGCCCGTCCGCGCCAAAACCCAAAACGCGCTGCGGCCTCCAGGGAGGGACACAGGGGACACAAGTGGCTGTGTGGCTTGCAGTGCCCGGCCAGAGGGAGGGAGGTTGGCTGGCTGCTGAGGCGCAGCAGGTGTCAGCCCTTCGGGAAGTGCCCGTGGATGCTTCGGGAATGGGGCCTGCCAACTCAGAACCCCCGTTCCCTGTGGCTGCAGCCGGCCAGGGGGCTCCAGGGTCGGGTGCGCCGCGGGCCTGGGGGGCTTCTTGCCTGTGTGCAGGGCTTCTACGCACAAGGTGGCACCTCATCCCGGCCCAAGGGTGGTGGCAGGAACCCAGGTGGCGCTCGGGGACTCAGCAGGGCCTGCCCCCGGGGCCTGCCCGCAACACCTGATTGCCCGCGGGCATGTCCGTCCACCCTCAAAAAGTTCTGCTGGGACAGCCCTGACCGAGCTCCGAGCTCCTCGCCCTTGGACCGCCCCAGTGGGCTTCAGGAGTGGGTGTGTGCCAGCAGCAGCCCTCCCCACTCACCCACCGTGCGTCGGCCCCGCCCGACAAGCCCCTAGGGCCGGCGGGGCTTCCCGGGGGACCTATTTGTAACGCCGGGAAGCGCGGGGCAGTCCGTGTGTGCGGCCTGGGAACACCCGCAGGTGTGTGTGCTCCCCCCATGGCCGGCCGACGCGGCTAGCCAGCACCTGGGGGCTGTTGGCAGCGCCCCTGGGCAGCCTCCTAGAGCCAGGGATCTGGCAGGCTCCGGGGGCAAATGGACTACGGAAGCCAAGAGGGGCCCGTCCGCGCCAAAACCCAAAACGCGCTGCGGCCTCCAGGGAGGGACACAGGGGACACAAGTGGCTGTGTGGCTTGCAGTGCCCGACCAGAGGGAGGGAGGTTGGCTGGCTGCTGAGGCGCAGCAGGTGTCAGCCCTTCGGGAAGTGCCCGTGGATGCTTCGGGAATGGGGCCTGCCAACTCAGAACCCCCGTTCCCTGTGGCTGCATCCGGCCAGGGGGCTCCAGGGTCGGGTGCGCCGCGGGCCTGGGGGGCTTCTTGCCTGTGTGCAGGGCTTCTACGCACAAGGTGGCACCTCATCCCGGCCCAAGGGTGGTGGCAGGAACCCAGGTGGCGCTCGGGGACTCAGCAGGGCCTGCCCACAACACCTGATTGCCCGCGGGCGTGTCCGTCCACCCTCAAAAAGTTCTGCTGGGACAGCCCTGACCGAGCTCCGAGCTCATCGTCCTTGGACCGCCCCAGTGGGCTTCAGGAGTGGGTGTGTGCCAGCAGCAGCCCTCCCCACTCACCCACCTTGCGTCGGCCCCGCCCGACAAGCCCCTAGGTCCGGCGGGGCTTCCCGGGGGACCTATTTGCAACGCCGGGAAGTGCGGGGCAGTCCGTGTGTGCGGCCTGGGGACACCCGCAGGTGTGTGTGCTCCCCCCATGGCCGGCCGACGCGGCTAGCCAGCACCTGGGGGCTGTTGGCAGCGCCCCTGGGCAGCCTCCTAGAGCCAGGGGTCTGGCAGGCTCCGGGGGCAAATGGACTATGGAAGCCGAGAGGGGCCCGTCCGCGCCAAAACCCAAAACGCGCTGTGGCCTCCAGGGAGGGACACAGGGGACACAAGTGGCTGTGTGGCTTGCAGTGCCCGACCAGAGGGAGGGAGGTTGGCTGGCTGCTGAGGCGCAGCAGGTGTCAGCCCTTCGGGAAGTGCCCGTGGATGCTTCGGGAATGGGGCCTGCCAACTCAGAACCCCCGTTCCCTGTGGCTGCAGCCGGCCAGGGGGCTCCAGGGTCGGGTGCGCCGTGGGCCTGGGGGACTTCTTGCCTGTGTGCAGGGCTTCTACGCACAAGGTGGCACCTCATCCCGGCCCAAGGGTGGTGGCAGGAACCCAGGTGGCGCTCGGGGACTCAGCAGGGCCTGCCCACAACACCTGATTGCCCGCGGGCGTGTCCGTCCACCCTCAAAAAGTTCTGCTGGGACAGCCCTGACCGAGCTCCGAGCTCCTCGTCCTTGGACCGCCCCAGTGGGCTTCAGGAGTGGGTGTGTGCCAGCAGCAGCCCTCCCCAGTCAACCACCATGCGTCGGCCCCACCCGACAAGCCCCTAGGGCCGGCGGGGCTTCCCGGGGGGCCTATTTGCAACATTGGGAAGCCCGGGGCAGTTCGTGTGTGCGCCCAGGGGACAACCGCAGGTGTGTGTGCTCCCCGCATGGCCGGCCGAGGCGGCTAGCCAGCACCTGGGGGCTGTTGGCAGCGCCCCTGGGCAGCCTCCTAGAGCCATTGGTCTGGCAGGCTCCGGGGGCAAATGGACTACGGAAGCTGAGAGGGGCCCGTCCGCGCCAAAACCCAAAACGCGCTGCGGCCTCCAGGGAGGGACACAGGGGACACAAGTGGCTGTGTGGCTTGCAGTGCCCGACCAGAGGGAGGGAGGTTGGCTGGCTGCTGAGGCGCAGCAGGTGTCAGCCCTTCGGGAAGTGCCCGTGGATGCTTCGGGAATGGGGCCTGCCAACTCAGAACCCCCGTTCCCTGTGGCTGCATCCGGCCAGGGGGCTCCAGGGTCGGGTGCGCCGCGGGCCTGGGGGGCTTCTTGCCTGTGTGCAGGGATTCTACGCACAAGGTGGCACCTCATCCCGGCCCAAGGGTGGTGGCAGGAACCCAGGTGGCGCTCGGGGACTCAGCAGGGCCTGCCCCCGGGGCCTGCCCGCAACACCTGATTGCCCGCGGGCATGTCCGTCCACCCTCAAAAAGTTCTGCTGGGACAGCCCTGACCGAGCTCCGAGCTCCTCGCCCTTGGACCGCCCCAGTGGGCTTCAGGAGTGGGTGTGTGCCAGCAGCAGCCCTCCCCACTCACCCACCGTGCGTCGGCCCCGCCAGACAAGCCCCTAGGGCCGGCGGGGCTTCCCGGGGGACCTATTTGTAACGCCGGGAAGCGCGGGGCAGTCAGTGTGTGCGGCCTGGGGACACCCGCAGGTGTGTGTGCTCCCCCCATGGCCGGCCGACGCGGCTAGCCAGCACCTGGGGGCTGTTGGCAGCGCCCCTGGGCAGCCTCCTAGAGCCAGGGATCTGGCAGGCTCCGGGGGCAAATGGACTACGGAAGCCAAGAGGGGCCCGTCCGCGCCAAAACCCAAAACGCGCTGCGGCCTCCAGGGAGGGACACAGGGGACACAAGTGGCTGTGTGGCTTGCAGTGCCCGACCAGAGGGAGGGAGGTTGGCTGGCTGCTGAGGCGCAGCAGGTGTCAGCCCTTCGGGAACTGCCCGTGGATGCTTCGGGAATGGGGCCTGCCAACTCAGAACCCCCGTTCCCTGTGGCTGCATCCGGCCAGGGGGCTCCAGGGTAGGTGCGCCGTGGGCCTGGGGGGCTTCTTGCCTGTGTGCAGGGCTTCTACGCACAAGGTGGCACCCCATCCCGGCCCAAGGGTGGTGGCAGGAACCCAGGTGGCGCTCGGGGACTCAGCAGGGCCTGCCCCCGGGGCCTGCCCGCAACACCTGATTGCCCGCGGGCGTGTCCGTCCACCTTCAAAAAGTTCTGCTGGGACAG
This sequence comes from Lepus europaeus, assembly GCF_033115175.1. Lineage (NCBI taxonomy): Eukaryota > Metazoa > Chordata > Mammalia > Lagomorpha > Leporidae > Lepus > Lepus europaeus. Next base: position 6,607,763 of record NW_026909167.1, on the reverse strand, counting down.
CCCTGACCGAGCTCCGAGCTCCTCGCCCTTGGACCGCCCCAGTGGGCTGCAGGAGTGGGTGTGTGCCAGCAGCAACCCTCCCCACTCACCCACCGTGCGTCGGCACCGCCCGACAAGCCCCTAGGGCCGGCGGGGCTTCCCGGGGGACCTATTTGCAACGCCGGGAAGCGCGGGGCAGTCCGTGTGTGCGGCCCGGGGACACCCGCAGGTGTGTGTGCTCCCCCCATGGCCGGCCGACGCGGCTAGCCAGCACCTGGGGGCTGTTGGCAGCGCCCCTGGGCAGCCTCCTAGAGCCAGGGATCTGGCAGGGTACAGGGGCAAATGGACTACGGAAGCTGAGAGGGGCCCGTCCGCGCCAAAACCCAAAATGCGCTGCGGCCTCCAGGGAGGGACACAGGGGACACAAGTGGCTGTGTGGCTTGCAGTGCCCGACCAGAGGGAGGGAGGTTGGCTGGCTGCTGAGGCGCAGCAGGTGTCAGCACTTCGGGAAGTGCCCGTGGATGCTTCGGGAATGGGGCCTGCCAACTCAGAACCCCCGTTCCCTGTGGCTGCATCCGGCCAGGGGGCTCCAGGGTCGGGTGCGCCGCGGGCCTGGGGGGCTTCTTGCCTGTGTGCAGGGCTTCTACGCACAAGGTGGCACCTCATCCCGGCCCAAGGGTGGTGGCAGGAACCCAGGTGGCGCTCGGGGACTCAGCAGGGCCTGCCCACAACACCTGATTGCCCGCGGGCATGTCCGTCCACCCTCAAAAAGTTCTGCTGGGACAGCCCTTACCGAGCTCCGAGCTCATCGTCCTTGGACCGCCCCAGTGGGCTTCAGGAGTGGGTGTGTGCCAGCAGCAGCCCTCCCCACTCACCCACCGTGTGTCGGCCCCGCCCGACAAGCCCCTAGGGCCGGCGGGGCTTCCCGGGGGACCTATTTGCAACGCCGGGAAGTGCGGGGCAGTCCGTGTGTGCGGCCTGGGGACACCCGCAGGTGTGTGTGCTCCCCCCATGGCCGGCCGACGCGGCTAGCCAGCACCTGGGGGCTGTTGGCAGCGCCCCTGGGCAGCCTCCTAGAGCCAGGGATCTGGCAGGCTCCGGGGGCAAATGGACTACGGAAGCCGAGAGGGGCCCGTCCGCGCCAAAACCCAAAACGCGCTGCGGCCTCCAGGGAGGGACACAGGGGACACAAGTGGCTGTGTGGCTTGCAGTGCCCGACCAGAGGGAGGGAGGTTGGCTGGCTGCTGAGGCGCAGCAGGTGTCAGCCCTTCGGGAAGTGCCCGTCGATGCTTCGGGAATGGGGCCTGCCAACTCAGAACCCCCGTTCCCTGTGGCTGCAGCCGGCCAGGGGGCTCCAGGGTCGGGCGCGCCGTGGGCCTTGGGGGCTTCTTGCCTGTGTGCAGGGCTTCTATGCACAAGGTGGCACCTCATCCCGGCCCAAGGGTGGTGGCAGGAACCCAGGTGGCGCTCGGGGACTCAGCAGGGCCTGCCCACAACACCTGATTGCCCGCGGGCGTGTCCGTCCACCCTCAAAAAGTTCTGCTGGGACAGCCCTTACCGAGCTCCGAGCTCATCGTCCTTGGACCGCCCCAGTGGGCTTCAGGAGTGGGTGTGTGCCAGCAGCAGCCCTCCCCAGTCAACCACCATGCGTCGGCCCCACCCTACAAGCCCCTAGGACCGGCGGGGCTTCCCGGGGGGCCTATTTGCAACGCTGGGAAGCCCGGGGCAGTTCGTGTGTGCGGCCCGGGGACACCCGCAGGTGTGTGTGCTCCCCGCATGGCCGGCCGAGGCGGCTAGCCAGCACCTGGGGGCTGTTGGCAGCGCCCCTGGGCAGCCTCCTAGAGCCATTGGTCTGGCAGGCTCCGGGGGCAAATGGACTACGGAAGCCGAGAGGGGCCCGTCCGCGCCAAAACCCAAAACGCGCTGCGGCCTCCAGGGAGGGACACAGGGGACACAAGTGGCTGTGTGGCTTGCAGTGCCCGGCCAGAGGGAGGGAGGTTGGCTGGCTGCTGAGGCGCAGCAGGTGTCAGCCCTTCGGGAAGTGCCCGTGGATGCTTCGGGAATGGGGCCTGCCAACTCAGAACCCCCGTTCCCTGTGGCTGCAGCCGGCCAGGGGGCTCCAGGGTCGGGTGCGCCGCGGGCCTGGGGGGCTTCTTGCCTGTGTGCAGGGCTTCTACGCACAAGGTGGCACCTCATCCCGGCCCAAGGGTGGTGGCAGGAACCCAGGTGGCGCTCGGGGACTCAGCAGGGCCTGCCCCCGGGGCCTGCCCGCAACACCTGATTGCCCGCGGGCATGTCCGTCCACCCTCAAAAAGTTCTGCTGGGACAGCCCTGACCGAGCTCCGAGCTCCTCGCCCTTGGACCGCCCCAGTGGGCTTCAGGAGTGGGTGTGTGCCAGCAGCAGCCCTCCCCACTCACCCACCGTGCGTCGGCCCCGCCCGACAAGCCCCTAGGGCCGGCGGGGCTTCCCGGGGGACCTATTTGTAACGCCGGGAAGCGCGGGGCAGTCCGTGTGTGCGGCCTGGGGACACCCGCAGGTGTGTGTGCTCCCCCCATGGCCGGCCGACGCGGCTAGCCAGCACCTGGGGGCTGTTGGCAGCGCCCCTGGGCAGCCTCCTAGAGCCAGGGATCTGGCAGGCTCCGGGGGCAAATGGACTACGGAAGCCAAGAGGGGCCCGTCCGCGCCAAAACCCAAAACGCGCTGCGGCCTCCAGGGAGGGACACAGGGGACACAAGTGGCTGTGTGGCTTGCAGTGCCCGACCAGAGGGAGGGAGGTTGGCTGGCTGCTGAGGCGCAGCAGGTGTCAGCCCTTCGGGAACTGCCCGTGGATGCTTCGGGAATGGGGCCTGCCAACTCAGAACCCCCGTTCCCTGTGGCTGCATCCGGCCAGGGGGCTCCAGGGTAGGTGCGCCGTGGGCCTGGGGGGCTTCTTGCCTGTGTGCAGGGCTTCTACGCACAAGGTGGCACCTCATCCCGGCCCAAGGGTGGTGGCAGGAACCCAGGTGGCGCTCGGGGACTCAGCAGGGCCTGCCCCCGGGGCCTGCCCGCAACACCTGATTGCCCGCGGGCGTGTCCGTCCACCTTCAAAAAGTTCTGCTGGGACAGCCCTGACCGAGCTCCGAGCTCCTCGCCCTTGGACCGCCCCAGTGGGCTGCAGGAGTGGGTGTGTGCCAGCAGCAACCCTCCCCACTCACCCACCGTGCGTCGGCACCGCCCGACAAGCCCCTAGGGCCGGCGGGGCTTCCCGGGGGACCTATTTGCAACGCCGGGAAGCGCGGGGCAGTCCGTGTGTGCGGCCCGGGGACACCCGCAGGTGTGTGTGCTCCCCCCATGGCCGGCCGACGCGGCTAGCCAGCACCTGGGGGCTGTTGGCAGCGCCCCTGGGCAGCCTCCTAGAGCCAGGGATCTGGCAGGGTACAGGGGCAAATGGACTACGGAAGCTGAGAGGGGCCCGTCCGCGCCAAAACCCAAAATGCGCTGCGGCCTCCAGGGAGGGACACAGGGGACACAAGTGGCTGTGTGGCTTGCAGTGCCCGACCAGAGGGAGGGAGGTTGGCTGGCTGCTGAGGCGCAGCAGGTGTCAGCACTTCGGGAAGTGCCCGTGGATGCTTCGGGAATGGGGCCTGCCAACTCAGAACCCCCGTTCCCTGTGGCTGCATCCGGCCAGGGGGCTCCAGGGTCGGGTGCGCCGCGGGCCTGGGGGGCTTCTTGCCTGTGTGCAGGGCTTCTACGCACAAGGTGGCACCTCATCCCGGCCCAAGGGTGGTGGCAGGAACCCAGGTGGCGCTCGGGGACTCAGCAGGGCCTGCCCACAACACCTGATTGCCCGCGGGCATGTCCGTCCACCCTCAAAAAGTTCTGCTGGGACAGCCCTTACCGAGCTCCGAGCTCATCGTCCTTGGACCGCCCCAGTGGGCTTCAGGAGTGGGTGTGTGCCAGCAGCAGCCCTCCCCACTCACCCACCGTGTGTCGGCCCCGCCCGACAAGCCCCTAGGGCCGGCGGGGCTTCCCGGGGGACCTATTTGCAACGCCGGGAAGTGCGGGGCAGTCCGTGTGTGCGGCCTGGGGACACCCGCAGGTGTGTGTGCTCCCCCCATGGCCGGCCGACGCGGCTAGCCAGCACCTGGGGGCTGTTGGCAGCGCCCCTGGGCAGCCTCCTAGAGCCAGGGATCTGGCAGGCTCCGGGGGCAAATGGACTACGGAAGCCGAGAGGGGCCCGTCCGCGCCAAAACCCAAAACGCGCTGCGGCCTCCAGGGAGGGACACAGGGGACACAAGTGGCTGTGTGGCTTGCAGTGCCCGACCAGAGGGAGGGAGGTTGGCTGGCTGCTGAGGCGCAGCAGGTGTCAGCCCTTCGGGAAGTGCCCGTCGATGCTTCGGGAATGGGGCCTGCCAACTCAGAACCCCCGTTCCCTGTGGCTGCAGCCGGCCAGGGGGCTCCAGGGTCGGGCGCGCCGTGGGCCTTGGGGGCTTCTTGCCTGTGTGCAGGGCTTCTATGCACAAGGTGGCACCTCATCCCGGCCCAAGGGTGGTGGCAGGAACCCAGGTGGCGCTCGGGGACTCAGCAGGGCCTGCCCACAACACCTGATTGCCCGCGGGCGTGTCCGTCCACCCTCAAAAAGTTCTGCTGGGACAGCCCTTACCGAGCTCCGAGCTCATCGTCCTTGGACCGCCCCAGTGGGCTTCAGGAGTGGGTGTGTGCCAGCAGCAGCCCTCCCCAGTCAACCACCATGCGTCGGCCCCACCCTACAAGCCCCTAGGACCGGCGGGGCTTCCCGGGGGGCCTATTTGCAACGCTGGGAAGACCGGGGCAGTTCGTGTGTGCGGCCCGGGGACACCCGCAGGTGTGTGTGCTCCCCGCATGGCCGGCCGAGGCGGCTAGCCAGCACCTGGGGGCTGTTGGCAGCGCCCCTGGGCAGCCTCCTAGAGCCATTGGTCTGGCAGGCTCCGGGGGCAAATGGACTACGGAAGCCGAGAGGGGCCCGTCCGCGCCAAAACCCAAAACGCGCTGCGGCCTCCAGGGAGGGACACAGGGGACACAAGTGGCTGTGTGGCTTGCAGTGCCCGGCCAGAGGGAGGGAGGTTGGCTGGCTGCTGAGGCGCAGCAGGTGTCAGCCCTTCGGGAAGTGCCCGTGGATGCTTCGGGAATGGGGCCTGCCAACTCAGAACCCCCGTTCCCTGTGGCTGCAGCCGGCCAGGGGGCTCCAGGGTCGGGTGCGCCGCGGGCCTGGGGGGCTTCTTGCCTGTGTGCAGGGCTTCTACGCACAAGGTGGCACCTCATCCCGGCCCAAGGGTGGTGGCAGGAACCCAGGTGGCGCTCGGGGACTCAGCAGGGCCTGCCCCCGGGGCCTGCCCGCAACACCTGATTGCCCGCGGGCATGTCCGTCCACCCTCAAAAAGTTCTGCTGGGACAGCCCTGACCGAGCTCCGAGCTCCTCGCCCTTGGACCGCCCCAGTGGGCTTCAGGAGTGGGTGTGTGCCAGCAGCAGCCCTCCCCACTCACCCACCGTGCGTCGGCCCCGCCCGACAAGCCCCTAGGGCCGGCGGGGCTTCCCGGGGGACCTATTTGTAACGCCGGGAAGCGCGGGGCAGTCCGTGTGTGCGGCCTGGGAACACCCGCAGGTGTGTGTGCTCCCCCCATGGCCGGCCGACGCGGCTAGCCAGCACCTGGGGGCTGTTGGTAGCGCCCCTGGGCAGCCTCCTAGAGCCAGGGATCTGGCAGGCTCCGGGGGCAAATGGACTACGGAAGCCAAGAGGGGCCCGTCCGCGCCAAAACCCAAAACGCGCTGCGGCCTCCAGGGAGGGACACAGGGGACACAAGTGGCTGTGTGGCTTGCAGTGCCCGACCAGAGGGAGGGAGGTTGGCTGGCTGCTGAGGCGCAGCAGGTGTCAGCCCTTCGGGAAGTGCCCGTGGATGCTTCGGGAATGGGGCCTGCCAACTCAGAACCCCCGTTCCCTGTGGCTGCAGCCGGCCAGGGGGCTCCAGGGTCGGGTGCGCCGCGGGCCTGGGGGGCTTCTTGCCTGTGTGCAGGGCTTCTACGCACAAGGTGGCACCTCATCCCGGCCCAAGGGTGGTGGCAGGAACCCAGGTGGCGCTCGGGGACTCAGCAGGGCCTGCCCCCGGGGCCTGCCCGCAACACCTGATTGCCCGCGGGCATGTCCGTCCACCCTCAAAAAGTTCTGCTGGGACAGCCCTTACCGAGCTCCGAGCTCCTCGCCCTTGGACGGCCCCAGTGGGCTTCAGGAGTGGGTGTGTGCCAGCAGCAGCCCTCCCCACTCACCCACCGTGCGTCGGCCCCGCCCGACAAGCCCCTAGGGCCGGCGGGGCTTCCCGGGGGACCTATTTGTAACGCCGGGAAGCGCGGGGCAGTCCGTGTGTGCGGCCTGGGAACACCCGCAGGTGTGTGTGCTCCCCCCATGGCCGGCCGACGCGGCTAGCCAGCACCTGGGGGCTGTTGGCAGCGCCCCTGGGCAGCCTCCTAGAGCCAGGGATCTGGCAGGCTCCGGGGGCAAATGGACTACGGAAGCCAAGAGGGTCCCGTCCGCGCCAAAACCCAAAACGCGCTGCGGCCTCCAGGGAGGGACACAGGGGACACAAGTGGCTGTGTGGCTTGCAGTGCCCGACCAGAGGGAGGGAGGTTGGCTGGCTGCTGAGGCGCAGCAGGTGTCAGCCCTTCGGGAAGTGCCCGTGGATGCTTCGGGAATGGGGCCTGCCAACTCAGAACCCCCGTTCCCTGTGGCTGCATCCGGCCAGGGGGCTCCAGGGTCGGGTGCGCCGTGGGCCTGGGGGACTTCTTGCCTGTGTGCAGGGCTTCTACGCACAAGGTGGCACCTCATCCCGGCCCAAGGGTGGTGGCAGGAACCCAGGTGGCGCTCGGGGACTCAGCAGGGCCTGCCCCCGGGGCCTGCCCGCAACACCTGATTGCCCGCGGGCGTGTCCGTCCACCCTCAAAAAGTTCTGCTGGGACAGCCCTGACCGAGCTCCGAGCTCCTCGCCCTTGGACCGCCCCAGTGGGCTTCAGGAGTGGGTGTGTGCCAGCAGCAGCCCTCCCCACTCACCCACCGTGCGTCGGCCCCGCCCGACAAGCCCCTAGGGCCGGCGGGGCTTCCCGGGGGACCTATTTGCAACGCCGGGAAGCGCGGGGCAGTCCGTGTGTGCGGCCCGGGGACACCCGCAGGTGTGTGTGCTCCCCCCATGGCCGGCCGAGGCGGCTAGCCAGCACCTGGGGGCTGTTGGTAGCGCCCCTGGGCAGCCTCCTAGAGCCAGGGGTCTGGCAGGCTCCGGGGGCAAATGGACTATGGAAGCCAAGAGGGGCCCGTCCGCGCCAAAACCCAAAACGCGCTGCGGCCTCCAGGGAGGGACACAGGGGACACAAGTGGCTGTGTGGCTTGCAGTGCCCGACCAGAGGGAGGGAGGTTGGCTGGCTGCTGAGGCGCAGCAGGTGTCAGCCCTTCGGGAAGTGCCCATGGATGCTTCGGGAATGGGGCCTGCCAACTCAGAACCCCCGTTCCCTGTGGCTGCAGCCGGCCAGGGGGCTCCAGGGTCGGGTGCGCCGTGGGCCTGGGGGGCTTCTTGCCTGTGTGCAGGGCTTCTACGCACAAGGTGGCACCTCATCCCGGCCCAAGGGTGGTGGCAGGAACCCAGGTGGCGCTCGGGGACTCAGCAGGGCCTGCCCACAACACCTGATTGCCCGCGGGCGTGTCCGTCCACCCTCAAAAATTTCTGCTGGGACAGCCCTTACCGAGCTCCGAGCTCATCGTCCTTGGACCGCCCCAGTGGGCTTCAGGAGTGGGTGTGTGCCAGCAGCAGCCCTCCCCAGTCAACCACCATGCGTCGGCCCCACCCGACAAGCCCCTAGGGCCGGCGGGGCTTCCCGGGGGGCCTATTTGCAACGCTGGGAAGCCCGGGGCAGTTCGTGTGTGCGGCCCGGGGACACCCGCAGGTGTGTGTGCTCCCCCCATGGCCGGCCGAGGCGGCTAGCCAGCACCTGGAGGCTGTTGGCAGCGCCCCTGGGCAGCCTCCTAGAGCCAGGGATCTGGCAGGGTACGGGGGCAAATGGACTACGGAAGCTGAGAGGGGCCCGTCCGCGCCAAAACCGAAAATGCGCTGCGGCCTCCAGGGAGGCACACAGGGGACACAAGTGGCTGTGTGGCTTGCAGTGCCCGACCAGAGGGAGGGAGGTTGGCTGGCTGCTGAGGCGCAGCAGGTGTCAGCCCTTCGGGAAGTGCCCGTGGATGCTTCGGGAATGGGGCCTGCCAACTCAGAACCCCCGTTCCCTGTGGCTGCATCCGGCCAGGGGGCTCCAGGGTCGGGTGCGCCGTGGGCCTTGGGGGCTTCTTGCCTGTGTGCAGGGCTTCTACGCACAAGGTGGCACCTCATCCCGGCCCAAGGGTGGTGGCAGGAACCCAGGTGGCGCTCGGGGACTCAGCAGGGCCTGCCCCCAGGGCCTGCCCGCAACACCTGATTGCCCGCGGGTGTGTTCGTCAACCCTCAAAAAGTTCTGCTGGGACAGCCCTGACCGAGCTCCGAGCTCCTCGTCCTTGGACCGCCCCAGTGGGCTGCAGGAGTGGGTGTGTGCCAGCAGCAGCCCTCCCCACTCACCCACCGTGCGTCGGCCCCGCCCGACAAGCCCCTAGGGCCGGCGGGGCTTCCCAGGGGACCTATTTGCAACGCCGGGAAGCGCGGGGCAGTCCCTGTGTGCGGCCTGGGGACACCCGCAGGTGTGTGTGCTCGCCCCATGGCCGGCCGAGGCGGCTAGCCAGCACCTGGGGGCTGTTGGTAGCGCCCCTGGGCAGCCTCCTAGAGCCAGGGATCTGGCAGGCACCGGGGGCAAATGGACTACGGAAGCCAAGAGGGGCCCGTCCGCGCCAAAACCCAAAACGCGCTGCGGCCTCCAGGGAGGGACACAGGGGACACAAGTGGCTGTGTGGCTTGCAGTGCCCGGCCAGAGGGAGGGAGGTTGGCTGGCTGCTGAGGCGCAGCAGGTGTCAGCCCTTCGGGAAGTGCCCGTGGATGCTTCGGGAATGGGGCCTGCCAACTCAGAACCCCCGTTCCCTGTGGCTGCAGCCGGCCAAGGGGCTCCAGGGTCGGGTGCGCCGTGGGCCTGGGGGACTTCTTGCCTGTGTGCAGGGCTTCTACGCACAAGGTGGCACCTCATCCCGGCCCAAGGGTGGTGGCAGGAACCCAGGTGGCGCTCGGGGACTCAGCAGGGCCTGCCCACAACACCTGATTGCCCGCGGGCGTGTCCGTCCACCCTCAAAAAGTTCTGCTGGGACAGCCCTTACCGAGCTCCGAGCTCATCGTCCTTGGACCGCCCCAGTGGGCTTCAGGAGTGGGTGTGTGCCAGCAGCAGCCCTCCCCAGTCAACCACCATGGGTCGGCCCCACCCGACAAGCCCCTAGGGCCGGCGGGGCTTCCCGGGGGGCCTATTTGCAACGCTGGGAAGCCCGGGGCAGTTCGTGTGTGCGGCCCGGGGACACCCGCAGGTGTGTGTGCTCCCCCCATGGCCGGCCGACGCGGCTAGCCAGCACCTGGGGGCTGTTGGCAGCGCCCCTGGGCAGCCTCCTAGAGCCATTGGTCTGGCAGGCTCCGGGGGCAAATGGACTACGGAAGCCGAGAGGGACCCGTCCGCACCAAAACCCAAAACGCGCTGCGGCCTCCAGGGAGGGACACAGGGGACACAAGTGGCTGTGTGGCTTGCAGTGCCCGGCCAGAGGGAGGGAGGTTGGCTGGCTGCTGAGGCGCAGCAGGTGTCAGCCCTTCGGGAAGTGCCCGTGGATGCTTCGGGAATGGGGCCTGCCAACTCAGAACCCCCGTTCCCTGTGGCTGCAGCCGGCCAGGGGGCTCCAGGGTCGGGTGCGCCGCGGGCCTGGGGGGCTTCTTGCCTGTGTGCAGGGCTTCTACGCACAAGGTGGCACCTCATCCTGGCCCAAGGGTGGTGGCAGGAACCCAGGTGGCGCTCGGGGACTCAGCAGGGCCTGCCCCCGGGGCCTGCCCGCAACACCTGATTGCCCGCGGGCATGTCCGTCCACCCTCAAAAAGTTCTGCTGGGACAGCCCTTACCGAGTTCCGAGCTCCTCGCCCTTGGACGGCCCCAGTGGGCTTCAGGAGTGGGTGTGTGCCAGCAGCAGCCCTCCCCACTCACCCACCGTGCGTCGGCCCCGCCCGATAAGCCCCTAGGGCCGGCGGGGCTTCCCGGGGCACCTATTTGCAACGCCGGGAAGCGCGGGGCAGTCCGTGTGTGCGGCCTGGGAACACCCGCAGGTGTGTGTGCTCCCCCCATGGCCGGCCAACGCGGCTAGCCAGCACCTGGGGGCTGTTGGCAGCGCCCCTGGGCAGCCTCCTAGAGCCAGGGATCTGGCAGGCTCCGGGGGCAAATGGACTATGGAAGCCAAGAGAGGCCCGTCCGCGCCAAAACCCAAAACGCGCTGCGGCCTCCAGGGAGGGACACAGGGGACACAAGTGGCTGTGTGGCTTGCAGTGCCCGACCAGAGGGAGGGAGGTTGGCTGGCTGCTGAGGCGCAGCAGGTGTCAGCCCTTCGGGAAGTGCCCGTGGATGCTTCGGGAATGGGGCCTGCCAACTCAGAACCCCCGTTCCCTGTGGCTGCATCCGGCCAGGGGGCTCCAGGGTCGGGTGCGCCGTGGGCCTGGGGGACTTCTTGCCTGTGTGCAGGGCTTCTACGCACAAGGTGGCACCTCATCCCGGCCCAAGGGTGGTGGCAGGAACCCAGGTGGCGCTCGGGGACTCAGCAGGGCCTGCCCGCAACACCTGATTGCCCGCGGGCGTGTCCGTCCACCTTCAAAAAGTTCTGCTGGGACAGCCCTGACCGAGCTCCGAGCTCATGGTCCTTGGACCGCCCCAGTGGGCTTCAGGAGTGGGTGTGTGCCAGCAGCAGCCCTCCCCACTCACCCACCGTGCGTCGGCCCCACCCGACAAGCCCCTAGGGCCGGCGGGGCTTCCCGGGGGACCTATTTGCCAGGCCGGGAAGCGCGGGGCAGTCCGTGTGTGCGGCCCGGGGACACCCGCAGGTGTGTGTGCTCCCCCCATGGCCGGCCGAGGCGGCTAGCCAGCACCTGGGGGCTGTTGGCAGCGCCCCTGGGCAGCCTCCTAGAGCCAGGGGTCTGGCAGGCTCCGGGGGCAAATGGACTACGGAAGCCGAAAGGGGCCCGTCCGCGCCAAAACCCAAAACGCGCTGCGGCCTCCAGGGAGGGACACAGGGGACACAAGTGGCTGTGTGGCTTGCAGTGCCCGACCAGAGGGAGGGAGGTTGACTGGCTGCTGAGGCGCAGCAGGTGTCAGCCCTTCGGGAAGTGCCCGTGGATGCTTCGGGAATGGGGCCTGCCAACTCAGAACCCCCGTTCCCTGTGGCTGCATCCGGCCAGGGGGCTCCAGGGTCGGGTGCTCCGCGGGCCTGGGGGGCTTCTTGCCTGTGTGCAGGGCTTCTACGCACAAGGTGGCACCTCATCCCGGCCCAAGGGTGGTGGCAGGAACCCAGGTGGCGCTCGGGGACTCAGCAGGGCCTGCCCCCGGGGCCTGCCCGCAACACCTGATTGCCCGCGGGTATGTCCGTCCACCCTCAAAAAGTTCTGCTGGGACAGCCCTGACCGAGCTCCGAGCTCCTCGCCCTTGGACCGCCCCAGTGGGCTTCAGGAGTGGGTGTGTGCCAGCAGCAGCCCTCCCCACTCACCCACCGTGCGTCGGCCCCACCCGACAAGCCCCTAGGGCCTGCGGGGCTTCCCGGGGGACCTATTTGTAACGCCGGGAAGCGCGGGGCAGTCAGTGTGTGCGGCCTGGGGACACCCGCAGGTGTGTGTGCTCCCCCCATGGCGGCCGACGCGGCTAGCCAGCACCTGGGGGCTGTTGGCAGCGCCCCTGGGCAGCCTCCTAGAGCCAGGGATCTGGCAGGCTCCGGGGGCAAATGGACTACGGAAGCCAAGAGGGGCCCGTCCGCGCCAAAACCCAAAACGCGCTGCGGCCTCCAGGGAGGGACACAGGGGACACAAGTGGCTGTGTGGCTTGCAGTGCCCGACCAGAGGGAGGGAGGTTGGCTGGCTGCTGAGGCGCAGCAGGTGTCAGCCCTTCGGGAAGTGCCCGTGGATGCTTCGGGAATGGGGCCTGCCAACTCAGAACCCCCGTTCCCTGTGGCTGCATCCGGCCAGGGGGCTCCAGAGTCGGGTGCGCCGCGGGCCTGGGGGGCTTCTTGCCTGTGTGCAGGGCTTCTACGCACAAGGTGGCACCTCATCCCGGCCCAAGGGTGGTGGCAGGAACCCAGGTGGCGCTCGGGGACTCAGCAGGGCCTGCCCTCAACACGTGATTGCCCGCGGGTGTGTCCGTCCACCCTCAAAAAGTTCTGCTGGGACAGCCCTTACCGAGCTCCGAGCTCATCGTCCTTGGACCGCCCCAGTGGGCTTCAGGAGTGGGTGTGTGCCAGCAGCAGCCCTCCCCAGTCAACCACCATGCGTCGGCCCCACCCGACAAGCCCCTAGGGCCGGCGGGGCTTCCCGGGGGGCCTATATGCAACGCTGGGAAGCCCGGGGCAGTTCGTGTGTGCGGCCCGGGGACACCCGCAGGTGTGTGTGCTTCCCGCATGGCCGGCCGAGGCGGCTAGCCAGCACCTGGGGGCTGTTGGCAGCGCCCCTGGGCAGCCTCCTAGAGCCATTGGTCTGGCAGGCTCCGGGGGCAAATGGACTACGGAAGCCGAGAGGGGCCCGTCCGTGCCAAAACCCAAAACGCGCTGCGGCCTCCAGGGAGGGACACAGGGGACACAAGTGGCTGTGTGGCTTGCAGTGCCCGGCCAGAGGGAGGGAGGTTGGCTGGCTGCTGAGGCGCAGCAGGTGTCAGCCCTTCGGGAAGTGCCCGTGGATGCTTCGGGAATGGGGCCTGCCAACTCAGAACCCCCGTTCCCTGTGGCTGCATCCGGCCAGGGGGCTCAAGGGTCGGGTGCGCCGCGGGCCTGGGGGGCTTCTTGCCTGTGTGCAGGGCTTCTACGCACAAGGTGGCACCTCATCCCGGCCCAAGGGTGGTGGCAGGAACCCAGGTGGCGCTCGGGGACTCAGCAGGGCCTGCCCCCGGGGCCTGCCCGCAACACCTGATTGCCCGCGGGCGTGTCCGTCCACCCTCAAAAAGTTCTGCTGGGACAGCCCTGACCGAGCTCCGAGCTCCTCGCCCTTGGACCGCCCCAGTGGGCTTCAGGAGTGGGTGTGTGCCAGCAGCAGCCCTCCCCACTCACCCACCGTGCGTCGGCCCCGCCCGACAAGCCCCTAGGGCCGGCGGGGCTTCCCGGGGGACCTATTTGCAACGCCGGGAAGCGCGGGGCAGTCCGTGTGTGCGGCCCGGGGACACCCGCAGGTGTGTGTGCTCCCCCAATGGCCGGCCGACGCGGCTAGCCAGCACCTGGGGGCTGTTGGCAGCGCCCCTGGGCAGCCTCCTAGAGCCAGGGGTCTGGCAGGCTCCGGGGGCAAATGGACTACGGAAGCCGAGAGGGGCCCGTCCGCGCCAAAACCCAAAACGCGCTGCGGCCTCCAGGGAGGGACACAGGGGACACAAGTGGCTGTGTGGCTTGCAGTGCCCGAACAGAGGGAGGGAGGTTGGCTGGCTGCTGAGGCGCAGCAGGTGTCAGCCCTTTGGGAAGTGCCCGTGGATGCTTCGGGAATGGGGCCTGCCAACTCAGAACCCCCGTTCCCTGTGGCTGCATCCGGCCAGGGGGCTCCAGGGTCGGGTGCGCCGCGGGCCTGGGGGGCTTCTTGCCTGTGTGCAGGGCTTCTACGCACAAGGTGGCACCTCATCCCGGCCCAAGGGTGGTGGCAGGAACCCAGGTGGCGCTCGGGGACTCAGCAGGGCCTGCCCTCAACACCTGATTGCCCGCGGGTGTGTCCGTCAACCCTCAAAAAGTTCTGCTGGGACAGCCCTGACCGAGCTCCGAGCTCATCGTCCTTGGACCGCCCCAGTGTGCTTCAGGAGTGGGTGTGTGCCAGCAGCAGCCCTCCCCAGTCAACCACCATGTGTCGGCCCCGCCCGACAAGCCCCTAGGGCCGGCGGGGCTTCCCGGGGGGCCTATTTGCAACGCTGGGAAGCCCGGGGCAGTTCGTGTGTGCGGCCCGGGGACACCCGCAGGTGTGTGTGCTCCCCGCATGGCCGGCCGAGGCGGCTAGCCAGCACCTGGGGGCTGTTGGCAGCGCCCCTGGGCAGCCTCCTAGAGCCATTGGTCTGGCAGGCTCCGGGGGCAAATGGACTACGGAAGCCGAGAGGGGCCCGTCCGCGCCAAAACCCAAAACGCGCTGCGGCCTCCAGGGAGGGACACAGGGGACACAAGTGGCTGTGTGGCTTGCAGTGCCCGGCCAGAGGGAGGGAGGTTGGCTGGCTGCTGAGGCGCAGCAGGTGTCAGCCCTTCGGGAAGTGCCCGTGGATGCTTCGGGAATGGGGCCTGCCAACTCAGAACCCCCGTTCCCTGTGGCTGCAGCCGGCCAGGGGGCTCCAGGGTCGGGTGCGCCGCGGGCCTGGGGGGCTTCTTGCCTGTGTGCAGGGCTTCTACGCACAAGGTGGCACCTCATCCCGGCCCAAGGGTGGTGGCAGGAACCCAGGTGGCGCTCGGGGACTCAGCAGGGCCTGCCCACAACACCTGATTGCCCGCGGGCGTGTCCGTCCACCCTCAAAAAGTTCTGCTGGGACAGCCCTGACCGAGCTCCGAGCTCATCGTCCTTGGACCGCCCCAGTGGGCTTCAGGAGTGGGTGTGTGCCAGCAGCAGCCCTCCCCAGTCAACCACCATGCGTCGGCCCCACCCGACAAGCCCCTAGGGCCGGCGGGGCTTCCCGGGGGGCCTATTGGCAACGCTGGGAAGCCCGGGGCAGTTCGTGTGTGCGGCCCGGGGACACCCGCAGGTGTGTGTGCTCCCCGCATGGCCGGCCGAGGCGGCTAGCCAGCACCTGGGGGCTGTTGGCAGCGCCCCTGGGCAGCCTCCTAGAGCCATTGGTCTGGCAGGCTCCGGGGGCAAATGGACTACGGAAGCCGAGAGGGGCCCGTCCGCGCCAAAACCCAAAACGCGCTGCGGCCTCCAGGGAGGGACACAGGGGACACAAGTGGCTGTGTGGCTTGCAGTGCCCGGCCAGAGGGAGGGAGGTTGGCTGGCTGCTGAGGCGCAGCAGGTGTCAGCCCTTCGGGAAGTGCCCGTGGATGCTGCGGGAATGGGGCCTGCCAACTCAGAACCCCCGTTCCCTGTGGCTGCAGCCGGCCAGGGGGCTCCAGGGTCGGGTGCGCCGCGGGCCTGGGGGGCTTCTTGCCTGTGTGCAGGGCTTCTACGCACAAGGTGGCACCTCATCCTGGCCCAAGGGTGGTGGCAGGAACCCAGGTGGCGCTCGGGGACTCAGCAGGGCCTGCCCCCGGGGCCTGCCCGCAACACCTGATTGCCCGCGGGCATGTCCGTCCACCCTCAAAAAGTTCTGCTGGGACAGCCCTTACCGAGTTCCGAGCTCCTCGCCCTTGGACGGCCCCAGTGGGCTTCAGGAGTGGGTGTGTGCCAGCAGCAGCCCTCCCCACTCACCCACCGTGCGTCGGCCCCGCCCGATAAGCCCCTAGGGCCGGCGGGGCTTCCCGGGGCACCTATTTGCAACGCCGGGAAGCGCGGGGCAGTCCGTGTGTGCGGCCTGGGAACACCCGCAGGTGTGTGTGCTCCCCCCATGGCCGGCCAACGCGGCTAGCCAGCACCTGGGGGCTGTTGGCAGCGCCCCTGGGCAGCCTCCTAGAGCCAGGGATCTGGCAGGCTCCGGGGGCAAATGGACTATGGAAGCCAAGAGAGGCCCGTCCGCGCCAAAACCCAAAACGCGCTGCGGCCTCCAGGGAGGGACACAGGGGACACAAGTGGCTGTGTGGCTTGCAGTGCCCGACCAGAGGGAGGGAGGTTGGCTGGCTGCTGAGGCGCAGCAGGTGTCAGCCCTTCGGGAAGTGCCCGTCGATGCTTCGGGAATGGGGCCTGCCAACTCAGAACCCCCGTTCCCTGTGGCTGCATCCGGCCAGGGGGCTCCAGGGTCGGGTGCGCCGTGGGCCTGGGGGACTTCTTGCCTGTGTGCAGGGCTTCTACGCACAAGGTGGCACCTCATCCCGGCCCAAGGGTGGTGGCAGGAACCCAGGTGGCGCTCGGGGACTCAGCAGGGCCTGCCCGCAACACCTGATTGCCCGCGGGCGTGTCCGTCCACCTTCAAAAAGTTCTGCTGGGACAGCCCTGACCGAGCTCCGAGCTCATGGTCCTTGGACCGCCCCAGTGGGCTTCAGGAGTGGGTGTGTGCCAGCAGCAGCCCTCCCCACTCATCCACCGTGCGTCGGCCCCACCCGACAAGCCCCTAGGGCCGGCGGGGCTTCCCGGGGGACCTATTTGCCAGGCCGGGAAGCGCGGGGCAGTCCGTGTGTGCGGCCCGGGGACACCCGCAGGTGTGTGTGCTCCCCCCATGGCCGGCCGAGGCGGCTAGCCAGCACCTGGGGGCTGTTGGCAGCGCCCCTGGGCAGCCTCCTAGAGCCAGGGGTCTGGCAGGCTCCGGGGGCAAATGGACTACGGAAGCCGAAAGGGGCCCGTCCGCGCCAAAACCCAAAACGCGCTGCGGCCTCCAGGGAGGGACACAGGGGACACAAGTGGCTGTGTGGCTTGCAGTGCCCGACCAGAGGGAGGGAGGTTGACTGGCTGCTGAGGCGCAGCAGGTGTCAGCCCTTCGGGAAGTGCCCGTGGATGCTTCGGGAATGGGGCCTGCCAACTCAGAACCCCCGTTCCCTGTGGCTGCATCCGGCCAGGGGGCTCCAGGGTCGGGTGCTCCGCGGGCCTGGGGGGCTTCTTGCCTGTGTGCAGGGCTTCTACGCACAAGGTGGCACCTCATCCCGGCCCAAGGGTGGTGGCAGGAACCCAGGTGGCGCTCGGGGACTCAGCAGGGCCTGCCCCCGGGGCCTGCCCGCAACAGCTGATTGCCCGCGGGTATGTCCGTCCACCCTCAAAAAGTTCTGCTGGGACAGCCCTGACCGAGCTCCGAGCTCCTCGCCCTTGGACCGCCCCAGTGGGCTTCAGGAGTGGGTGTGTGCCAGCAGCAGCCCTCCCCACTCACCCACCGTGCGTCGGCCCCACCCGACAAGCCCCTAGGGCCTGCGGGGCTTCCCGGGGGACCTATTTGTAACGCCGGGAAGCGCGGGGCAGTCAGTGTGTGCGGCCTGGGGACACCCGCAGGTGTGTGTGCTCCCCCCATGGCGGCCGACGCGGCTAGCCAGCACCTGGGGGCTGTTGGCAGCGCCCCTGGGCAGCCTCCTAGAGCCAGGGATCTGGCAGGCTCCGGGGGCAAATGGACTACGGAAGCCAAGAGGGGCCCGTCCGCGCCAAAACCCAAAACGCGCTGCGGCCTCCAGGGAGGGACACAGGGGACACAAGTGGCTGTGTGGCTTGCAGTGCCCGACCAGAGGGAGGGAGGTTGGCTGGCTGCTGAGGCGCAGCAGGTGTCAGCCCTTCGGGAAGTGCCCGTGGATGCTTCGGGAATGGGGCCTGCCAACTCAGAACCCCCGTTCCCTGTGGCTGCATCCGGCCAGGGGGCTCCAGAGTCGGGTGCGCCGCGGGCCTGGGGGGCTTCTTGCCTGTGTGCAGGGCTTCTACGCACAAGGTGGCACCTCATCCCGGCCCAAGGGTGGTGGCAGGAACCCAGGTGGCGCTCGGGGACTCAGCAGGGCCTGCCCTCAACACGTGATTGCCCGCGGGTGTGTCCGTCCACCCTCAAAAAGTTCTGCTGGGACAGCCCTTACCGAGCTCCGAGCTCATCGTCCTTGGACCGCCCCAGTGGGCTTCAGGAGTGGGTGTGTGCCAGCAGCAGCCCTCCCCAGTCAACCACCATGCGTCGGCCCCACCCGACAAGCCCCTAGGGCCGGCGGGGCTTCCCGGGGGGCCTATATGCAACGCTGGGAAGCCCGGGGCAGTTCGTGTGTGCGGCCCGGGGACACCCGCAGGTGTGTGTGCTCCCCGCATGGCCGGCCGAGGCGGCTAGCCAGCACCTGGGGGCTGTTGGCAGCGCCCCTGGGCAGCCTCCTAGAGCCATTGGTCTGGCAGGCTCCGGGGGCAAATGGACTACGGAAGCCGAGAGGGGCCCGTCCGCGCCAAAACCCAAAACGCGCTGCGGCCTCCAGGGAGGGACACAGGGGACACAAGTGGCTGTGTGGCTTGCAGTGCCCGGCCAGAGGGAGGGAGGTTGGCTGGCTGCTGAGGCGCAGCAGGTGTCAGCCCTTCGGGAAGTGCCCGTGGATGCTTCGGGAATGGGGCCTGCCAACTCAGAACCCCCGTTCCCTGTGGCTGCATCCGGCCAGGGGGCTCAAGGGTCGGGTGCGCCGCGGGCCTGGGGGGCTTCTTGCCTGTGTGCAGGGCTTCTACGCACAAGGTGGCACCTCATCCCGGCCCAAGGGTGGTGGCAGGAACCCAGGTGGCGCTCGGGGACTCAGCAGGGCCTGCCCCCGGGGCCTGCCCGCAACACCTGATTGCCCGCGGGCGTGTCCGTCCACCCTCAAAAAGTTCTGCTGGGACAGCCCTGACCGAGCTCCGAGCTCCTCGCCCTTGGACCGCCCCAGTGGGCTTCAGGAGTGGGTGTGTGCCAGCAGCAGCCCTCCCCACTCACCCACCGTGCGTCGGCCCCGCCCGACAAGCCCCTAGGGCCGGCGGGGCTTCCCGGGGGACCTATTTGCAACGCCGGGAAGCGCGGGGCAGTCCGTGTGTGCGGCCCGGGGACACCCGCAGGTGTGTGTGCTCCCCCAATGGCCGGCCGACGCGGCTAGCCAGCACCTGGGGGCTGTTGGCAGCGCCCCTGGGCAGCCTCCTAGAGCCAGGGGTCTGGCAGGCTCCGGGGGCAAATGGACTACGGAAGCCGAGAGGGGCCCGTCCGCGCCAAAACCCAAAACGCGCTGCGGCCTCCAGGGAGGGACACAGGGGACACAAGTGGCTGTGTGGCTTGCAGTGCCCGAACAGAGGGAGGGAGGTTGGCTGGCTGCTGAGGCGCAGCAGGTGTCAGCCCTTTGGGAAGTGCCCGTGGATGCTTCGGGAATGGGGCCTGCCAACTCAGAACCCCCGTTCCCTGTGGCTGCATCCGGCCAGGGGGCTCCAGGGTCGGGTGCGCCGCGGGCCTGGGGGGCTTCTTGCCTGTGTGCAGGGCTTCTACGCACAAGGTGGCACCTCATCCCGGCCCAAGGGTGGTGGCAGGAACCCAGGTGGCGCTCGGGGACTCAGCAGGGCCTGCCCTCAACACCTGATTGCCCGCGGGTGTGTCCGTCAACCCTCAAAAAGTTCTGCTGGGACAGCCCTGACCGAGCTCCGAGCTCATCGTCCTTGGACCGCCCCAGTGTGCTTCAGGAGTGGGTGTGTGCCAGCAGCAGCCCTCCCCAGTCAACCACCATGTGTCGGCCCCGCCCGACAAGCCCCTAGGGCCGGCGGGGCTTCCCGGGGGGCCTATTTGCAACGCTGGGAAGCCCGGGGCAGTTCGTGTGTGCGGCCCGGGGACACCCGCAGGTGTGTGTGCTCCCCGCATGGCCGGCCGAGGCGGCTAGCCAGCACCTGGGGGCTGTTGGCAGCGCCCCTGGGCAGCCTCCTAGAGCCATTGGTCTGGCAGGCTCCGGGGGCAAATGGACTACGGAAGCCGAGAGGGGCCCGTCCGCGCCAAAACCCAAAACGCGCTGCGGCCTCCAGGGAGGGACACAGGGGACACAAGTGGCTGTGTGGCTTGCAGTGCCCGGCCAGAGGGAGGGAGGTTGGCTGGCTGCTGAGGCGCAGCAGGTGTCAGCCCTTCGGGAAGTGCCCGTGGATGCTTCGGGAATGGGGCCTGCCAACTCAGAACCCCCGTTCCCTGTGGCTGCAGCCGGCCAGGGGGCTCCAGGGTCGGGTGCGCCGCGGGCCTGGGGGGCTTCTTGCCTGTGTGCAGGGCTTCTACGCACAAGGTGGCACCTCATCCCGGCCCAAGGGTGGTGGCAGGAACCCAGGTGGCGCTCGGGGACTCAGCAGGGCCTGCCCACAACACCTGATTGCCCGCGGGCGTGTCCGTCCACCCTCAAAAAGTTCTGCTGGGACAGCCCTGACCGAGCTCCGAGCTCATCGTCCTTGGACCGCCCCAGTGGGCTTCAGGAGTGGGTGTGTGCCAGCAGCAACCCTCCCCAGTCAACCACCATGCGTCGGCCCCACCCGACAAGCCCCTAGGGCCGGCGGGGCTTCCCGGGGGGCCTATTTGCAACGCTGGGAAGCCCGGGGCAGTTCGTGTGTGCGGCCCGGGGACACCCGCAGGTGTGTGTGCTCCCCGCATGGCCGGCCGAGGCGGCTAGCCAGCACCTGGGGGCTGTTGGCAGCGCCCCTGGGCAGCCTCCTAGAGCCATTGGTCTGGCAGGCTCCGGGGGCAAATGGACTACGGAAGCCGAGAGGGGCCCGTCCGCGCCAAAACCCAAAACGCGCTGCGGCCTCCAGGGAGGGACACAGGGGACACAAGTGGCTGTGTGGCTTGCAGTGCCCGGCCAGAGGGAGGGAGGTTGGCTGGCTGCTGAGGCGCAGCAGGTGTCAGCCCTTCGGGAAGTGCCCGTGGATGCTTCGGGAATGGGGCCTGCCAACTCAGAACCCCCGTTCCCTGTGGCTGCATCCGGCCAGGGGGCTCCAGGGTCGGGTGCGCCGCGGGCCTGGGGGGCTTCTTGCCTGTGTGCAGGGCTTCTACGCACAAGGTGGCACCTCATCCCGGCCCAAGGGTGGTGGCAGGAACCCAGGTGGCGCTCGGGGACTCAGCAGGGCCTGCCCCCGGGGCCTGCCCGCAACACCTGATTGCCCGCGGGCGTGTCCGTCCACCCTCAAAAAGTTCTGCTGGGACAGCCCTGACCGAGCTCCGAGCTCCTCGCCCTTGGACCGCCCCAGTGGGCTTCAGGAGTGGGTGTGTGCCAGCAGCAGCCCTCCCCACTCACCCACCGTGCGTCGGCCCCGCCCGACAAGCCCCTAGGGCCGGCGGGGCTTCCCGGGGGACCTATTTGCAACGCCGGGAAGCGCGGGGCAGTCCGTGTGTGCGGCCCGGGGACACCCGCAGGTGTGTGTGCTCCCCCAATGGCCGGCCGACGCGGCTAGCCAGCACCTGGGGGCTGTTGGCAGCGCCCCTGGGCAGCCTCCTAGAGCCAGGGGTCTGGCAGGCTCCGGGGGCAAATGGACTACGGAAGCCGAGAGGGGCCCGTCCGCGCCAAAACCCAAAACGCGCTGCGGCCTCCAGGGAGGGACACAGGGGACACAAGTGGCTGTGTGGCTTGCAGTGCCCGAACAGAGGGAGGGAGGTTGGCTGGCTGCTGAGGCGCAGCAGGTGTCAGCCCTTCGGGAAGTGCCCGTGGATGCTTCGGGAATGGGGCCTGCCAACTCAGAACCCCCGTTCCCTGTGGCTGCATCCGGCCAGGGGGCTCCAGGGTCGGGTGCGCCGCGGGCCTGGGGGGCTTCTTGCCTGTGTGCAGGGCTTCTACGCACAAGGTGGCACCTCATCCCGGCCCAAGGGTGGTGGCAGGAACCCAGGTGGCGCTCGGGGACTCAGCAGGGCCTGCCCACAACACCTGATTGCCCGCGGGCGTGTCCGTCCACCCTCAAAAAGTTCTGCTGGGACAGCCCTTACCGAGCTCCGAGCTCATCGTCCTTGGACCGCCCCAGTGGGCTTCAGGAGTGGGTGTGTGCCAGCAGCAGCCCTCCCCAGTCAACCACCATGCGTCGGCCCCACCCGACAAGCCCCTAGGGCCGGCGGGGCTTCCCGGGGGGCCTATTTGCAACGCTGGGAAGCCCGGGGCAGTTCGTGTGTGCGGCCCGGGGACACCCGCAGGTGTGTGTGCTCCCCGCATGGCCGGCCGAGGCGGCTAGCCAGCACCTGGGGGCTGTTGGCAGCGCCCCTGGGCAGCCTCCTAGAGCCATTGGTCTGGCAGGCTCCGGGGGCAAATGGACTACGGAAGCCGAGAGGGGCCCGTCCGCGCCAAAACCCAAAACGCGCTGCGGCCTCCAGGGAGGGACACAGGGGACACAAGTGGCTGTGTGGCTTGCAGTGCCCGGCCAGAGGGAGGGAGGTTGGCTGGCTGCTGAGGCGCAGCAGGTGTCAGCCCTTCGGGAAGTGCCCGTGGATGCTTCGGGAATGGGGCCTGCCAACTCAGAACCCCCGTTCCCTGTGGCTGCAGCCGGCCAGGGGGCTCCAGGGTCGGGTGCGCCGCGGGCCTGGGGGGCTTCTTGCCTGTGTGCAGGGCTTCTACGCACAAGGTGGCACCTCATCCCGGCCCAAGGGTGGTGGCAGGAACCCAGGTGGCGCTCGGGGACTCAGCAGGGCCTGCCCACAACACCTGATTGCCCGCGGGCGTGTCCGTCCACCCTCAAAAAGTTCTGCTGGGACAGCCCTGACCGAGCTCCGAGCTCATCGTCCTTGGACCGCCCCAGTGGGCTTCAGGAGTGGGTGTGTGCCAGCAGCAGCCCTCCCCAGTCAACCACCATGGGTCGGCCCCACCCGACAAGCCCCTAGGGCCGGCGGGGCTTCCCGGGGGGCCTATTTGCAACGCTGGGAAGCCCGGGGCAGTTCGTGTGTGCGGCCTGGGGACACCCGCAGGTGTGTGTGCTCGCCCCATGGCCGGCCGAGGCGGCTAGCCAGCACCTGGGGGCTGTTGGTAGCGCCCCTGGGCAGCCTCCTAGAGCCAGGGGTCTGGCAGGCTCCGGGGGCAAATGGACTATGGAAGCCGAGAGGGGCCCGTACGCGCCAAAACCCAAAACGCGCTGCGGCCTCCAGGGAGGGACACAGGGGACACAAGTGGCTGTGTGGCTTGCAGTGCCCGACCAGAGGGAGGGAGGTTGGCTGGCTGCTGAGGCGCAGCAGGTGTCAGCCCTTCGGGAAGTGCCCATGGATGCTTCGGGAATGGGGCCTGCCAACTCAGAACCCCCGTTTCCTGTGGCTGCAGCCGGCCAGGGGGCTCCAGGGTCGGGTGCGCCGCGGGCCTGGGGGGCTTCTTGCCTGTGTGCAGGGCTTCTACGCACAAGGTGGCACCTCATCCCGGCCCAAGGGTGGTGGCAGGAACCCAGGTGGCGCTCAGGGACTCAGCAGGGCCTGCCCACAACACCTGATTGCCCGCGGGCGTGTCCGTCCACCCTCAAAAAGTTCTGCTGGGACAGCCCTTACCGAGCTCCGAGCTCATCGTCCTTGGACCGCCCCAGTGGGCTTCAGGAGTGGGTGTGTGCCAGCAGCAGCCCTCCCCAGTCAACCACCATGCGTCGGCCCCACCCGACAAGCCCCTAGGGCCGGCGGGGCTTCCCGGGGGGCCTATTTGCAACGCTGGGAAGCCCGGGGCAGTTCGTGTGTGCGGCCCGGGGACACCCGCAGGTGTGTGTGCTCCCCCCATGGCCGGCCGAGGCGGCTAGCCAGCACCTGGAGGCTGTTGGCAGCGCCCCTGGGCAGCCTCCTAGAGCCAGGGATCTGGCAGGGTACGGGGGCAAATGGACTACGGAAGCTGAGAGGGGCCCGTCCGCGCCAAAACCGAAAATGCGCTGCGGCCTCCAGGGAGGGACACAGGGGACACAAGTGGCTGTGTGGCTTGCAGTGCCCGACCAGAGGGAGGGAGGTTGGCTGGCTGCTGAGGCGCAGCAGGTGTCAGCCCTTCGGGAAGTGCCCGTGGATGCTTCGGGAATGGGGCCTGCCAACTCAGAACCCCCGTTCCCTGTGGCTGCAGCCGGCCAGGGGGCTCCAGGGTCGGGTGCGCCGTGGGCCTTGGGGGTTTCTTGCCTGTGTGCAGGGCTTCTACGCACAAGGTGGCACCTCATCCCGGCCCAAGGGTGGTGGCAGGAACCCAGGTGGCGCTCGGGGACTCAGCAGGGCCTGCCCCCGGGGCCTGCCCGCAACACCTGATTGCCCGCGGGCATGTTCGTCCACCCTCAAAAAGTTCTGCTGGGACAGCCCTGACCGAGCTCCGAGCTCCTCGCCCTTGGACCGCCCCAGTGGGCTGCAGGAGTGGGTGTGTGCCAGCAGCAGCCCTCCCCACTCACCCAACGTGCGTCGGCCCAACCCGACAAGCCCCTAGGGCCGGCGGGGCTTCCCAGGGGACCTATTTGCAACGCCGGGAAGCGCGGGGCAGTCCCTGTGTGCGGCCTGGGACACCCGCAGGTGTGTGTGCTCGCCCCATGGCCGGCCGAGGCGGCTAGCCAGCACCTGGGGGCTGTTGGTAGCGCCCCTGGGCAGCCTCCTAGAGCCAGGGGTCTGGCAGGCTCCGGGGGCAAATGGACTACGGAAGCCGAGAGGGGCCCGTCCGCGCCAAAACCCAAAACGCGCTGCGGCCTCCAGGGAGGGACACAGGGGACACAAGTGGCTGTGTGGCTTGCAGTGCCCGACCAGAGGGAGGGAGGTTGGATGGCTGCTGAGGCGCAGCAGGTGTCAGCCCTTCGGGAAGTGCCCGTGGATGCTTCGGGAATGGGGCCTGCCAACTCAGAACCCCCGTTCCCTGTGGCTGCATCCGGCCAGGGGGCTCCAGAGTCGGGTGCGCCGCGGGCCTGGGGGGCTTCTTGCCTGTGTGCAGGGCTTCTACGCACAAGGTGGCACCTCATCCCGGCCCAAGGGTGGTGGCAGGAACCCAGGTGGCGCTCGGGGACTCAGCAGGGCCTGCCCTCAACACGTGATTGCCCGCGGGTGTGTCCGTCCACCCTCAAAAAGTTCTGCTGGGACAGCCCTTACCGAGCTCCGAGCTCATCGTCCTTGGACCGCCCCAGTGGGCTTCAGGAGTGGGTGTGTGCCAGCAGCAGCCCTCCCCAGTCAACCACCATGCGTCGGCCCCACCCGACAAGCCCCTAGGGCCGGCGGGGCTTCCCGGGGGGCCTATATGCAACGCTGGGAAGCCCGGGGCAGTTCGTGTGTGCGGCCCGGGGACACCCGCAGGTGTGTGTGCTCCCCGCATGGCCGGCCGAGGCGGCTAGCCAGCACCTGGGGGCTGTTGGCAGCGCCCCTGGGCAGCCTCCTAGAGCCATTGGTCTGGCAGGCTCCGGGGTCAAATGGACTACGGAAGCCGAGAGGGGCCCGTCCGCGCCAAAACCCAAAACGCGCTGCGGCCTCCAGGGAGGGACACAGGGGACACAAGTGGCTGTGTGGCTTGCAGTGCCCGGCCAGAGGGAGGGAGGTTGGCTGGCTGCTGAGGCGCAGCAGGTGTCAGCCCTTCGGGAAGTGCCCGTGGATGCTTCGGGAATGGGGCCTGCCAACTCAGAACCCCCGTTCCCTGTGGCTGCATCCGGCCAGGGGGCTCCAGGGTCGGGTGCGCCGCGGGCCTGGGGGGCTTCTTGCCTGTGTGCAGGGCTTCTACGCACAAGGTGGCACCTCATCCCGGCCCAAGGGTGGTGGCAGGAACCCAGGTGGCGCTCGGGGACTCAGCAGGGCCTGCCCCCGGGGCCTGCCCGCAACACCTGATTGCCCGCGGGCGTGTCCGTCCACCCTCAAAAAGTTCTGCTGGGACAGCCCTGACCGAGCTCCGAGCTCCTCGCCCTTGGACCGCCCCAGTGGGCTTCAGGAGTGGGTGTGTGCCAGCAGCAGCCCTCCCCACTCACCCACCGTGCGTCGGCCCCGCCCGACAAGCCCCTAGGGCCGGCGGGGCTTCCCGGGGGACCTATTTGCAACGCCGGGAAGCGCGGGGCAGTCCGTGTGTGCGGCCCGGGGACACCCGCAGGTGTGTGTGCTCCCCCAATGGCCGGCCGACGCGGCTAGCCAGCACCTGGGGGCTGTTGGCAGCGCCCCTGGGCAGCCTCCTAGAGCCAGGGGTCTGGCAGGCTCCGGGGGCAAATGGACTACGGAAGCCGAGAGGGGCCCGTCCGCGCCAAAACCCAAAACGCGCTGCGGCCTCCAGGGAGGGACACAGGGGACACAAGTGGCTGTGTGGCTTGCAGTGCCCGAACAGAGGGAGGGAGGTTGGCTGGCTGCTGAGGCGCAGCAGGTGTCAGCCCTTTGGGAAGTGCCCGTGGATGCTTCGGGAATGGGGCCTGCCAACTCAGAACCCCCGTTCCCTGTGGCTGCATCCGGCCAGGGGGCTCCAGGGTCGGGTGCGCCGCGGGCCTGGGGGGCTTCTTGCCTGTGTGCAGGGCTTCTACGCACAAGGTGGCACCTCATCCCGGCCCAAGGGTGGTGGCAGGAACCCAGGTGGCGCTCGGGGACTCAGCAGGGCCTGCCCTCAACACCTGATTGCCCGCGGGTGTGTCCGTCAACCCTCAAAAAGTTCTGCTGGGACAGCCCTGACCGAGCTCCGAGCTCATCGTCCTTGGACCGCCCCAGTGTGCTTCAGGAGTGGGTGTGTGCCAGCAGCAGCCCTCCCCAGTCAACCACCATGTGTCGGCCCCGCCCGACAAGCCCCTAGGGCCGGCGGGGCTTCCCGGGGGGCCTATTTGCAACGCTGGGAAGCCCGGGGCAGTTCGTGTGTGCGGCCCGGGGACACCCGCAGGTGTGTGTGCTCCCCGCATGGCCGGCCGAGGCGGCTAGCCAGCACCTGGGGGCTGTTGGCAGCGCCCCTGGGCAGCCTCCTAGAGCCATTGGTCTGGCAGGCTCCGGGGGCAAATGGACTACGGAAGCCGAGAGGGGCCCGTCCGCGCCAAAACCCAAAACGCGCTGCGGCCTCCAGGGAGGGACACAGGGGACACAAGTGGCTGTGTGGCTTGCAGTGCCCGGCCAGAGGG
Organism: Lepus europaeus; assembly: GCF_033115175.1. NCBI lineage: Eukaryota > Metazoa > Chordata > Mammalia > Lagomorpha > Leporidae > Lepus > Lepus europaeus. Next base: position 6,581,122 of record NW_026909167.1, on the reverse strand, counting down.
AGGGAGGTTGGCTGGCTGCTGAGGCGCAGCAGGTGTCAGCCCTTCGGGAAGTGCCCGTGGATGCTTCGGGAATGGGGCCTGCCAACTCAGAACCCCCGTTCCCTGTGGCTGCAGCCGGCCAGGGGGCTCCAGGGTCGGGTGCGCCGCGGGCCTGGGGGGCTTCTTGCCTGTGTGCAGGGCTTCTACGCACAAGGTGGCACCTCATCCCGGCCCAAGGGTGGTGGCAGGAACCCAGGTGGCGCTCGGGGACTCAGCAGGGCCTGCCCTCAACACGTGATTGCCCGCGGGTGTGTCCGTCCACCCTCAAAAAGTTCTGCTGGGACAGCCCTTACCGAGCTCCGAGCTCATCGTCCTTGGACCGCCCCAGTGGGCTTCAGGAGTGGGTGTGTGCCAGCAGCAGCCCTCCCCAGTCAACCACCATGCGTCGGCCCCACCCGACAAGCCCCTAGGGCCGGCGGGGCTTCCCGGGGGGCCTATATGCAACGCTGGGAAGCCCGGGGCAGTTCGTGTGTGCGGCCCGGGGACACCCGCAGGTGTGTGTGCTCCCCGCATGGCCGGCCGAGGCGGCTAGCCAGCACCTGGGGGCTGTTGGCAGCGCCCCTGGGCAGCCTCCTAGAGCCATTGGTCTGGCAGGCTCCGGGGTCAAATGGACTACGGAAGCCGAGAGGGGCCCGTCCGCGCCAAAACCCAAAACGCGCTGCGGCCTCCAGGGAGGGACACAGGGGACACAAGTGGCTGTGTGGCTTGCAGTGCCCGGCCAGAGGGAGGGAGGTTGGCTGGCTGCTGAGGCGCAGCAGGTGTCAGCCCTTCGGGAAGTGCCCGTGGATGCTTCGGGAATGGGGCCTGCCAACTCAGAACCCCCGTTCCCTGTGGCTGCATCCGGCCAGGGGGCTCCAGGGTCGGGTGCGCCGCGGGCCTGGGGGGCTTCTTGCCTGTGTGCAGGGCTTCTACGCACAAGGTGGCACCTCATCCCGGCCCAAGGGTGGTGGCAGGAACCCAGGTGGCGCTCGGGGACTCAGCAGGGCCTGCCCCCGGGGCCTGCCCGCAACACCTGATTGCCCGCGGGCGTGTCCGTCCACCCTCAAAAAGTTCTGCTGGGACAGCCCTGACCGAGCTCCGAGCTCCTCGCCCTTGGACCGCCCCAGTGGGCTTCAGGAGTGGGTGTGTGCCAGCAGCAGCCCTCCCCACTCACCCACCGTGCGTCGGCCCCGCCCGACAAGCCCCTAGGGCCGGCGGGGCTTCCCGGGGGACCTATTTGCAACGCCGGGAAGCGCGGGGCAGTCCGTGTGTGCGGCCCGGGGACACCCGCAGGTGTGTGTGCTCCCCCAATGGCCGGCCGACGCGGCTAGCCAGCACCTGGGGGCTGTTGGCAGCGCCCCTGGGCAGCCTCCTAGAGCCAGGGGTCTGGCAGGCTCCGGGGGCAAATGGACTACGGAAGCCGAGAGGGGCCCGTCCGCGCCAAAACCCAAAACGCGCTGCGGCCTCCAGGGAGGGACACAGGGGACACAAGTGGCTGTGTGGCTTGCAGTGCCCGAACAGAGGGAGGGAGGTTGGCTGGCTGCTGAGGCGCAGCAGGTGTCAGCCCTTTGGGAAGTGCCCGTGGATGCTTCGGGAATGGGGCCTGCCAACTCAGAACCCCCGTTCCCTGTGGCTGCATCCGGCCAGGGGGCTCCAGGGTCGGGTGCGCCGCGGGCCTGGGGGGCTTCTTGCCTGTGTGCAGGGCTTCTACGCACAAGGTGGCACCTCATCCCGGCCCAAGGGTGGTGGCAGGAACCCAGGTGGCGCTCGGGGACTCAGCAGGGCCTGCCCTCAACACCTGATTGCCCGCGGGTGTGTCCGTCAACCCTCAAAAAGTTCTGCTGGGACAGCCCTGACCGAGCTCCGAGCTCATCGTCCTTGGACCGCCCCAGTGTGCTTCAGGAGTGGGTGTGTGCCAGCAGCAGCCCTCCCCAGTCAACCACCATGTGTCGGCCCCGCCCGACAAGCCCCTAGGGCCGGCGGGGCTTCCCGGGGGGCCTATTTGCAACGCTGGGAAGCCCGGGGCAGTTCGTGTGTGCGGCCCGGGGACACCCGCAGGTGTGTGTGCTCCCCGCATGGCCGGCCGAGGCGGCTAGCCAGCACCTGGGGGCTGTTGGCAGCGCCCCTGGGCAGCCTCCTAGAGCCATTGGTCTGGCAGGCTCCGGGGGCAAATGGACTACGGAAGCCGAGAGGGGCCCGTCCGCGCCAAAACCCAAAACGCGCTGCGGCCTCCAGGGAGGGACACAGGGGACACAAGTGGCTGTGTGGCTTGCAGTGCCCGGCCAGAGGGAGGGAGGTTGGCTGGCTGCTGAGGCGCAGCAGGTGTCAGCCCTTCGGGAAGTGCCCGTGGATGCTTCGGGAATGGGGCCTGCCAACTCAGAACCCCCGTTCCCTGTGGCTGCAGCCGGCCAGGGGGCTCCAGGGTCGGGTGCGCCGCGGGCCTGGGGGGCTTCTTGCCTGTGTGCAGGGCTTCTACGCACAAGGTGGCACCTCATCCCGGCCCAAGGGTGGTGGCAGGAACCCAGGTGGCGCTCGGGGACTCAGCAGGGCCTGCCCACAACACCTGATTGCCCGCGGGCGTGTCCGTCCACCCTCAAAAAGTTCTGCTGGGACAGCCCTGACCGAGCTCCGAGCTCATCGTCCTTGGACCGCCCCAGTGGGCTTCAGGAGTGGGTGTGTGCCAGCAGCAGCCCTCCCCAGTCAACCACCATGCGTCGGCCCCACCCGACAAGCCCCTAGGGCCGGCGGGGCTTCCCGGGGGGCCTATTTGCAACGCTGGGAAGCCCGGGGCAGTTCGTGTGTGCGGCCCGGGGACACCCGCAGGTGTGTGTGCTCCCCGCATGGCCGGCCGAGGCGGCTAGCCAGCACCTGGGGGCTGTTGGCAGCGCCCCTGGGCAGCCTCCTAGAGCCATTGGTCTGGCAGGCTCCGGGGGCAAATGGACTACGGAAGCCGAGAGGGGCCCGTCCGCGCCAAAACCCAAAACGCGCTGCGGCCTCCAGGGAGGGACACAGGGGACACAAGTGGCTGTGTGGCTTGCAGTGCCCGGCCAGAGGGAGGGAGGTTGGCTGGCTGCTGAGGCGCAGCAGGTGTCAGCCCTTCGGGAAGTGCCCGTGGATGCTTCGGGAATGGGGCCTGCCAACTCAGAACCCCCGTTCCCTGTGGCTGCAGCCGGCCAGGGGGCTCCAGGGTCGGGTGCGCCGCGGGCCTGGGGGGCTTCTTGCCTGTGTGCAGGGCTTCTACGCACAAGGTGGCACCTCATCCCGGCCCAAGGGTGGTGGCAGGAACCCAGGTGGCGCTCGGGGACTCAGCAGGGCCTGCCCCCGGGGCCTGCCCGCAACACCTGATTGCCCGCGGGCGTGTCCGTCCACCCTCAAAAAGTTCTGCTTGGACAGCCCTGACCGAGCTCCGAGCTCCTCGCCCTTGGACCGCCCCAGTGGGCTTCAGGAGTGGGTGTGTGCCAGCAGCAGCCCTCCCCACTCACCCACCGTGCCTCGGCCCCGCCCGACAAGCCCCTAGGGCCGGCGGGGCTTCCCGGGGGACCTATTTGCAACGCCAGGAAGCGCGGGGCAGTCCGTGTGTGCGGCCCGGGGACACCCGCAGGTGTGTCTGCTCCCACCATGGCCGGACGAGGCGACTAGCCAGAACCTGGGGGCTGTTGGCAGCGCCCCTGGGCAGCCTCCTAGAGCCAGGGGTCTGGCAGGCTCCGGGGGCAAATGGACTACGGAAGCCGACAGGGGCTCGTCCGCGCCAAAACCCAAAACGCGCTGCGGCCTCCAGGGAGGGACACAGGGGACACAAGTGGCTGTGTGGCTTGCAGTGCCCAGCCAGAGGGAGGGAGGTTGGCTGGCTGCTGAGGCGCAGCAGGTGTCAGCCCTTTGGGAAGTGCCCGTGGATGCTTCGGGAATGGGGCCTGCCAACTCAGAACCCCCGTTCCCTGTGGCTGCATCCGGCCAGGGGGCTCCAGGTTCGGGTGCGCCGCGGGCCTGGGGGGCTTCTTGCCTGTGTGCAGGGCTTCTACGCACAAGGTGGCACCTCATCCCGGCCCAAGGGTGGTGGCAGGAACCCAGGTGGCGCTCGGGGACTCAGCAGGGCCTGCCCACAACACCTGATTTCCCGCGGGCGTGTCCGTCCACCTTCAAAAAGTTCTGCTGGGACAGCCCTTACCGAGCTCCGAGCTCATCGTCCTTGGACCGCCCCAGTGGGCTTCAGGAGTGGGTGTGTGCCAGCAGCAGCCCTCCCCAGTCAACCACCATGCGTCGGCCCCACCCGACAAGCCCCTAGGGCCAGCGGGGCTTCCCGGGGGGCCTATTTGCAACGCTGGGAAGCCCGGGGCAGTTCGTGTGTGCGGCCCGGGGACACCCGCAGGTGTGTGTGCTCGCCCCATGGCCGGCCGAGGCGGCTAGCCAGCACCTGGGGGCTGTTGGCAGCGCCCCTGGGCAGCCTCCTAGAGCCAGGGGTCTGGCAGGCTCCGGGGGCAAATGGACTACGGAAGCCGAGAGGGGCCCGTCCGCGCCAAAACCCAAAACGCGCTGCGGCCTCCAGGGAGGGACACAGGGGACACAAGTGGCTGTGTGGCTTGCAGTGCCCGACCAGAGGAAGGGAGGTTGGCTGGCTGCTGAGGCGCAGCAGGTGTCAGCCCTTCGGGAAGTGCCTGTGGATGCTTCGGGAATGGGGCCTGCCAACTCAGAACCCCCGTTCCCTGTGGCTGCATCCGGCCAGGGGGCTCCAGGGTCGGGTGCGCCGCGGGCCTGGGGGGCTTCTTGCCTGTGTGCAGGGCTTCTACGCACAAGGTGGCACCTCATCCCGGCCCAAGGGTGGTGGCAGGAACCCAGGTGGCGCTCGGGGACTCAGCAGGGCCTGCCCACAACACCTGATTGCCCGCGGGCGTGTCCGTCCACCCTCAAAAAGTTCTGCTGGGACAGCCCTGACCGAGCTCCGAGCTCATCGTCCTTGGACCGCCCCAGTGGGCTTCAGGAGTGGGTGTGTGCCAGCAGCAGCCCTCCCCAGTCAACCACCATGGGTCGGCCCCACCCTCAAGCTCCTAGGGCCGGCGGGGCTTCCCGGGGGGCCTATTTGCAACGCTGGGAAGCCCGGGGCAGTTCGTGTGTGCGGCCTGGGGACACCCGCAGGTGTGTGTGCTCCCCCCATGGCCGGCCGAGGCGGCTAGCCAGCACCTGGGGGCTGTTGGCAGCGCCCCTGGGCAGCTGGCAGGCTGGCAGGCTGGCAGGCTCCGGGGGCAAATGGACTACGGAAGCCGAGAGGGGCCCGTCCGCGCCAAAACCCAAAACGCGCTGCGGCCTCCAGGGAGGGACACAGGGGACACAAGTGGCTGTGTGGCTTGCAGTGCCCGACCAGAGGGAGGGAGGTTGGCTGGCTGCTGAGGCGCAGCAGGTGTCAGCCCTTCGGGAAGTGCCCGTGTATGCTTCGGGAATGGGGCCTGCCAACTCAGAATCGCCGTTCCCTGTGGCTGCAGCCGGCCAGGGGGCTCCAGGGTCGGGTGCGCCGTGGGCCTGGGGGACTTCTTGCCTGTGTGCAGGGCTTCTACGCACAAGGTGGCACCTCATCCCGGCCCAAGGGTGGTGGCAGGAACCCAGGTGGCGCTCTGAGACTCAGCAGGGCCTGCCCACAACACCTGATTGCCCGCGGGCGTGTCCGTCCACCCTCAAAAAGTTCTGCTGGGACAGCCCTTACCGAGCTCCGAGCTCATCGTCCTTGGACCGCCCCAGTGGGCTTCAGGAGTGGGTGTGTGCAGCAGCAGCCCTCCCCAGTCAACCACCATGGGTCGGCCCCACCCGACAAGCCCCTAGGGCCGGCGGGGCTTCCCGGGGGGCCTATTTGCAACGCTGGGAAGCCCGGGGCAGTTCGTGTGTGCGGCCTGGGGACACCCGCAGGTGTGTGTGCTCGCCCCATGGCCGGCCGAGGCGGCTAGCCAGCACCTGGGGGCTGTTGGTAGCGCCCCTGGGCAGCCTCCTAGAGCCAGGGGTCTGGCAGGCTCCGGGGGCAAATGGACTATGGAAGCCGAGAGGGGCCCGTCCGCGCCAAAACCCAAAACGCGCTGCGGCCTCCAGGGAGGGACACAGGGGACACAAGTGGCTGTGTGGCTTGCAGTGCCCGACCAGAGGGAGGGAGGTTGGCTGGCTGCTGAGGCGCAGCAGGTGTCAGCCCTTCGGGAAGTGCCCATGGATGCTTCGGGAATGGGGCCTGCCAACTCAGAACCCCCGTTCCCTGTGGCTGCAGCCGGCCAGGGGGCTCCAGGGTCGGGTGCGCCGTGGGCCTGGGGGGCTTCTTGCCTGTGTGCAGGGCTTCTACGCACAAGGTGGCACCTCATCCCGGCCCAAGGGTGGTGGCAGGAACCCAGGAGGCGCTCGGGGACTCAGCAGGGCCCGCCCCTGGGGCCAGGGGTCTGGCAGGCTCCGGGGCAAATGGACTACGGAAGCCGAGAGGGGCCCGTCCGCGCCAAAACCCAAAACGCGCTGCGGCCTCCAGGGACACAGGGGACACAAGTGGCTGTGTG